>NC_092786.1:19541277-19846277 GCF_047496795.1 Chiloscyllium punctatum
TGCAGCTGTAACTCAAAAAGGTAGCACTTCAAAATGCATGATTTGAAGGGATGGGTCACTCTCAGAAGTATTTTCTCTTCAACAGTCACTAAACAAAATAGTGTGGATACTGGTTACCATTCCTTGGCTACTACCTCTACATCTGGCCTAATGTCTTAGAAATAATGTGTGAAGAATACAGTAACTGTTAGCAATGCTGACAATGAATGCTATTGATTATGACACTCCTTTTCATAATTTATTGTCAGGAATGCAAAGGCTTACTGACTGCATTGAGAAGATCAGTAACCTCTTTCTCAAAGGCACAGGTATAGCAATTTGTTGAGTTATTTATAAATTTCATTAAGCTGTTGCGGTTCTGTTCGCCGAGCTGGGAATTTATGTTGCGGACGTTTCGTCCCCTGTCTAGGTGACATCCTCAGTGCTTGGGAGCCTCCTGTGAAGCGCTTCTGTGCTCTTTCCTCCGGAATTTGTAGTGGTTTGAATCTGCCGCTTCCGGTTGTCAGTTCCAGCTGTCCGCTGCAGTGGCCGGTATATTGGGTCCAGGTTGATGTGCTTATTGATTGAATCTGTGGATGAGTGCCATGCCTCTAGGAATTCCCTGGCTGTTCTCTGTTTGGCTTGTCCTATAATAGTAGTGTTGTCCCAGTCGAATTCATGTTGCTTGTCATCTGCGTGTGTGGCTACTAAGGATAACTGGTCGTGTCGTTTCGTGGCTAGTTGGTGTTCATGGATGCAAATCATTAGCTGTCTTACTGATTGTCTTATGTAGTGTTTTGTGCAGTCCTTGCATGGGATTTTGTTCGCTACATTGGTTTTGCTCATGCTGGGTATCGGGTCCTTCGTTCTGGTGAGTTGTTGTCTGAGAGTGGCTATTGGTTTGTGTGCTGTTATGAGTCCTAGTGGTCGCAGTAGTCTGGCTGTCAGTTCAGAAATGCTCTTGATGTATGGTAGTGTGGCTAGTCCTTTGGGTTGTGGCATGTCCTCATTCTGTTGTCTTTCCCTTAGGCATCTGTTGATGAAATTGCGCAGGTATCCGTTTTTGGTGAATACATTGTAAAGGTGTTCTTCATCTTTTTGCAGTTCTGGTCTACTGCAGTGTGTTGTGGCCCTTTTGAATAGTGTCTTGATGCAACTTCTTCCAACACACACAAAAGAAATTGCATCAAGACACTATTCAAAAGGGCCACAACACACTGCAGTACACCAGAACTGCAAAAAGATGAAGAACACCTTTACAATGTATTCGCCAAAAACGGATACCCGCGCAATTTCATCAACAGGTGCCTAAGGGAAAGACAACGGAATGAGGACATGCCACAACCCAAAGGACTAGCCACACTACCATACATCAAGAGCATTTCTGAACTGACAGCCAGACTACTGCGACCACTAGGACTCATAACAGCACACAAACCAACAGCCACTCTCAGACAACAACTCACCAGAACGAAGGACCCGATACCCAGCATGAGCAAAACCAATGTAGCGAACAAAATCCCATGCAAGGACTGCACAAAACACTACATAAGACAATCAGTAAGACAGCTAATGATTTGCATCCATGAACACCAACTAGCCACGAAACAACACGACCAGTTATCCTTAGTAGCCACACACGCAGATGACAAGCAACATGAATTCGACTGGGACAACACTACTATTATAGGACAAGCCAGATAGAGAACAGCCAGGGAATTCCTAGAGGCATGGCACTCATCCACAGATTCAATCAATAAGCACATCGACCTGGACCCAATATACCAACCACTGCAGCGGACAGCTGGAACTGACAACCGGAAGCGGCAGATTCAAACCACTACAAATGCCGGAGGAAAGAGCACAGAAGCGCTTCACAGGAGGCTCCCAAGCACTGAGGATGTCACCTAGACAGGGGACGAAACGTCTGCAACACAAATTCCCAGCTCGGCGAACAGAACCACAACAACGAGCACCCGAGCTACAAATCTTCTCTCAGACTTTGAACTTCATTAAGCTAATGTGATAGCCATTCTTAAAGGTACATAAGGATGAAGCCAACCATGTACTTTAATGCCATTTCGTGTAAAATAATGTAATTTTCACCGTTGTTGATTATCTGTAGAGTAGTAATCTAGTTATTAATTCAAATGGATTCTGAAGGGAAAGGTCTTGCTTGACAAAGGTTCAACATCATTTACATGTCAACAATGGCTCATTTGGTAGCTTTCTTATCTCAACTCCAGGGCTTGAACAGATAAGTTATGTTTGACTCTTCGGTGCAAGACTAGAGGGAGGATTGGTTGGTTGGAGGTGCTGCTTTTTGGATATGGTGTTAAACTAAGATCTCGTTTGTCCTTTCAGGAGGATAGAAAGCATCCATGGCAGAATTCTGAAGCAGAAGAGAGGCATTATGACCACTGTCCCTGCCAATATATTTCACTCACAATCAATATTATAGAAGCAAAAGATTTGCTAATTAGCAGAGTACTTTGTATGAGTTTGATGTGGTCAAATTGCTGCTATATTTCCTACATCACAACAGTGACTTCACTTCAAAACTTTATTGGCTTTGAGTCATCCAGTGGTTGTACAAATTGGTACAAAAATGCAAGCATTTCATTTTTTTAAAAGAAATTATAACCCTAAGTAAACCTTTACCCTTCCAAAACCTGTATCATATCCTTACATCTGCTATTCATTCATTTCAAAGCCATGATAATTCAGGATAATTTGGTCAGAAACTCATCTGAAGGTTTGGCAATGAGGGAAGGGGAGAACTGCAAGAGCACAGCACTGAGTGGGATGCTAAGGGTTTGGTTCTGAGATGGTCACTCATCGTAAAGTATGTATATGAGATATATTCATAAACCAATCCAGATGGACAAATCTATGCATGATGTTAAACATGGTGTCAAGCTTCTTCAGTGTTGCTGGAACTGTGCCCATCCAGGCAAGTGGGGGCGATTTCAGCACACTGCTGACTTCTGCCTTACAGATGGTGCACAGGCTTTGGGGAATCAAGAGATGAGTTACTATTTCTTGCCTCTGATCTGCTTCTGTGGCCACTGTATTTAAGTGGTGAGTCCACTTGAGTTTCTGGTAAATGGTAACTCCCAGGCTGTTAATCATATGGGATTTAGTGATGGTAACACCTTCAGTGTCTAGGAGTGGTGGTTAGATTGTCTCTTATTGGAAATGGTCTTTGCCTGGCATGACTGGTACATGCCACTTGTCCACCCAAACTTGGGTAATGACCAGATCTTGTTGCATTTGAACATGGACTACTTCAGTATCTGAGGAATCGTAAATGGTATCAGACATTGTGCAATCATCGGCAATCTCCCCACATCTGACCTTTATGATGGAGAGAAAGTCATTGATGAAGCAGCTGAAGATGCCTTGACCTAGGACACTACCCTGAGGAACTCAGGCAGAGATGTCCTGGGGCTGAGATGACTGACCTCCAACAACCACAACCATCTTCTGAAGTGTCAGATATGACTCTAACCATTGGAAAGTTTGCCTCTAATACCCATTGATTCGAGTTTTGCTAGGGCTGTTTGATGCCACACTCGGTCAAATGTAGCCCTGATTTCAACCATGTCACTCTCACCTCACCTCTGGAATTCCATTCTTTTGTTCAGGACATACCTGGGCAATTTTCCACATTGTCAGGTAGATATCAGTGTTGTTATTTTATTAGAGCAACTTCGTTAGAAGTCTCACAACATTAGATTATTGAAGGTTACCAACAATTGAAATCATGAGCTTTTGGAGCACTGCTCCTTCTTCAGGTGAAGTGAAATAAACGTATTGGACTATAACCGGGTGTCATGCGACTTCTGACTTTGTCCACCATAGTCCAAAACTGGCACCTCCACATCATAGGACAACTTGACTCTGGGAGCAGCAAATTCTGGTGCGCAAGTCTTCAGTACTATTGCTAGAATGTTGTTAGGGCCCATAGCGTTTGCAGTGTCCGCTGACTCCAGATATTTCTTGATATCACGTGGAGTGAATTGAATTGGCTGAAAGCTCATATCTGTTGAGCTGGAAACGTCTAAAGAAGGCTGAGATGGCAGGCTTCCGTCAGTTCATCCCTCAGCTTCTGATGCACTCATTGACTCAATCCAAATTTGGCCAATCTCTCCTTTTAGCTTGTACACTCAAATCCAGGCATCATCCTGGTAAACCTCTTCTGCACCTTCTCCAAAGCCTCCACATATTTCCTACAGTGTGGTGACCAGACCTGCACACACTGCTCCAAATTTGGCCAAATTGAACTTTTATATTGCTGCAGTATGACTTGCCAACTGTTATAGTCATTGCCCTGACCAATGAAGGCAAGCATACTGTACACCACCTTTATTATATTATCCATTTGTGTTGTTACTTTCAGAGAGCTATGATCCCCAAAATCCCTCCTGTATATCCCTTCTAAGGGTCCTGCTATTTATTGTATATAGTCCTCTTGCATTTGACTTCCCAAATTGCATCACCCCACACTTGACAGATTAAACTCCACTTCTGTGCCTAACTTTCCAACTCCATATCCTTTGACAACCTTCCTCACTCTCCATAGCTCCACCAATGTTTGTGTAATCTGCACACTTACTAGTCAGACCTCCTATATTTGCATCCAAACCACTTTGATAAACAGATATTGTAAACACAGAGTTCCCAGCACTGATCCTTTTGGAACACCACTGGTCACAAATCTTCAAGCAGAAAAATACCTCTCCACAACTGTCTTGTATAACAATTTTGTATCCAGCTGACCAACTCACCATGGGTCCAATGTGACCTACTTTTATAGATCAGCCTACCATGAGATGCCTTCTAAAATTAAAGTCCATGTCAACAACATTCACTCTCCTAACCTCATCAGTCATCTTTGTCACTTCCTCAAAAACCTGTGTCATATTTGTGAGGCAAGACCCTGCATCCTACCCCCCACCCCCCACTTTCCTGGGACCTCCCCTTTTAGGCTATAATCCTATTGGTGGTGAATACTTATGTTTGGGCAGCTGGCCCAGGGTAGTCTCCCCTACAAGGAATCTTGCAGGTTTGTTAAAGCAGACAACACTGAACCTCTTTAGCTAATCAAATTGAAGAATCCACACCTTTACATGCAGGGCAGGACTTGACCTTTTGAGTCCAGCCTCTGATGTGGGGGAGGGTTGAATGAAGATCACGACATCGCAGTTTTGGGAAAATGGCCTGAAGTCTGCAGTCCAGGTAAGAGAGAGTTAAACGTGCTCCCAATATTGACCACTGCATAAAACTGGCCTCCACAGCTGGGTCTCCTTTGTGGGAGGAGAGCCTCACCTTCGGGCAATCTGCAGTGACATTTGAGGAAGGGCCCTCAAAGTTGGTCTGGAATGTTAGGTAATCACTCTGCTGTGGTGGACACCTGGAGTGGGGATATTGGGGTGGACAAATGGCGCAAGTATTCGGATGGCGCTGATAAATTAGTGCATTATTGTCATTGGAGTGAATTCTTGTGCCCTCCCTCCTATGTAAGTACACTTGTATGAGGTACAAAACCTTGCTGTACAGTCAAAGCCAGGAAGGATAAAGTAGATTCAGATCACAGTGAATGAAAATTAAAATAAGCAAAAGGTAAATGGCATTAAGAGCAAGGGGGAAAAGAAGAAAATAATTTATTTTGCTTGTGTTCTGAAGGTACGAAATATTATATGTCCTCCAGGGTTGTTGCCCAATTCATTCTGTAATAATGGGGAACACAGTTAACCTCACAGTTATTTTCAGCCCATTAAATCTAAATAATACATAGTAAACTGAGTATTTGCTGCAAATAAATGAAAGGATGACCGTAGGTTAATTAATTGTAAACAAAATATGTACGTAGGAAATTGTTCAGATAATTTTTGAAAATATTCTGATCCCATTCCCATTGTACCAGGTTTGCCATGAACGTGAAAATGGGGAGTAATTAGTGACCACTGAACAACTTCATTTCTGTGAGAAAGCTACACCCGAAAATTAATATCAGTGACTTTGGCTTCCGACTGTTGTGCCTAGAGGGTAAGATCTCAATTTCAGAGCATAGAGTTGATGAAGCTCAAGACAATGCAGGTAGATAAATCCGAGGCTTGGTGGGCAGCACAGACTGTTGTTACGGCTTACGATCAAGTGTTTTAGTCTAAAAGCAAAACTAGTCTGGAACAAAATCAATCGCATTCACCATGCATTTGCTCCAGATAGCAATGTCTTTTAATCATCAAGGTTGGCTATCTATTCCTTCAGTCTGTCCTTGCTTCCTTTCAGCTACATTCCTCCCACCATTTATAATCAACGCTTGAGAACTTAAGTAAATAAATTGATTGCATAAATATACTTAACGATAACAATTTGCATTTGCATAGCTTTTAACGTATTAGAAAAATATCCCAAGGCATTTTGCTGAGGCATAATGCAAAATAAAACTGTAGATTACACTAGGACATAGTAAAAGTTGCAGAATGAGGCCGTTTTTAGAGAGAGCAGTAGAAACCAGCTGCATTTTGAAAGCTGCATCAGCTTTAAGGCAATACTCAAGTGTGTTGTAAACCTGCTGTGCCCTGTGTCATGAGTAAAGAATGCTGTGGTAAAGAACTTACATGGGCAGTGTATCACTGTTTACTTCAGCAATAGGAAAATATAGATGTGTGTAAGCAGAGAACTAATTGTACACATTCAGGATAACAGTGTTATTTGAGATCTTTGTGTTTGGGGCAGGGTTGTAATTCCAGTTACAGCATTCACCATTAGTAGTCATGGACTGCAGCAGGAAACCACCTCATGTATTCTTTTCTTTAGTCATATTACTTACTGATGTTCAAAATGAGAGGCTGTCACAAATAGCTGAAGAGGGAAGCACAGGGTCATGAGGCTAAGAACCAATCATGTCTACTGATGTTTTTACCAAGGTTGAGTTAATTTGTTCAATACCAATAATGAAACCTTTCAAGGATTATTCAACAAGCCAATAAAAAGGTATTTATTTGTCTCAGATTGCATTTAGAGACAGTGATCGTAAAGAAGACAAGTATTTCAAAATATCACCATTTTGGTGACAGAAATAAATATCGCAAAAATGTTTTTTTGGCCCAGTTTTTATTTTAAATAGTCTGGCAATTGGCAGGTCCAGTTCTCAAAGTGCAATATCAAGGGAAGGTGATGGTCTGGGCTGAATCTTTTAGGATCTGGAAATAATGAAGCTGCAATGCTTTTCATCAGCAGAGAGGCTTTGACTCAGGTAAAGTCTGAACAAAGATCAAAGAAAGATGAAAAGGCCCTAACTTACTGGGTGTTGTACAGGCTTGTTCTTAACTATTAGAAAATGATGAAAAAGGTCATTGCTGGTTTGGACCCTGCTGTTGGTCTCAGAAGCACAACCCCTGAATGGCCAAGGCAGTAACCTGTTCGCTTCGGTCTGGTTGAACCTGTACCTCAATGTCATCCTGTAACAGCCGTTCTGTTTGGAAAACACATAGCTGGATCAGTAGGCTGATATATAAAGAATAACTTGGCTTTACTATGGGCCATTTGAATAGACTAGCCTTTAAATAATTCATTGCAATTTTACATAATTTGACATGGTTTCTAGATATCAGGCCATTATATAAAATGATTATTTTACCAGCCACTAGTTAGTTGGTTTCTTTACATTACTCAAATGATGCGTGGATGTCTGTTGATCATGTTGGGTTTCATTGGCATATCCTGTGTTCTTCGGGACTGGACCATCATGTAAATGTTTTATACCCTGGCGAAATAATGATTGTCTTCCAAAGTTAAAGTAAAAATCTCACAACACCAGGCTATAGTCCAATGGGTTTATTTGGAAACACTAGCTTTAAGAGCGCTGCTCCTTCAGGTGGTTGTGAAGATTTAAATTACGGTCACAGAATTTATACCAAAGGAGTCCAGTGTCATGGAGATGTGACACAGTAAACAATCTTAGATTAAAACTTTCATCGTTTAGAATGGGATATGTAGGTTTCTGTTCTTTGATATGTAAACCCCAGAACTACTTTTAAATTACATTCTCAAGATAAAGTTAAAAATCACACAACACCAGGTTATAGTCCAACAGGTTTAATTGGAAGCACTAGCTTTCGGAGCGACGCTCCTTCATCAGGTGGTACCTGATGAAGGAGCGTCGCTCCGAAAGCTAGTGCTTCCAATTAAACCTGTTGGACTATAACCTGGTGTTGTGTGATTTTTAACTTTGTACACTCCAGTCCAACACCGGCATCTCCAAATCATTCTCAAGATAGCTCAGCTTTTTACACAATAGGTGCTGTGTGAGACTGACAAACCTTCTGTATAGTTTTATAGAGTTTTACATGGATTCATGCAGTTTTTGAGCAAAATAAAATATCATGTAATTCTGCAAAAAACAAATTCACACCATTAGCTAATATGTGTACGCATGTCGGAGCAACAGATAGTGTGCATGAGTGTCTGTGTCTGTGTCTGTGTGTGCGTGCGCGCGCACGCACGTATGTAGTGCAGTGGGGGTCACCTCTAGTGTGAATGAACCCAAGGTCCCAGATGAGGTCCCAAGGGTACTGAACTTTGCTCAGCCACTCTGTGTTGTTGCCTGTCACGAGGTTCCCCTTGGAAGAAGGTCACCCGAAGGTTTGAGGCCGAATTCCCGGACCGCTAAAGTGTTGCCCAACCAGGAGGGAACACTCCTGGCTGGTGGTTGTTGTGTGGTGTCTATTCATCCGTTGCCGTAGAGTCTGCTCAATCTCACCAATGTACCATGCCTCAGGGTATCCTTGCCTGCAGCGTATGAGAGAGACCACGTTGGTTGAGTCACGTGAGTACTCACCGTGTACACGGGAGGTGTCCCCACGTGTAATGGTCTTACCCGTGTCAATACTCTGACACATCTTGCAGCAGTTGCTGTGACAGGGTTGTAAATGGTGTTGTCCTGAAGGCTGGGCAGTTTGCTATGAGTCATAATCTGATTAAGGTTTGGAGATTGTTTAAAAGCGAGAAGTGGACATGCGGGGAAGGACTTGGTGAGGTGCTCATCCTCATCAATAATGTGTTGCAGGCTGTGAAGAGCATGGCTTAGTCGTTCAGCTCCTGGGAAGTAGTGGACAATGAAGGGTACCCTGTCTGTTGTAGCTTGTCTGTCTCCTGAGGAGGTCATTACATTTTCTCATTGAGACTCATTCTTGGATATATGCATCTCCATCAAGAATGGGCACCTCAGCACCACACTCTACCGCAAATCCACGGATAACCTCACAAAGCTGCACTTCTCTAGCTTCCACCCGAAATACATTAAAACAGCCATCCCCTATGGACAAGCCCTCCGCCTACACCGGATCTGTTCGGATGAGGAAGAATGTGATGGACGTTTGGAAGTACTCAGGGATGTCCTCATAGGAACAGGATACGACGCTTGACTCATCAACCTCCAGTTCTGATGTGCCACAGTGAGAAATCACAATGACCTCAGAAGACAGACACAGCCTGCAACAGACAGGGTACCCTTCATTGTCCAGTACCTCTTCGGAGCCAAGCGACTATGTCATGTTCTTCACAGCCTGCAACACATTATTGGTGAGGATGAACACCTCGCCAAAACCTTCCCCGTGCCTCCACTTCTCGCCTTTAAACAATTATCAAACCTTAAACAGATCATGATTCATAGCAAACTGCCCAGCCCACCATTCAACCCTGCCACAGCAGGCGCTGCAAGACGTGTCAGAGTATCCCACCATGTAAGCAGCAAGTACCCATGTGACTTGACCAACATAGTCTCTCTCATACGCTGCAGGCAAGGATACCCTGAAGCATGGTACATTGGTGAGATCAAGCAGACTCTACAGCAACGGATGAATGGACATCACACAACAATCACCAGCCAGGAGTGTTCCTCCCTGGTCGGGCAACACTTCAGCGGTCCGGGACAACCGGCCTCGGACTTTCGGGTGACCTTCCTCCAGGGGGAACATCGGGACAAGCAACAACACAGTGGCTGAGCAAAAGCTGATAGCAAAGTTTGGTCCCCATGGGAATGGCCTCAGCCAGGAACTTGGGTTCATGTCCACACTGCAGGTGACACCACTACATGCGCACACACCCTTCCTCATACATAAGCTGTGTCTCATATGAACACGCATACAGCCCCTGCACTCAGACCAATATACATACCCTCTCATACATATCCCATCACATTCTCAAACACACTTCACCAAGCTTACAAACACACACACAAACACACAGACACATGATCACATGCACTCACATCCACGCACGCGCACACACATATGCGCACTCAATCTGTTGCTCCTACATGTGCACATATATTAGCTTATGGGGTGTATTTGTTTTTGCAGAATTACATTATATTTTACTTTGCTCAAAACCTGTATTAATCCATGTAAAACTCTAAAACTATATAGAGGTTTTGTCAGTCTGACGTAGCATTGGGAAACAGACAGACTTCACACCGATTGTTTAAAAAGCTGGGCTATCTTGAGAATGTAATTTAAAAGAAGTTCTGGGATTTACATATCAAAGAACAGAAGCCAGTATATCCCATTCTAAAAGATGAAAGTTTTAATCGAAGATTGTTTACTGTATCACATCTCCATGACACAGGACTCCTTTGGTATAAATTCTGTGAGCATGATCTCAACCTTCACAACCACCCTGGAACTCTGAAAGCTAGTGCTTCCAAATAAACCTGTTGAACTATAGCCTGGTATTGTGTGATTTTTAACTTTGTCCACCCCAGTCAACACCGGCACTTCCAAGTCAAAGTTAAATTAGTGTAAGTACTTGTAAATATGATTTGGAGCTGCCAGTGTTGGACTGGGGTGTACAAAGTTAAAAATCACATAACACTAGGTTATGGTCCAACAGGTTTAATTGGAAGCACGCTAGCTTTCAGAGCGTTTTGCATTGATTTTATACTTGTAAGTAGCGCACCTCTCTCTCCAATGAACCTGTGCACAGTAGACTGGCTGATTTGGCATGCCTCTTCAAAAACTTGGCATGTTGACTGCTGTTGTAATCTGTAATCTTGTAATTTTTATTACTAAGAATGAGCAGCAGTGGTTTTAGATGTTTTCCATACATGAGTCTGAAAGAGAAGGCCTTATTTTTAATCCATCTTTTGAAATTTCATTCCATCTGAATGTTATGGGAGAGACTTTCGTGTTCTGCTCTAATATGCTATTACATTGGGCTGCATTCTTATCGAGTGATGATTTCATGCATTAAGATACATACATGTGAAGCACAAACAGCGAAGATAGACTGACTTCTCTGACTAGATAATGGCGGCAAAGCATCATGCTGGGTCTGAGAGTATTGACAAGTAAAAATAGCCCCAAGATGTTGTAATGCCTGTCCTCTCATGAACCCATCTTGTTCATCTGTTGTGCAGCTGTTTAGGAATTCCAAGAGGAATTTCTGTTTTCAGCATTTTGTTTGCTGCAAGCAATACAAGTTATTTTTTTAAATAGTGAGCATTGTCTTTAGAAGTTAAAATAAAATGCATTTGTATGGCATTACAATTACATTTTGCATATTCCTCTGATGGTTTCCTACCACTCTCACCTGTGAAGAATACCTCTGAAACTCCCAGGCTCCCATCCACTGTGACTGGTGTTGTTCCAACCTGTTTGTATTAATCCATCCAGTTCAATGAACCGAACGAACAGCAGATGCTGTAAATTAGAAGTGCACCAGCAAAGTTCAGAGCAAGCTGGAAGAACAGCACCTCATTTTCCACTTGGGGACTCTGTAGCCCTCTGGACTCAATATCGAGTTCCATAAGTTGACGGCTTGAACTCCCCCATGCCCTAGCCCCCTACCATACACACCAGGCCTTATTATCATGCCGTCTGCCATTGCACGCTACCTATTGTTAGCCATTAACAGCTATTCACCCCTCCAAGCTAAATTCATACTGGCTCCTTTGTCTGTCCAACTGTTCTTCTCTCTCTTTGGGCTCTTTCCCTTTACCCCCTGCCCCGCTCCTATCTTCTGCAAATAAACCAACGTTTTCCAGCTACCATCATATCTGAGGAAGGGTCACCGGACCTAAAATATTAACTTTGATCTCTCTCCACAGATGCTGCCAGACCTGCAGATCTTTTCCAGCAACTTCTGTTTTTTGCAGCTGAATGAACCAATTTTTACCATCTACACTTCCGGTTCAGTACTACTACCACACCGTCCTTGATCATGCATCATTTATAGACCACCACTCCAATTTTCTCTTCTGACGTCACTCTACCTTGCTTGTATTCCTGCAAAAAATAAGGTTTGCCAATAACCTGTTGCTTTGAAAAGGGCTTTCCCATGTATGATCATGGGTAAACTTCTGTGATCGCAAAATTCCAGGCAGTGGCTTAGAGGAACTGGGACAGCCAAGCTTTTACTATGACTGATTATTACACTCTCAGTTCTCAACAAGTAGTTGCAATTGTTTTCAAACCAAGCAATGGGATTATATTGGGAAATAGTTTTGGAAGCATTGACTTGTCTTTGGACACCTTTGTTAATCTTCTCCTAAGCCATCAGTTCCATCCCTTTCCCTGGCAACTGTCCATTGCTGAACCAGGCTATTCCTAACCTTGGTGGTGTATTTGACTGAGAGACATGCGAATGCTGAGACTGCTTATTTCCATCTCTATAACAGAACAATTCCGGCACCATCCCAGCTAATTTGCCCTTGAAATAATCATTCATGCCTTTGTCATCTGTAAGTGTAATTGTTGGCCTGTGTCCTACATCCCATCTTCTGTAAACTTTGGATAGACCAAAGCCCTGCTCCAGATTCATTTAAGCCCTTAAAGTCCTCAACCTTGTTTTCAAATCCCCTATGGCCTCATTGCTTGTTATCTCTTGCAATCTCCTCTAGCCCCATAAACCTTTAAGATATCTGGTGTTGCTTTAACTCTGGATAGTTGGGCATCGTCAATTTTAACATTGGAAGATGTGCCTTCAGCTGCGAAGGCCCTAGTATTTGCCATTCCTTCTCTGAGCCTCTCCTTCTCTTTCTGTCCATTTCCTCCTTTAAGATGCTCTTTCAAAATTACCTCTTTATCCATGATCTGTCCCGAGGTCTCCATGTATAGTTTAGTGTCAAAACTTGGTTTATAACATCTTTGTGAAGCGTGTTGTAAGGTTTTACAATATCAATGACACAATGCAAAGGCAAGTAGTTGTTTTAAACTTGGATCTATGTTTGTTAAAATGGAGTTGATAACTGGGGAATTTGACAAAGGCACTTAAAATTATGAATGGTTAGTACAGAGAAAATAAAGCAAATTGTTTCCAATGGCTGAAGTGTTTGGAAAAAAAGTAACATGGATATGAGAGATTTAGATTCAGGCTGGAGGATGGCGGAATTTGATTTCCTTGTTGGATGGAAATTTGTCGAATGCTCTACTTGAGTTAATGCTTAAGATAAACACCACCTGCATAGTAACTGTGTATTGCAAGGCTGATTGAAAGAATAGTGGATAAAAATAATTTGATAAGAGGCAGGATAGAATAGTCTTGGACGAGTGCTAATGTGGAAGATAAACACCAATATAAATTGATTGGTTCCATATTGTAATTGCTTTGCCATTTTGTTATTTCTTTCTGGTGTTTGCAATGTATATTGGGAATTTTCACTGTATTAACTGCATTGCACTACAAAATATATAACTGTAAATAAGCAATTCCTGGCAAAACATTTCTCTGCATCCACATAATGTTTTCTGGATAGAGCCTTAATAATTTTGATTTTCCTTTGGCTTCTGCTTCTTGTCTTAGCCTTGGAGTTCTGTTCATAAAAAGAATTGTTTCCACATGATTTGGCAGGTCATCCAGGATTAAGTTTCTATTAGGTTTGCTGTTTCTGTAGCATATTTGACAGGCTTCTGTCATGTAAGAGGTGTCTACTGTTTTCCCATCATGTGGTTGATATGGTTATGTACTTGGAGAAATAAGCTTTTCATGTTTGTACACTGCAGCCAGCTTGGATCGATGAACATTATTTCTAAGCGCTCATTTTCTTAATTCGTTGGGTGTTTTGTGGTTTGAAAAGGAGTTAAAAGAGCCTGTGTAATAATCGGGTGCACACCTCTCCCTTTCTCATTGCCAGCCATGCCCTCACTAGTTTAAAATCAAATGTTTCTATAAAATGCTCTAAAGAAAACTGAATTTATTCCACATTGTATATCCTCTGTCGTATAATGTCAAGCAGAAAACTTCATTAAAAAAAATGCACTGCTCTAATTAATGAAGGGCAATTTAAAATGATTTCCTTGTCATTTATCTTCCTCCCTCAGCTTTCCTTCCCTTGCAGATTTGTGGGACAGATTCCACAAATGAGAGTGGAGTTTGTGCTGCTGTTTCTAGGATTTGTTCTGGGACCAAGACCTGGATCAGATCTATTTGTCATCAAATGTCACTAAAAAACTGGTGAACATTGAATACTTGTTTGCTTCCAACCTATTTTTGAAACTTCCAAACTCCTGTGAACCACAGGCATACCCTGTTTTCGTGCATTAAAAATGCTTCAGAGATAATAATAGATAAATAAACCAAATAGCTATTACGTTATTGCATATGTCAGTACACTTCCTCATGTGCTTTCCCATATCACTAACTATTTCAACAAGCTTACAGTATTAGAAGAAGATTAGCAATAACTTGGTGTTTGATGTTGTTCCAGTCAGTTTGTGATGGGAATTTATAAACAACTTTGATGTCTGAGCCAAAATGTGGAAGACCAAATTGTGCTCTTGGGTTGTTTTAATACAGAAACCTAGCTGATCATAACTCAATCCATTTATCTAAATGTTTGCATCATTTTATGAGGTAATCTAAACTATTTAAAGTTAAACTGGAAATATTTTAGATGTCCCATCATTGTGCTAAATATACATGAAAAAACACTTGCAGTATTTCCACTTGCCTATGAATGATTCGTTTACTGATTAAATTAGAAAGCAAATTAAGTTGGATACTTAATGTTTTTCTCTTATAAAGTCTTGACTGAAACATTGCTCAATGTAAGTTAATGCATTCATCAAATTGACCTAACATCAATATGTTACAATGAACTAACTCCAAAGAGGCTGGTATCCCATCACTAATTTGACATTTATTTACACATGGAAAGTCCTTGACACTGATCCAGCTCCCTCAGAGCCAGCGTTCAGAATGAACAGAACCTCTGACACTCTAGTTTAGATCTATCAGCCAGGGCTCCCTGATTAGACTAGACGAACAGCCCCAATCAGGGAACTCATTCTGTGAAGTCCACCTGGCTGAACTCATTACAATCACTACTTCCCTTCCTCTCTGAGTCCAAGAACATAGGTGGCAGCTTCTCTTTTTGTAGTTCCTCCTGGGGCATTTTAGCACTGGGTCAGGTTCCTCTGACTCTGCTTCAGATACGGACAGTGTGTAACACACTGTAACTTACCTGTTGCACCCGGAGCGTCTCAGAAGAAATTCACTTTCATCTTTAGGTGGCTACTGTGTCGAGATGGTGACATCTGCCGTGTCCATCTCCGATTCCGTGGTATCTTCAATGCTTGACAGAGGGGGAGAACCTATGGGTTCCACCAGCTTTTCTCTCTGTTCCAAGGAGCCACCCCATTTGAAACTTTTCAGCTCTCATATGGTCTACTTGTTTGTTCAGGATTGTCACACCTATTGTCACTGGACTTGACCTCATGTCAACCATGCTTCTTAGCCATGCAAGGCCATTCCCATGGTTCCTACACCAGTTTTTCTATCATCATCTCTGTGTTTGATGAATGAACTCTGTACATCCAGCCATTTTGAGTAGTCAATAATGACTAAAAGCATTAAGCCCATGAAAGGACTTAAATAGTCGATTGAGTCTCTGGGTTACCCAGCCATTCCTACGAATGTGGGGGAGCTGCTGGTTGTAATTTTTGTCCTTGCTGGCACTCTGGGCACTGGCCCACCAACACAGCAATGTCTACACCCAGTCCTGGCCACCAGCATCACTTCTCGTCAACATCTACATTTGAAACACTCGAGATGACCTTTGTGGAATTCAGCCACAATCTGGCCGCGACTTTTACTGCTCAGGGCAATCACGTTTGCTCCCAATAATACAATGTAATCTTCTATGGTGATCTGGCCTCTCCGGGTCCAAAAAGATTTCAATTCTGATTTTGACGGCCGTTTAGTTCCACCCACCCCCGCACCCCGCCACCCCATCACCACCAGCTGTTTCAGTTTTGCTAGCTCTTTATGTCCAATGTCTGATATTGTCAGCTGTAAGTGGAAATTTTTCAATCTTTTGACGATTTCCAACTGACAAGCTGTGATGGGAGGCACTTTGGATTTGATTCAGACCATAAGAAATAGGAGCAGGAGAAGGCCATTGAGCTCATTGAGTCTGCACTGCCGTTCAATGAGTTCATACCTGACTGTCCACCTCAGCGTTATATTCTTGCACTTTCCCTGTATGAGGAAAGGTTTCCAGGTGGAGGAGGACAAAAGAGCTCTTATCATTCAAGGAAGATGAAAATGGAGAACTCATTGTGCTATCAACTATTTGCATTTCTCTTTGGGATCCTAATATTATGAAGACTCTCTTGAGTGAAACATAAAATAAACTACTCCTATTACCCAGCACCTACGTCTGCCTTTAACCACTGATCCATCCATTGCATATTCAGCATTCATCAAAAAAACATGTAAAGTGTGAATTGCCACTTGCAATAATGGGTAAGTTATGAAATGGGTGATGGTCATTCTATCTCAATCCTTTGTTAAAAAGAAGTTTTGCAACAAAGCATTTTCACCATGTTGACACCCATGGCGAATTGAAATTACTTCAACTTGTGCTCCTTGTTGCTTTTCATTGGTTTAGCCGATGTTGTTTCAGAACAGTAGAGTCAGATTGCTTAGATCTCTATTGCAACTGTTGAGATGTTTTTGGCCATGGTTTTGGAGTCTTAGACCCTTGGGAGGGATCTTTAGAATAGACAGCTGCACTCTCACTTATGCAGGGGTAAAACATGGAATCTTCTCAGGAACAGTTCAAAGGTAGTGGTGGGTGAGAAGTGGGAACACTTTGAAGAGAGTTCCTCTTCTGTGCTCCCTTGCATTCTCATCTCCCTCCTTTGTGCCACATTACCACCTCCCACTCTGCTGCAAACTCGTTTGATCAAAGGCTGAGATAACGTCTCTGCCATCCTGGTCAAGGTGACAGATGTGCTGGGATTTCAAGTCTGTAAGGTCACGACATGGAAGAGAACACACTTACATGGGCAGATATTTTTACACTTCACAAGGCCAGCAATCTACTAGAAATTGAATCAAACACATCCAAGCTTTGTGAGTGTATAGAGCTCTCCTGTTTATCCCTTTGCAGGTTGTAGATGTTTGTTATTAAGCTGGCCTTCTGAATTGCCTTTGAACTGATTAGGCTTGCTCAACCATCTGAACAAAGGCCTTGCTTCAAGAATCCCTTGGGCAACTGTCTGTGGAGTTTGCACATTCTCCCTGAGTCTGCATGGGTTTCTTCCAGGTGGTCTAATATCCTGCCACAGCCCAAAGATGTGCAGGTTAGGGGGATTGGTAGTGCTAAATTGTCCATTGTGTTTTTGGATGTGTAGGTCAAGTGGGTGAGCCATAGGAAATGCAGGGTAGGGGGTTGGGTCTGGGTGGGATATTGTTCGGCAAGTCACTGTGGACTCGGTCGGCCAAATGGCCTGCTTCCATACTACAGGGATTCTATGAACCCCAATCATGTTGCTGTCACACATGTACCAAGTGAAAAATGTTGACTGCTGACCTGCATTGTACTTGCAATGGATATCCTTTCTAAAAGTCTGTATTAGTCCCAGGGCCTTCTGTGGAGGCCTCAGCCCTGACCTTTGTTGTGAAGCTGGTTCTGTGGAAATGACAGTGGAGTTGGGAAGTGGCTGGTCAGATGGTGGTGAATGCTGCACTGTCAGTTTAATATCCACCCACCCTCTGAGTCCAGAGTCTACTCAAAGTGGTCTCTCTGGTTTCAGGCATGGCTGAGGCTGCTCTGTTTTTGTTTTTGCTCAGTTTCATGGAAGATTAAGGTAGTGGGGTAAAAAGCCGGTGAGCATAGATTTCTGTTGAAAGTAGGAGGTAGGAATTTCTGTGCAGGGTGTAATAGTACCAGATATTGAGGATGTTTCAAACATTTTGAAAAAAAGTCAGGAGAATGAAGACTGGAAGGGCAATAGTGATAGTTAGGCAATCCAAGAAATGTTTCTTTAAACATGACTCCAGCATTATCTCACTGGTGCCAGGATTGAGGATGTCACAAAACGGCTAAAGGATATCCTTCTGGAGGTGAAGGATCAGCCAGAAGTCATGGTCTACATCGGTACTAATGACTCCTCATTGTTGTTATCAGTAGAAACTATGCAATTGACTGACGTGGGTAGGAAGAGAGATGAGGTCCTGAAAGAAGATTTCAGAGTGTTAGGAAGAAAATTAAAAGGCAGAATTCGTGGAGAAGTAATTTATCTCTTCACAACATGAGTTTTGGATTCTGAGCTAGAATAGGTGTGTCTGCACAGGGTGTGATCTTGATTTTCATCGAAGATATTTCAAATCTATTTAATAAGAACTTCCAACTCACACCAAATTCTCCTCGAAAATAACCCCTGCAATTGGCAGATGTTGCTGCAGTTGTTTTAAATTGGAATCAATTTGTGATGGTGGACAGCTCGCTGGAAGTAATAGTTTTCACCTGACTAGATTTTGAGCCTTTTTCGCTGATGCAGTCATGGGGCTGCCATATAGGCAATCAGTCACTGGTTCCTTTAAACTAGGATTGCGAATTGTTAACTCGCTGGCAGTTTTGATATTCATTTCTGGAATAAAAAAAAATCTCCAGCTTATATGTGGCTTTGATTTGGGTTATTTCTAGCAGTGGGAAATTTCATCTTTTGCCAAGTTTGTGTGGTGCACTTTCATTGACCTTCGTCACATTAATTTCACAGTGGTTTTACCTCAATAATACCATTCACAAAGTTATATATCCTGTTCATGAGCAATTGTGATGAGGTATATATACATGTGTCAGCATGGAGAATTTTTTTACCCATTTTGTTTTTTGCACTTTGAGGGCAAATGTGACAGTTAAAAGGATGTAATGTTAACTGAGATATTAATTTTCCACACAACGGGTCTTTCATTCCAACTACTGACTCAAAACTCCTATGTTGATATTATTTGCATATACTAATACTTATTGTTTTCAAACTGCTGAAAGCGATTCAATTATGCTGTTCAAAAAAGGATTGTAGTCAAATTTATGGGGAATGAGATGTGTCACATTCAATAACTGAAAAAAAAATAAGCGCTTGATCTGGGGAAGAAAAGTCCAATATAAAAGAAAACAAGCTTTTTGTTGAAGGGAAATAGGCAGTGAGAGAAAGGTTAACAAGGCCAAATAAGGAATGCAGTTGAGGACCATACCTAAAAACCCAGATGGTGATGTAATGGTAATGTTTCTAGACCAGTAATCCAGAGCCCCAGGCTGGGGGCATGAGTTTTACTCCCACCATAAAATAAAAATCGAGAATAACGAATCAAAGATTCATAACCGTGGTTGACAGGAGAAATCGTATGACTAGCCAAGAGGAAAAGGGAAGCATACATAAGGTCTAGGCCACTAAGTGCAGAATGGGCCCTGGAGGAATATCGGAAGAGTAGGATCCATCTTAAATGAGGAATCCAGCAGGCTGAAAGGGGTCAAGAAATAGCTTTAGCGAGCAGAGTTGAGGAGAATCCCAACAACTTTAATTCTTATGTTAGAAGCAAGCGAGTGACTAGAGAAAGGATTGTTCCATTAAGGATAAGGGAGGAAGGGCTGTCTGTCGAACCTGAGAGAATGGGTGAGATTCTGAATGATTACTTTGCATTGGTGTTCACTGAGGAGAGGGACATGATGAATGTTGAGATTAGAGATAGAAGTTTGATTACACTGGGTCACGTTGACATAAGTACATGTTGGGTAGGCTAGAGGTTATTAAGGTGGACAAATCCCCAGGACCGGATAAGATCTATCCCAGGTTGCTGAGGGAGGTGAGAGAGGAATTAGCTGGGGCCCTGACAGATATCTTTGTAGCATCCTTTAAACACAGGTGAGGTGCTGGAGGACTGGAGGGTTGCTCATGTTGTCCTCCTGTACACGAAGGGTCGTAGGGATATTCCGGGTAACTACAAACCAGTGAACCTGACGTCAGTGGTGGGAAAGTTGCAGGAAAAGGTACTAAGGGATAGAATCTATTCATATTTGGAAAACAATGGGCTTATCGGTGATAGGCAACATGGTTTTATGCGGGGGAGATTGTGCCTTACCAACTTAGTAGAGTTCTTTGAGGAAGAGGCCAAGTTGATAGATGAAGGAAAGGCTGTAGATGTCATATACATGGACTTTAGTAAGGCACCTCCCTCCAAGGCATCAAGAGCCCTGAAGCTCTTCAGCCACGTCCTGAGACAAGCTCGCTACTACAAACACATCTCTTTCCTCAGCACCTGCCTACGGAACCGACTGACCCCGCATGGACTCCGGACTACATCCAAACCAACACAATTCGGACCCAACCAGGACAACCTGTACCTGCAACAAATCTGAAGCCTCCAACACCAGACCTCCCTCCGGATCCTCCGCTCCACGCTTCAAGCCATGTGCTGCCACCTACACTCCCTGCAGTCAGCCTTGCCCCAGCTCAGGGCAACACTCTCCCAGACCTGCAAAGGATCTTTGCTGTTCTTCATCCTCAGAAGGATTCATACACTGAACAAACGTTTTTTTTCCTAGCCATATCGAACATCAAAGAAAGTAAATACAAAAAACTTTCATGTACTCACCCCCACACTCCGAATTCCTCGACCGTTCCAGACCTTCTCGTGACCTCCAGAATCGCTCGGGCACCATTGCCCACGCAGCCGCTGCTGCCACCACTGCCGCGGTGAACGGTGACATCACTTCTGCCCCCGCCTCCGCACGGACAACCACCACCGACCATACAGCCTCCGCGATCGCCGCCCACCCAACCGCCTCCATGATGGCCAGGAAGACCATCGCCGACAGATACACTGGGTCCACGGCCGCCGGGACCAGCGCCGTCTCTGCCCAACGCGCCATTTCCGCCCCCGGAGTGGCCGTCGCCGCAGCCACTTCCACCCCCAGTCATATCACTCACCTGCTCAAGGACCACGCCGCCCCCACTCCCAGCTCTGCCCCCACTCCCAGCTCCAGCCTCACACCAGGTCCTAGCTCCCAACCCTGATGTATTTTCACCATCCCTCCAGTCCTCCTCCTCTCTGAGGATGAACGATCAGTCCTCAGCAGAGGCCTCACCTTCATCCCCCTATGCTCCCGGATCAATGAGTTCGACACACGGCGAGACACAGAGCATTTCTTCCGTCGCCTTCGCCTCTGCGCCTACTTCTTCAACAAGGACTCTCGCCCACCCTCTGACGACCCCTTCTCCAACCTCCAACACAAACCATCCACCTGGACACCCTGTGCTGGCCTCTTACCCGCCCTCGATCTCTTCATATCCAACTGCCGCCGCGACATTGACTGCCTCAACCTGTCCACCCCTCTCACCCACTCCAACCTCTCACCCTCACAACACGCAGCCCTCCACTCCCTCCGCTCCAACCCCAACCTCACTATCAAACTGGCAGACAAGGGCGGCGCAGTGGTAGTTTGATGCACCGATCTTTACACCGCTGATGCTAGACACCAACTCATGGACACCACCTCCTACTGCCCCCTTGACCATGACCCCACCTCACACCACCAAACCATCATCTCCCAGACCATCCATAACCTCATCACCTCAGGAGATCTCCCATCCACTGCCTCCAACCTCATAGTCCCACAACCCCACACCACCCGTTTTTACCTCCTACCCAAAATCCACAAAACCGACTGTCCCGGCCGACCCATTGTCTCAGCCTGCTCCTGCCCCACCGAACTCATCGACACCGTCCTGTCCCCCTTAGTCCAAGAACTCCCCACCTACATTCAGGACACCACCCATGCCCTCCACCACCTCCAGGATTTTCGCTTCCCCGGCCCCCAACGCCTTATTTTCACGATTGACATCCAGTCCCTATACACTTCAATCCCCCATCACGAAGGCCTCCAAGCCCTCCGCTTCTTCCTCTCCTGCGGACCCAACCAGTACCCTTCCACTGACACCCTCCTTCGACTGACTGAACTGGTCCTCACTCTTTACAACTTCTCCTTCCAATCCTCCCACTTCCTCCAAACCCAAGGAGTAGCCATGGGCACCCACATGGGCCCCAGCTATGCCTGCCTCTTTGTCGGATATGTGGAACAGTCCATCTTCTGCAGCTACACTAGCACCACCCCCCACCTTTTATTCCGCTACATCGATGACTGTATCGGCACTACCTCGTGCACCCACGAGGAGGTTGAACAGTTCATCCACTTTACTAACACCTTCCACCCCGACCTCAAATTTACCTGGACTGTCTCAGACTCCTCCGTCCCCTTCCTAGATCCCTCCATTTCTATCTCGGGCGACCGACTCAACACAGATATTTACTCCAAACCGACCGACTCCCACAGCTACCTAGATTACACCTGCTCCACCCTGCCCCCTGTAAAAACGCCATACCATATTCCCAATTCCTCTGCCTCCGCCAGACCAATTCCACAATCGAACAACTCAAATTGCCTTCTTCAAAGACTGCAATTTCCCCTCCAACGTGGTCGACGACGCTCTCCACCGCATCTCCTCCACTTCCTGCTCCTCCGCCCTTGACAGGACGCCAATCGCCACCAGGACAGAACCCAACTGGTCCTCACCTTCCTCCCCACCAACCTCTGGATACATCGTATCATGCTCCATTATTTCCGTCACCTCCAGACAGACCCCACCACCCTCTCCACCCCTATCAGCATTCAGGAGAGACCACTCCATCCCCGACTCCCTTTCAAGTCCACACCCCTCACCAACCCAACCTCCACTCCTGGCACCTTCCCCTGCAACTGCAAGAAATGCAAAACTTGCACCCTCACCTCCCTCCAAGGCCCCAATGGATCCTTCTATATCCGTTGCAAATTCACCTGCACCTCCACACACATCATTTACTGTATCCGCTGCACCCGGTGTGGCCTCCTCTACATTGGGGAGACAGGCCGCCTACTTGCAGAACATTTCAGGGAACACCTCTGGGACACCCGCACCAACCAACTCAACCACTCTGTGGCTGAACACTTTTACTCCCCCTCCCACTCTGCCAATGACATGCCGGTCCTTGGCCTCCTCCATCGCTAGACCCTGGCCACATGACGCCTGGAGGAAGAGCGCCTCATCTTCCACCTAGGAAGCCTCCAACCACACGGGATGAATGTAGATTTCTCCAGCTTCCTCATTTCCCCTCCCCCCACCTTATCTCAGTCCCAACCCTCGAATTCAGCACCACCCTCTTGACCTGCAATCTTCTTCCCATCCTCTCCACCCCCACCCCCTCTCCGGCCTATCACCCTCACCCTCACCTCCTTCCACCTATCATATTCCCAGCGCCCCTCCCCCAAATTCCCTCCCCCCTACCTTTTATCTCCGCCCGCTTGGCACACCAGCCTCATTCCTGAAGAAGGGCTTATGCCCGAAACATCGATTTTCCTGCTCCTCGGATGCTGCCTGGCCTGCTGTGTTTTTCCAGCACCACATTTTTCAACATTTGATAAGGTTCCCCATGGTAAACTAATAGAGAAAATGAAGTCACATGGTGTGCAGGGTGTTCTAGCGAGATGGATAAAGAACTGGTTAAGCAGCGGGAGACAGAGTATTAGTTGAAGAGAGTTTCTCGAAATGGAGAAAGGTGACCGTGGTGTTCCACAGAGATCAGTACTGGGGCCACTGTTTGTGATATTCATAAATGATCTGGAAGAGGGTATTATTGGTATGATCAGCAAGTTTGCAGATGACACGAAGATTGGTGGAGTAGCCAAAAGCATGTGGGACTGTCAAAGAATACAGGACAATCTAGATAGACTGGAGAGTTAGGCAGAGAAGTGGCAGATGGAGTTCAATCCGGGAAAATTTGAGGTGATACATTTTGGGAGGTCTAATTCTAGAGTGAATTATACAGTAAATGGAAGAGCCTTGGGAAAAGTTAATGAGAAGAGAGATTTGAGAGTTTAGTTCCATTGTACCCTGAAGGTTGCTGCACAGGTGGATAGAGTGATCAAGAAGGCATATGGTATGAGTACAAGAGCTGGCAGGTCATGTTAAAGTTGTACACTACATTGGTTCAACCACATTTAGAATACTGTGTACAGTTCTGGTCACCACATTACCAAAAGGATGTGGGTGCTTTGGAGACTGTGCAGAAAAGGTTTACGAAGATGTTGCCTTGTCTGGAAGGTGCTAGCTGCGAACAGAGATTGAGTAGGTTAGGATTGTTTTCATTAGAAAAATGGAGATTGAGGTCTACAAAATCATGAAGGGTATAGATAGGGTAGATAGAGATAAGCTTTTTCCCAGGGTGAAGGATTCAATAACGAGAGGTCACGCTTTCAAGGTGAGAGATGAAAAGTTTAAGGGGGATATACTTGGCAAATACTTTACACAGAGGGTGGTAGGTCCTTGGAACATGTTGCCAGCAGAGATAGTAGAGGCAGGCACAGTAGATTCATTTAAGATGCGCCTGGGCAGATGCATGAGAAGGTGGGGAACAGAAGAATACAGATGCTTAAGAATTGGGTGACAGGTTTACACTGTGGATTTAGATCGGCTCAGGCTTGAAGGGCCGAAGGGCTTCTTCCTGGGCTGTAAATTTTCTTTGTTCTTTGTTAATTAAAAGTTAGCCCATTATCATAGATGCACATCTAGTTCACTAATATTCTTTAGAGAAGGGAATCTATTATCCTGATCTGGCCTACATGTGTTTCCAGACCTACAGCAATGTGAGAAGTCGCATGGCTTATTTGAAATCACAAGCTTTTGGAGTGCTGCTCCTTTGTCAGATGAACCACGTGTACTGCAATGTGGTTGACTCTTAACTACTCAGAAATAGCCGAACAAGCTACTCAGTTCAAGGGCAATTAAGAATAGGTAATTATAAATGCTTGCCCAATCAGTGAAGCTCACCTCCCATAAATTAATTTTAAAAATTAGGGAATTCTATGTATAGCCAAATTAAAAGGAAAGAAGGTGAGCGAGGATCTGGGAATGCTGATCTCAATGATCCAAAACTGGGAATGGTGCAGATCTACAGGCTGGATTTGGACAGTTTCATTCAAGCTAAACATGTCCCCCAAATCCATGTTGGCGAATCTCAACATAACAGAGTGGGCATGAACTCTGTGATTCCTCCTGCCAGCTCTGACATTCCAATCTATTGTAGTTAGCCAGTAGAATGACTGTACTTCTTGAAATTGGTGCACGTATGGAGTGTTCTTGTTATTAGCTGATGCCCGTGCAATGTTAGTTGATACAAATGTCAGTATTTTTCAGATGGACCATATAGTTTATTGGAAAGTGGATATTTTGAGACAGTTGTGTTTGCCAATGACTCTTATCAGAGCTGAAAAATGTGTTGCTGGAAAAGCGCAGCAGGTCAGATGGCATCCAAGGAGCAGGAGAAATGACGTTTCGGGCATAAGCCCTTCTTCAGGAAGAAGCACTTATGCCCGAAACATCGATTCTCCTGCTCCTTGGATGCTGCCTGACCTGCTGCGCTTTTCCAGCAACACATTTTTCAGCAATGACTGTCATCAGTCAAAGCAATTTGTTGAAGTGCTGTTGGAGAACTTCGAATGCAGATGGGAGCTCTCCTATGTGCTCAATGTCAAGTGTTCTCTTCCTTGTCTGATAGTACCTACAAGTTTTGTTCTTCGAGCTGGAGAATATTGTACAGCATCTCAAAATTACCATGTAGGACACTGATCCCCATGATTTGTGAAATTCCAAATCCGTCGAAGCAGAGAGAGTTTGTTGGCTGAGAGCTCCAATCATCTGCTCAGGCAAGGCTTGGGTGCAATCTGGTTGCAATACAGGTCAGTTGCCAATGGATCCTTCCTGAGAGAGGTCATGAGACAAGTGTGCAGAATGTAGTCACTAAGCCACCACCCTTTCATTTGCTGTGAAGTTGTTAGAAGTGGGGTTTAAGGACAGGCATCAAATACAAATATCATGGCATTTTGGACACAGCTCTGCTTGATGCACAGCTTGTTATTATCTACAAGTTGCCCATTTTTGTTTTGGAAGGGCTTGTGATTCATGGAGGTTGGATGAGGGAATCAGTGGGGTCAATGTAGATGCAGTTATTGATACCATGGACTTGGAACGATTCTTAAAGTTGTGGGAATCCCCAATGCCATGGGCAAAATATTTTCAATATTTGGTTTAGCAAATTTGCCATCAGAGCTCTGATTTAAAAAAAACACGAGCTGCAGATTGATACATGCCTCTGATAACTCTGGTCTTAACTTGGAAGTGAAATAACTCCAAAGAATTGATAGGGTTGTGAAGAAGGCATATGGTATATGGGGGATTGAGATTAAGAGCAGTGAGGTTAAACTACAGCTCTATAGATTCCTGGTTAAACTGCACTTGGAATATTGTGTTCAGTTCTAGTCACCTTATTATAGAAAGAATGTGGAAGCTTGAGAGAGGGTGCAGAGGAGATTCCCCAGGATACTGCCTGGGGTATGTCTTATGAAGAAAGGTTGAGGCTTTTCTCACTGGAGTGAAGAAGGATGAGAGGTGACTTGATAGAAGTATACAAGGTGATGAGAGGCATGGAGAGAGTGAATAGTCACAAACTTTTGCCCAGGGTGGAAATGGCTATCACAGTGGGCCATAATTTTAAGGTGATTGGAGGAAGGTTTAGGGGAGTTGTCAGAGGTAGGTTCTTTACACAGAGAGCGGTGGGTTGTGTGAAATGCACTGCCAGTGTTGGTAGTAGAGTCATATACATTTAAGTGACACTTGGATAGGCAAATGGAAGATAGTAAATTGAAGGGTATGTAGGTTAGTTTGATCTTAGAATAGACTAAAAGGTTGACACAATATCAAGGGCCGAAGGGCCTGTATTGTGCTGTACCCTTCTATGTTCTGGAGACCAGTATCCCATCACTCTGTGTTTTCACATGGAGAGACATTGGCACTGATTCAGCTCCATCAGTGCCAGCTGTCAGATTGTCCAGATGTCTTGTTCCTTTTATTATTTATTTAACCTATTTTCCTAATTAACCTATTCAGATTTATTACCACACACTTCTGGAGCAGGTGGGACTTGAACCTAAGTGTCTAAGTTCAAGGGTAGGGATGCTATCATTGCACCACTAGACAATCCTGCCCTTATGTGTCAGCCAGGGCTCGTTGATTAAAACCGATTAATAGCCTCAGTTCGGGAGCATGTATTCTATGAGGCCCACCTGGCTGATCAAAGGCAACGTAGCTCCAGGTTTCACCTCGATCGCAACAGGCAATTGGCAAGAGATGGTTGCTAGTAAGTAGATTATAAGGTGACACAACTCTGTTCCATCTCGCATAGGGAAACTGCTCTTGTCACTGCCCCCGAAAATTGCATAGGTCTTTGACTGAACCTGTCAATGTGGCTTTTTTTTGTTTGACGCAAAAGCAAGAAGTAGTTTTTTCTCATTCATTATTTGTGGGTTTTGGATGTCACTGGGTGGGCCAGTATTTATTACCCCTCCCTAGTTGCCTTTGAGAAGGTGGTGATGAGCTGCTGCCTTGAAGTGCTGCAGTCCACCTACTATGGGTTTACTCTGAATTCCATTTAAGGAGGGAATTCCAGGATGATGACCCAGCGATTTTGAAAGAAAGGCAATCTATTTCCAAATAAGGATGGTGAGAGGTTTGAAGGGGAAGTTGAAGGTGGTGGTATTCCTATACATCTGCTGCCCTTGTCCTTCTAAGTGGAACTGGTCATGGGTTTGGAAGATGCTGACTGAGAATCTTTGGTGAATATCTGCAGTGCATCTTGTAGATAGTACAGACAGGTACTGCTGAGCATCAGTGGCAGAGGGAGGGGATGCTTGTGGATGCCGCACCAATCAAACGTATTGTTTTGTCCTCAATGGTGTCAAGCTTCTTGAGTGTTGTTGGGGCTGCACTCATCCAGGCAAGTGGGGAGTATTCCATCACACTCCTGACTTGTAGATAGTGGACAAACTTTTGGGAATCAGGAGGGGAGTTATTTGTCGCAGTATTCCTAGCCTTTGACCTGCTCTTGTAGCCACTACATTTACGTTCTGAATCCAGTCTGGTTTCTGATCAATGATAACTCCCAGGATGTTGATAGTTGGGGATTTGGTGAAGGTAGCCCCAGTGAATGTCAAGGGGCGGTGGTTAGATAGTCTCGTTGGTGATGGTCATTTGTGTGGCGCGAATGTCACTTGCCACTTGTCAGCCAAAACCTGGATATTGTCCAGATCTTGTTGCATTTGGACATGGACTGTTTCAGTATCTGAGGATTCATGAATGGTGCTTAACATTGTGCAATCATTGGCGAACATCCCCACGTCTAACCTTATGATGGAGGGAAGGTCATTGATGAAGCAGCTGAAGATGGTTGGGCCTAGGTCACTACCCTGAGGAATTCCGACAGATATGTCCTGGAGCTGAGATGACTGACCTCCAAAAACCCCAACCATTTTCCTCGGTGTCAGGTATGACTCCCTTGATCCCCATTGATTCCAGATTTGCTGGGTCCCCTTGATGCCACACTAGGTTGAATGCAGCCTTGATGTCATGGGTTGTCACTCTCACCTCCCCTCTGGAATTAGGCTCTTTTGTCCATGTTTGAACCAAGATGTTAATGAGCTCAGGAGCTGATTGGTCCTGGCAGGACACAAACTGGGTGTCACAGCAGGTTATTACTGCGCTCGTGCTGCTTGATAACACTGTTTGTGACACCTTCCATTACTTTACTGATTGATAGTAGACTGATGGGACGGTAATTGGCTGGGTTGGAATTGTCTGTTTTTTTTACATCGAGGACATACCTGGGCAATTTTCCACATTGTCTGGTAGATGCCAGTATTGTAACTGCATTGGAGCAGCTTGGCTAGGGGAGCGGCAAGTTCTGGAGCAGACGCCTTCAGTACTATCATCGGAATGTTGTCAGGGACCACAGCCTTTGCAGTGTCCAGTGCCTTCAACTGTTTCTTGATGTCATGTCGAGTGAATTGAATTGGCTGAAGATTGTCATCTGTAATGCTGGGGACCACTGGGCAAGGGCGAGATGGATCGATCTGGCTTAAGATTGCTGTGAAAGCTTCAGCCTTATCTTTTGCACTGATGAGGATGGGGATATTTGTGGAGCCTTCTCTTCCAATGAGTTGTTTAATCGTCCACCACTATTCATGACTGGATGTGGAAGGACTGCAGAGCTTGGATCTGATCCATTGTTTGTGGGATCGCTTAGGTCTGTCTATCACTTGTTGCTTATTCTGTTTGGAATGTGAGTAGTCCTGTTTGGTGGCTTCACCAGGTTGACATCTCATCTTCAGGTATGCCTCATTCTGCTCCTGGCATGCTCTCCTGAATTCTCCACTGGACCAGGGTTGATCCCCTGGCTTGATGGTAATGGTTGAGTGTGCATTATGTTGGGCCGTGATGTTACAGATTGTGCTGGAGTACCGTTCTGCTGCTGTTGATGACCACACGTCTCATGGATGCCCAGTCTGTCCCATTTAGCACAGTGATAGTGCCACACAAGATAATGGAGATTATTTTCAATGTGAAAGCGTGACTTTGTGGGGATTTCCTATGGAGACATAGAGTACACTTTGTGCCTTGCCATCCACAGTGTTTCCTCTAAATGTTGTTCAACATGGAAGAGTACTGATTCACCAGCTGAGGGAGGACAGTATGTGATAATAGCAGGTGGTTTCCTTGCCTACGTTTAACCTGAAGCCATTAGACTTCATGGGGTTTGGAGTCAATGTTGAGGACTCCCAGAGCAACTGCCCCAACTGTATACCACTGTGCTGCTACCTCTGTCCTGCAGGTGAGACTAGACATATCTAGGGATGGTGATGGTGGCATCTGGAACATTGTCTGTCAGGTATGATTCCATGAGTGTAACTATGTCAGGCTGTTGTTTGATGAGTTTGTGAGACAGCCTTCCCAATTTTGGCACTAGTCCCCAGATGTTAGTGAAAAGGACTTTACAGGGTTGACAGTGATGTTTCTGCAGTTGTCATTTCCAGTACCTAGGTCGATGCCAGGTGATCTGTATGGTTTCATTTCTTTGAGACTTTATTGCAATTGGTACAACTGAATAGCTTTCTAGATCGTTTCAAAGGGCAATTGAGAGTCAACCACTTTGCTGTGAGTCACATCTTGGCCAGACCAGGTAAGGATGGCAGATTTCCTTTCCCTGTAAGACATCCGTGAGCCAGATGGGTTTTTTCCGACAATCACCAATGGTTTTACACTCCTCATTAGACCCTTAATTCCAGATTTTTTTTAATTATTGAATTCAAATTCCACTATTTGCCATGGTGTTATTCAAACCGAGGTCCACAGAATATTGTCTGGGTCTCTGCATTTATAGTCGAGTGATAATACCACTATTGCCTTCCATTGCACTTATACGGCACCTGTTACGTTCTTGACACCACATGAACATTTCGTACTGGTGAGTGTAAACCATATTTTAAAGCAGAAAATGTTGCATCCAGTTTGTGTGTATGATTGGCTGTGTTTATATCTCCTCAATGCATTGCAGAATGAAGAAAATAGTGCTTCTTCATAATTCAGACATTATGTGGCCACCGTCTGCATTTTAATCTAGTTTAAAATGCAGAGAGACCTGGAGTATAATACAGTGAAGTTGTACCATTCACAGGGAATGCTTTTCCACAGAATGTCCCAGGAACTGACTTCTGCATTTTCTGCCCAGTACACACTTCAGGAAGCAAGACACTTTTTTTTCAAAACCTCAAAAGTGAACATTAGATTTGCTGTCAGAGAATTGGTGTGCAATCAGTATTGTGCAGAAGAGTAGACATGTGAATGTCAAAATCTTAGTGGTGCCAAATTGTCTTCCAATGTTTCTCATATTTTGATTGGTGGAGGGCAGGCCATGAGCCACTGAATGCTGTTTGGGATGCCTGCGTTACGATGTATACCACCCAAGGTTTGTGGATAGGTTTGCACTCAGTGGTAGCAATGCAGAATAAGGCTTGCCATCTTGACTTGGTCGTTTAGCCTTTGCTTGCCTCCAGTGGAAAGTCCCATCACGTTCTGCTGGACAGCTGGAACTGTAATTTGCTGCACCAACTTTTGCCTCACTCTTCCTTCACTTGGACAGATCAGTGAAGAAAAAATCCCTTGAATGCATGGCACTTAATTTGGATGACAAATGTGTGGAGATATTTTCATACTGCCAGAATCCTTGACTAATAAAGAATGGGATTCTTTAGCACCAAACCTGTACTACTTGGGAATCTGAAATTAAAGCATATAATAAAGAAATTCAGGAGGTCTGGCAGCATCAGTGGAGAGACAAGCTGAAACAATTAACATATCTCTGTTTGTTTTAGATTTCCAGCATCCATGATATTTTGCTTTCTGTTTGTGGTAGTCAGTGGCTAAAATGGTTACGTTATCTGATTGTTGCCGCAACTCTGAGAGTGTTATTAACAAACCCATGAGCCTATGGGGTTCAGCATCATCTGATGCTTTGTGCATTATCCCATCGCACGGGACGGTGGCACAGTGGTTAGCACTTCTGCCTCACAGCGCCAGAGACCGGGGTTCAATTCCCACCTCAGGTGACTGTCTGTGTGGAGTTTGCACGTTCTCCCCGTGTCTGCGTGGGTTTCCTCCGGGTGCTCCGGTTTCCTCCCACAGTCCAAAGATGTGCCGGTCAGGTGAATTGGCCATGCTAAATTGCCCATAGTGTTAGGTAAGGGGTAGATGTAGGGGTATGGGTTGGTTGCGCTTCGGTGGGGCGGTGTGGACTTGTTGGGCCGAAGGGCCTGTTTCCACACTGTAAGTAATCTAACCTAAATTAAATCTTTGGCATTTTAGATTGTCTGTAGCAAAGCAAAAAAAAGAGAAAGGTAGTTTAAAAGTTTGTACTGGCACAGTCACTGGGTCAAAATCCTGGAACTCTTTTCCTAACTGCCATAATAGTGTCCTTGCATCCCAAGGACTGTGTCAGTTCAAGAACCAATTCAGCACAAAGTTATTGAGGGCATTTAGGGATGGACAATAAATGCTGGCTTAGCCTTATCAATGAACAAAAACAAGACACAGCAATATTGAATATCAGAAATTAGGGTGCACATTCATCCATAATTGCATGACAGTGAATAACAGATTCAAAACTGGAGGGCATAGTTTTAAGGTGAGAGGGGAAAGATTTAAAAGGGACCTAAGAGGAAACTTTTTCGTTCAGAGGATGGAATGAGCTGTCAAAGGAAGTGGTAGAGTCTCATACAATTACAACATTTAAAAGGCATTTGGATGGGCGCATAAATAGGAAGGGTTTAGAGGTATATGGGTGAAATGTTGGCAAACAGGACAAGATATCTACGATACCTGGTTGGCATGGCCAGTTGGACCAAAGAGCTGTTTCCATGCTGTATGATTCTATGACTCTATAACAGATAACCCTAGCAATCTTTTAGATTGGTTAGTGTATATAATACTTCTTCATTATTTGCAGGATGAAATGGGTTTATTTCCTGTCACTCTTACACTTGAAGAGTAACCATTGATGGGCATTGGAGGCAAACTATGCTGCTGTTTTTCTTATGTGGGCCGCTAAATAGTGTCAGTGTCAAACATCTGTTGCTCTGACATGATTTGACAGCAATGCAACTGAAGAAAAATCCTGTCCATTTCCTTTTCAGTCACAACAATAAGTTTAACGTGATCAGTGTCTGTTTATCTGCTCATGGGAAATACAGAAAAAGTTTCAAATTTAAACTTCTGCTTGTATGATTGAAAACTGATTTCCTTGAGACTACTGTTTAACAATCAAAGAAATTGTCATTCAGTAATAAGAATTAATTATGAAACATTTTTTATGTTGATTTAACTAGTATACTTAGTTTCCATGACCAATTTATTGCTTAGAAGTTGTAGCTTTAAATCCTTTACTAAAAAGGATTTCGTAAACACAGTGTTTATATTTAAAGATATAGAAAGTTTTACATTTGCTGTCCAAGCTTTTAACTTCAGGGTCAAGCTATAGAAATTGTATCTCAGGAGGAGGTGACTCAGTCCTTTGCTGAGATTAGTTCACTTAGTGCTGGAAACAATCATCCCATCCCTTCTGCTTCCCACATCTTTTAAGTTTCTTCATTTTAGATTCACATCTTTCTCGATGATGTTACACCCTTGAACTTGGTAATTGCTTTTGAGACTATAAGATATCATTTCAAAATCTTTGGCCCATTGAGTTTGCTCTGCCGTTCAGTGAGATTGTGGCTGATCTGATCATCCTCAACTCCACTTACCTGCCTTTTTCCCGTAATCCTTGAATTTCTTACTGAAAAAATCTGTCTATCTCAACCTTGAATGGTCTTAATGACTCAGCCTCAACAACCATCTGAAGTAAAGAATCTCTCAGATTCATGACCCTCTGAGAGAAGAAATTTGTCCTCATCTCAAATTTAAATGGGTGACCACTTCTTTGAGATTATGCCCTCTCATTCTAAACTCTCCCACAAGGGAAAACAGCCTCTCCAAATCTATTCTGTTAGCCCCCTGTATGTTTCAATAAAGTCACCTCACATTATTCTAAACTCTGAGTACAGCACTACCTTCCTTAGCCCCTCTTTATACAGAAATCCAACCATACTTGGGATTAACCTTATGAACTTTCTCTGGACTGCCTCCAGTACTTTTCTTTGGAGTCCAAAACTATCCTAGGTGTAGTCTGATTAATGCCTTGTCTCATTTTGGCAAGACATCCTTATTTTTATATTCCATTTCCTTTTGAAATGGAGGCCAGCTTTCTGTTTGCCTATCCTATTGCCTGCTAAAGTTTGATGTTAACGTTGCATGTAATCTCATTCCTCCATGATGTAGCTTTCTTCAGTCTTTCTCCATTTTAAAATTAATAATTACCTTTGTTCACGATAATTTTTCCAACTTCGTATTTAGTTTTTCCAGATAGTGAGAATCCTCAATACATTCCTCTTTTATCGACCAATGGAATCATTACCCTCCCCATGTTTCTCAAAACTTTGAATTGACTTTTAGAATCTCATGCATTTTCATTGTAACCTTTTTCTGTTCTAGTGACTAAGTCCCATTTTTTTGAAATACTCATAGTTGCATCACTAACCCATGTACAAGTTAACTGATTTTCTAATGCACTGTTCCACAGCTTTAATATCCTTTCAATAATGTGATTTCTTCAATGGTATGCATTGTTTGTCTCACTGCGTTTCTTTTACAATTGCAATTTTATTGCTTTTGTATTCAATATTCCTGTGCAGAGAACCCTAAATTCTTATCCCTTAATTTTTTTTCTGTTCCAACGTTCATGTATCCATGAGCTCCTTACTCTTTTGTTTCTTCACATTCCTGTTTTAGATTCTACTTATTCAAGTTAGACTTCCCTTCTCCAAATGTACTCATTCACAGTTTTCTGAAGAAGTTGCAATGTCTTCGAGCTGCATGCTATGTTAACTTGTTATCTTTAAATTTCCGTCAGTCTCCTGAATGCTATCTTATTTTGCCATGCTCCCTGATTTTATTGCCTCAACATCCCCTTATCTGTGCATCTACTACTTGATTCTGTTACACATCCCTTTAACAATGTGGCATGTTACAAAAAGTCTTCTGAGGCTCTATACATTTTCACAAATTTCCTTGTGTTCCCACCATGTGAGTTCCTTAAAAATGTCATTGTTACTTTAGCATGTCTCAGCACTTAGAAATCACCACCTCCTTTCCTATTCAGCTTATCCCCTTCCAAGTGTTTCTTATGCACTTCAGAAGTTTATTTTTAACCCAAACAATTGGTATTAATAAACTACGGAAATCCTGAAGAAGGGCTCATGTCTGAAACGTCGATTCTCCTGCTCCTTGGATGCTGCCTGACCTGCTGCGCTTTTCCAGCAACACATTTTCAGCTCTGATCTCCAGCATCTGCAGTCCTCACTTTCTCCTCCGCATTGATAAACTAGTCCTGTATAGCACCCAACCCTTGTCATTCCTCATTTAACTAGCCAAATATATTCATCACTGGGAAAACAGATAATTTAATTAGTAGAGACCATTTATTAAACTCTAGTCTCTGGTTAAACCTGCAGGAAGCCAAAACTGCAGGGGTAGAAATTGAATTTGATGGATAGTTTCTCAGTAACTGATGCGTCTCTGCACTGGTGTTTGACTTCATTGATCCCTTTGGTACTAGTTGTCTAGAGATATAATTTGAAATACATGGTTGTCTCATTTAAAGAATGAATTGTGTTTCTGAAAACCATAACTTTAAGTGAAAAGTCTATAAATGAAGCATTGATTTCTGTAGAAATCAATGTTAAACCTAACGTAGAGATTCTGTGAAGCAGGAAAAATTATAAGTATATTCTCTAAGTTGTCACACAGTACCATCTGAACTTTAAATGGCTAAATTCCTACTTTGATAAATGAACTAACTCTTACATTTTTCATTTCTTTAAATTTAAAGTTCTACAGTATTGGGACAGTTCTTTTCACTGCCTTCTTGTTAAACTGAATTCTATAAAGTTGATTGCATTTTTTTTCATTCATTCTGTTCCTCTATGAAAAAACAAAAAGGAACCTTCAATACAGTTTGTATGAACAGAATTTTAATTTTACTGATGATGGATCTTCATGTCAAAAATTTAGGTGAAATACTTCCTGAAAATAGGCACATTGTCAAAGAGAATAAGGAAAAAATGCAGCATTGAGTTGTCACAAAAACAAGATTGAAGTTCACATTAGCCCTCAAAAACCAATGTCTCATGCCAATCAGCTGTTTTATGTGCAGGATCTGAGTGCAAAGTGCAGCACATTAAAAATCATGAAATCACAATAAGGCAAATTTCAGCATGAGTTATACACAATTTCTTATTGAGATGAGATTCCCTCCTCTTTGTTTGCCTGAAGGTCATTCCACGGTGGTGCCACTAGTTTAGTATAATACATCATTTGTATAGTTTTTTCCAGACAGATTCATGTTCACATCATAAATTAGGTTCAAATTTATTGTTCTCGATATTAAATTGGATGTGCAGTATTAAAGCAAAATTAAAATTGATTGTTGGCAAGATGGATGATCTGACTGAAGAATCAGGCATGCTTTGTTTTCATTTGAAAATTTAATTCATTTGCTATAAATGTGCCAAAATTCCCCAAAACATTTATATACTCAAACAGATATGCACTTTTCTGTCAACTGGAGCACTGTTACATTTGAAAAAAAACCAAGTGTACTTGCATTACGTGTCTCTTTTCACAACCTTTGGGCATCCTGATGTGTTTTGCAGCCAATGGCATTTTTTTTTTAAGTGTAATCACTGTTGTCATGAAAGTAATATGGCAGCCAGTTGAGAGAGACACTAAACTCTGACAGTTGGCAATGTGAGAATGAGCAGATGATTTGTTTTAATAATGTTGATTGAGGGATAACAAGGCAGTCAGGAAAATTCCCTTGTTGCTTTTTGGAATATTTACAACCAGTAGGTAAATTGTGTCTTGGTTTTAATGACTCCAACAAAACTCCCCACCACTAACAGTGTTCTGGAGTGTCAGCCTAGATTTTGTGCTTGTGTTTCAGGACTAAGTCTTGAACTTGCAGTCTTCTGATTCAAAGGTAAGAAGTGATCACTGAGCTCACAGTTGACAGCATGGAGATTTACTTACCTGATTTGGAATATGCATATTTTCACTGAGTATAATTTGTCAGTGGAAAGACAGAAAATCCATCATGGTCAAGTCTATATGGTATTTCCCCATAATCAACCAATGAGAGAGGTATTCATGTCAGAGTTAGAATAGTTAGTTTATAAGAGTTTACACTCCACTTCTTACACCCTGGCTGGTGCTGAAACTGTACTGTCCCCTCAGGGCTTATGATACCGGCTCCTTCAGTAAAAATGGTCAAAAAACAAATGACAATTGGAATGAGTGTTATCTTAATATTTCTAAGCACAAGCCCACAAAAACGAGTTTCTGATAAAATATAATCGTGTAAGGAAGGTTCATTTATTGACACACATTCCATTATTTGAACGTTATCCCCGCCTCAGCTCATCCACTTTTGAAACTCGCATTCCTTCTAGACTTGACAATTCCAATGCCCCCTTGGCTGGCCTCCCACGTTCTCTGGTCTGTAAACTTGCGGCCGCGTTTCATTTTGCACACTGTCGTAAATTGTATCAGATTTGATTTCTGTGTTTGATCATATGCTCACTAAACCCCATTGGCTCCCAGTCAAGTAGTGTCTTGTTTATTAAAATTCTCACCCTGTATTCAAAACCCTATGTTCTTTACTCCTTCTATCTTTGTAATATTATTCAAACCAGCTAGTTCTGTCTTCACTCATTTAGTCTTCAGGATCAGTAGACCATTGCAAGAGTTATTCCTAGGCCCAAGTATCTTCAGTTACTTCATAAGGCGACTTACTGTATGGAGTTTGCACATTCTCCCCGTGTCTGCGTGAGTTTTCTCCGGGTGCTCCAGTTTCCTCCCACAGTCCAAGAATGTGCAGGTTAGGTGAATTGGCCAAGTTAAATTGCCTGTCGTGTTAGGGGCAGGAGTAAATGTAGGGGAATGGGTCTGGGTGGGTTGTGCTTCAGTGGGTTGGTGTGGACTTGTTGGGCTGAAGGGCCTGTTTCCACACTGTAAGTAATCTATAAAAAAAGAACTAGTGTCTCCTACGCAAGGTCAGAATTAGGGCTATGCCCTGATGTATGCTTTATGTTCAGTACCACTTCAGTCTCCCCAGAGACTGAAACAGTCCTTTCTCATGTTCAACAATCTCTGGACAATGTGTGCTAATAAGTGATGAGTACCGTTCATCTCATGTGAATGCCTGACAACAACTGAGAATCTCATCATCCTTGATTCAACAACTTTATCATTGTTCAATCCAGCAACATCAAAATCCTCTAGGGTTACCATTAACCAGAACTGAACTAAACCATCAGTATAAATATTTGTGGTTACAAGAACAGGGCAGAGTCTCAGAATTCTGTGGTGAGTGACCCAATGTTTCACTCTACAAAAGCTTTCCACCATCGATAATGCACTTGTCAGAAATATGACAGAATATCTTCACTTGTCTCGTTGACTGTAGTTCCAACAGCACTCAAGAAATTTGATACCGTCCAGTTTCTCAATATGCGCTGTTTTCATTACTGAAAGTAGTGGTAATAATGGGTACTTTTTCGAGGAAACAGTGCAGCAAGAGCTTATTGATAACACTGTAACCTCTAGAGAACAAGGTCAACAAATGCAATGGAGTCCTACCACTTGCAAGTTACCGACCATCCTGGTTTGGCAAATTTGCTTTGTGCAACTGATGTTGACTCAAAATCCTGGCACCTTCCCCCCCCCCCCCCCCCCCCCACATTTCAAGCAATGAAAAAGGCTGTGCACTGCACCAGCACCTTCTCAAGAGCACTTAGAAATGGGCAGTAGGTGCTGGCTGTGCCTACATTCCACAAACTAATATCTGAATGTTATCTTAAAAATCAGAACAGTACATTCAAGCTTCGCACCATGATGTGTAACAATCACCATCTGAAAGAATGTCTTACAGTTAACTTTCTGACATATGTTTTCCTTCTGTTTCTGTCAGCAACACTCAAAAATAATTACCAAACCTGCCACATAAATGGAACAAGCTAACAGCCCATATCCAGGCCCCAACACTTCGGTTGCCATGACAGGAATAGTTTGAAGAGAGTGCATCACAATGCAAAAATGAACAGGAGTATTTGGTGATGGAGATTTGAATAATAGCCAGTATATAAGACTTAGAGAACAGCCAACTGCCTCTTCGATGGTTGGCTAATGAGGGAAAATTTAGCTGTTGTAGGTTACCAACTTGATACAATGATTATTTGTTCTGGCTTTTTTTGGATGATGAGTAGTAGACCTAGGATCATGGTCCACAGTGCTGCCTCTGTGGACGATATAGTCCATGGACCAGGTTCCTACAGTTGACGCTTTTTACCTTTGTCTCACTGGTGAACTGGTGAAAAGAAGCTTGCAACAGCAGTTCCCTCAGGCTTGCCCACGTATTAGGTACTTGGGTGGGTCTGCACATTTACTCTTTTATAAGGCCAGGTACGGGAAGCCCAGTCCTGGAACAGGAAAACAAGTCTTCCATTTCCCTTTTACTTCCTTCTCCTTCAACTGGGAAGCTGCCACATTCTAATGCAAGCTCGTCAAAATCTAGCAGCTCCAACCCTCAAAATAAACCAAATATTTGATCTCTCAAATTTCAAGATTTAAAAATTTACCTGTTCAAAGTTCAGCTTGGCTCTCAGGCTGAGAAGCCAACACATTTGCTGTAAGAAAATCGGAGATAGTGAACTTGCTGTTCTACAATTTCTATGACTTGTAACAAAGGGAAACGTTTGCAGGGAACATGAAAGACTGGAACACTGAATTGTTTGAGATTGAGGCAAGAATCCGGTGATCTAATACTGATCACCCAGCTCTTACTCTTTCCATACAGAGTGCAGTATTACTGCTGTTTGCATTGAGAAACTGCACAATATCAGCTACAGAATACAGAAATTGTGTGATGGAGTTAAAATGCTCTAATTTCTCTGCTTGTCACGTTTTGTTGGAGCTGAATAGGGACAGAGTTTACAGCTAGATCGTTAAGTTCACTGTATATCTGGGCATTACAGCCGTTTGTTATCTCAGCTGCCTTGCAGACTTGAACTGAGAGCCTTCTCTAAATAAGCATTGAGAAGACCTTGCCTTGCGGACAAGCTTCATTTCGTGGAATGGCAAGCACTGCAAAAATATCTTGACTGAAGTACCTCTCAAATGTGCTATCAAATGATTTGAAAAGAACACAGATCAACCCGCAAACACATACATTCTAATTATTTTTCTCAGTTCACCCCATGAGTGGGGCTTGAACCCTTGAGGTTTTGTTCACAAAGCAAGAGTGCTAACACTGTGTAAGTCCTCTGTAAACCCCCGATGTCCCTGTAATTCTGGGTTACTGTCTCTAAGAATGACATCGGACTAATTTATGTAGCTACTTTGCTGAATGTTATACAACACCATCAAGCCATTCTTTGTGAAGTGCTTCAAGTAATTGGTCAGTTTCTGAAGCTTGTTCATTTGGTCCTGCTTTATACAAAAGAGCGATAGGATCAACGGCATATAAATAGATCATTTGGTTCAACTGGTCTTTCATTATTGCAACTCCATTCTGCAGGCTGTTGTAGCTTTTATAGTAGGAGAAAAGATCTGATTTATGAGCAGAAAAACACTTTTTAAAAAAAACACAGTAAACTTGGAAAAGAATGTACTGGTTGTGCTGAAGCTTCATATTAGGGTATACAAGATCAGTCTGTCATTCATGAGTTTTTTGTTCGTTCTTCCTGTTAATTTTCCACTAAAGTACTGACGTCTTTTGTGCCTGGCTTACTATCCGTAAATTGCGAAAAATTATGGGCATTTATCTGTGGTTTTCATGCATTCACGAGAAGTGAGTGGCGTTGCTCTTTGTCATTGGTCATTAGTTAGTTTAGATTGAGAAGTTAATCGTGGTAAGGTAGAGTCACAGATGCCATCAACATATGAATAGGCAGTCCAAATATTAGTGCATTGGCAACTCTGTTTCCATCTTAGCAATGTCTACTATGTCAAGCAGAAGAAAGAAGAGGCCACAAACGCTGAAATAACTCTGGATAGGCTCTGAGGTTTCACTGTAATAAATGTAAAACTGATGGGTCCAATTGATAGCCCAGTTTAGCAGACTGTGCTTCCTGTTTAGTGTTTTCAGTGTATTTCTACACTGTTTAGAAAAGTTTTTTTTAAATCTTAAGGATAATTTATATTTAAGTAAATAAATATTTTGGTTTGTCCTTCCAACACTTAGTTTAGTTAAAGTTTTGATTGGTATTGAGAATGTATTAAGAGTAGTTTTACTTTGTTAACCTTCCAATTGAAGAACCTCACATTCAGCAGAATGTGGATGGAATTTAATGCTGTTTTTTAAGGTGGTTTTTGAGGTGAGGGAGCATAAAGTCAGGTGGGAAGAAGGGGAAGCCCAGTTCCTTCCTGTCTCTGCCCCAAGTGTGCCCAGAGCTCAGTAACAGCCCTGGCCAACCTTCCTGCCCCACTGCTTGAAATTAATTACCATTTGAGGGCCCCTCTCACTGCCACAGCTGTTTCTCTGAGGAGTCTGTAAAGAAAAGCCCTATCAGGTTTGCTTGTAGGCTCCATGGGGGTGAAGTTTACTTGTTATCAGACACTGTCTCATTAGAAATCACCATTGGAAAGTTGGAAGACATTGATCGTCCATCTTGCCCTCACTCACCTCTGGCCTGGGTGCCTCACTGATCCTGGACCTCAAGTAGCTGCAGTGCCAGAGGCTGCCGCTGATCCCATTGCTGCTGCCTGCCATGGACAGCTGCCAGCCACTGACTGGCCTGTTGCTTTCAACAGGCAGAGTTTTCGCACTGACCCCCCCCCCCCCCCCCCCCCACCTTCTCCCAGGGATCACCTGCTGCTGACCCTCTGTGCCTGAATGACCGTTAATCCACCTAGCCTTCCCTGAAGTAGGCGATGCTGTAGTCCCACTGGCTGTCCAATGTGAGACACTCCCGTTGCCTTCAGTAAATTCTACAGCAGAAAAATTTACAATAATATTCCGAAATGGAATCTTGATCATTGATCTGACCTAAATTCACAAGCAGGCTTGCTTCTACTTTTTGTTGTGGTTTTACACATTCCCATTCGGGTATTGTATATTGAGGGTCATTTAACAAGCATTTGTTCTTTATTCAGGGTGCATACATGCTGAATTCAGCTCTTTGTTTAAAAGCAAAAAGCATAATTTAAAGGGATTGCCAAGTGATGCTCACAGTATCACAAACTGTTCACATAAGATTGTGTCTTCCATGTCTGATTGTGGACTGTGTTTTCTACAGATGGTATTAAAGGTGCTTCCTATTCTATATTTAGGAATTCTTCAATCCACAAATAATCCAGTGCTGAACGGTGGTGTTATAGCCTGAGAAATCAGTTTCTATCCTCACTCTGATGATTTGTCAAGCCAATGATGTTACTTGTGGTATTACCGGTGATTAAGATATTTGGCAGTATTATTTTTCACTCTGTGCTGATGGCTTAAGGGTCAATTCACTCAGAAGGCAATAATATCAGATGTCAGATTATTTTTAAAGCCATCAAATTTGATATTTAAAAACTATCATGAAACTTGCAAAAGGCAGTTTTGTCACTCTCAAAACGAAGGATGTAATCTATTCCTGATTTTATCTCAATGACTGATTTAGGCGCAACTAATATCCAAATTTGGTACTTGATAGTCATGAATTCTCCATTTTTTCTTGGTCTTTCTCGTGTTGTTTTGACTCTGGTGATGTTCTGCAAGATCATCTTTGATCATTCACCTAAGTTTATTGGCAAAGAAGTCATGCTTGCTTATGTAAACAAAAAGATGCTGAAAGCTCCAGATACTGTTGTACTAAAAGGCAGTTTTGGAGCTAATTGACTTAGTGACAAAATTGTAATAGGTTGATGATAAGTCATTGAAAAGCAGTTATTAGGGAAAGTTGGTTAGATTTTTTTATTTGTGAGTAGAAAATGTGCATAATTGGCTGAGCCAACATGTATTGCCCATCCTTAGTTACCCTTGAGGAGGTGGTGTGAACTGTCTTCTTTGAATTGCTACAGTCCTAATGCTGCAGGTAGACCCACAATGCTGTTAGGGACCACATTCCAGTATTTTGACCAAGCAAGACTGAAGGAACACTGACATATTTCCAAGTTGAAGATGGTGAGTAGCTTGGAGGTGCGCTTACAAGTCATGCTTTCCTATATATCTGCTGCCCTTGTTGTTGTAGGTAGTACTGGTCATAGGTTTGGAAGGTATTGTCTCAGGAGTCTATAATTTCTGCAGTGCCATTTGCAGATGGTATGCACTGATTCACTGCTGCCTCTGATTGTCAGTGGTGGAGGGACTAGATGTCGTGTCTATTGACTGATTCTTATTTATTCCGTCTTGCTTGGGTGCTTTGGTGTCACACTCTGTCAAATGCAGCCTTGATATCAAGGACAGTCACATTTCCTTCCCTTCTATCAGATTTTCTTTCCATCTTTGAATCAAGGCTGTAATGAGGTCATGATCTGAATGTAGTCATGATGTCACTGGATTAGTAATCCAGAAACCCAGATTAATGCTCTGGATTAATGCTTGGGTCCAATACCAACAGTGGAAGTTGATGGAATTGAAATTCAAATAATAATTCTGAGTTTTTGCACTGGTATCAGCAATGGTGACCGTGCAACAATCATCAATTTTTCTTAAATCTCATCTGATTCTCTAATATGCTCTAGAGAAGGAAACCTTTCCTGTCTGGCCTGCATATGACTCCAGATGTGCAGTAATATGTGGTTGACTCTTAACCACCTCCTGAAATACCTATTACGGGAAAACAAATGCTGGTCTTTGTCAGTGATGCCTATTACAGGCCGTTCTGCTTTCATGAGCATTTTATTAATGCAAATTCACGATAACATTATTGACGCATTGGGGGCATGGTTTCTAAAACGGGGACTTTTAAAGTGTGTATTGTTTATAACGTGATTCCGGCCTCATTAGTTTAAATGTTGCTGCTATTACACAATTTTCTTATAACCTGGGATTGCATGAGAATGGAATTATCACATTATACAGAACTGCGACTGTATATGAGATCATAGGAATGTAGAAACATAGAAAGTAAGAAGAGCATTAGACCATTTGGTCCTTTTGAGCCTGCTCCACCCTTCAGTATGATCATGGCTAATCATCCAACTCTGTACTGTTTTCACTTTCTTCTAATACCCTTTGATCCCTTTAGTCCTCAAAACTATAACTGGCTCCTTGTTGAAAGCATTCAGTGTTTTGGCCTCTGCCACTTGCTATAACAGGAAATTCCACAAGCTCACCATACTTTGGGTGAAGAAATGTCTCCTCATTTGGTTTGTAAATGGCTTATCCATGTCCTGAGACTATGAGCCCTAGCTGTACACTCCCTAGTCAATGGGAATATCCTTTCTGTGTTTACCCTGTCTGGTCCTGTTAGAATTTCATAGGGTTCTATGTGATTTCCCTTTCATCCTTCTAAATTGCAATTAATACAATCCTAACTAGCATGCTGAAAGATGTTGATATTCTATTAGATCCACCTAATCTAATAATATCTTATTTTTTTTTGGATGGAGGCAATGAGTTTTTCACCTGCCTTTGTCATGAGCAGATGTACTCTGTACAGCCCCCAAGAATCCTAGATATTATACCTGGTCAGTAATGTTTTTATACCTATTATGGTCATGTCTAACTCAGGCTGTACAAGGACTTATTCTCTACCAGTAATCTTTAGATAATCTTTCAACAATGTTCAGCAAGCTACTTCAAAAGCTCTGTGCTCACCATGTGCCAATGGTTGGAATCCAGGAAATATCTGTATGGTTGCTACCATGTGATTTGAATTCCTTGTAGAGACACCTGACCCACCCCTCAAAGAGAAAACTCCACAAGGACCAGAAGAAAGTATGACTGAAGAAAAGCATTGAGGCATTGTCATTTTAAGGAGAGACAGATAGCCAGGAGCTGAAACATGATTATTCGCAGAGAGGGACTGCAGCAGCCTGGGAACATCTCCGGGTAAAAACAGGATTCTAAGAAGCTGAGGGAGAAGAATGTGGGCTAGAAAAACCAGCTATGTTTTGAGAAAAAAAAACAAAGTCTTAGTGAAGAAGGCTCTGAAAATATCAAGAGAAGACTTCAAGAATAAAGTTTGATTTCCCGAATGGAAAAGGGGATAACTTTACAAAAGCAGTGCAAAGGCCAAGAAAGGGACTGTGAAAGAGAGCTGTCACAATGAGCTTTCCTCCCCCATTGAGTTTAGGCTCTGTGAAGCGTAGCTGCAAGGGTCATTGTGGGGACCAGACATTTAATTTACATTCGGGGTTGCAGAATCAGGAAAGTCTTGTGATTTATCTCAGTTGCGACAGAGTCAATTTAGAGAAATCTACTTAAAAAAGGCTTGCAGAAGAAGAAAATTCAGGAGGAATTGAAGATTTGAAGCAACAGGGACTCTAAGGTTAATTGACTTTGTCAGGTTGACTTACAAGGGATGCAGCCAGAGAAAGGTATTTGAAAATTTATGCGGAAGAAGGTGCGTATTGTTTTAAATTGAAAAGGAAAATATCTCTCTTGCTTAGGAAGAAGTGGGAAACGTATCTTGGCTGTGCAGCATTGGAAAACCATAAGCAGTCAAGGAATCTACCATCTTGAGAGTTAAGAAAGACAGGAAAATCCATTGTAAAGGAACAGAAGTTTGAAACCAGCACAGAGTGCTAAAGAAATGAGGTTTAAGGTGAGACACAAAAGATTTCAAAAGGACCTTGGGGGGTAACCTTTTCACACAGAGGGTGGTGCATGTATGGAAGCTGCCAGAAGAAGTGATGAAGGCTGGTACAATTATAACATTTAAAAGGCACCTAGATGGGTATATGAGTAGGAAGGGTTTAGTGGGATATGGGCTAAATGCTGACAAATGGGACTAGGACTGATTTGGGATGTCTGGTCAGTGCGGACAAATTAGACTGAGGAGTATGTTTCTGTGTGACTTTAAGTTTGGCAGCATCTGTGGAAAGAGAAACAGAATTTATGTTTTAAGTCCAGTATGACTCCTCTTCACAGCAGGATTCTTAAAGCAGGAAATCAACCCAGAAAAGCCCACATCACAATTTAAAGTTTTATTGAAGACCTACTCCTGTTCCTAATATATTTGTGCAATACTCTGACTTTAAATTGTTTGCCTCTGGCATCTGTTTTAGAATGCACAGTTATCTTGCACTAATGAGATGGTTTGAATGATGCTACTTACACATCAAAAGTCACAAAGCAACCAGACATTGAAACTGATCCACAAATTGAGGAAGATAAACTGCTTACAATGCCATGTGAACTACACCAATGCTTACAGATGTGGGACTTGATCAAGGAGACTGAATTACTTGATCTAAGCATCCAAAAAATTGTGAAAATGAAACTATTTCATCCAATTATAAAGACATTGCCAGAAAGACAATGCAGGATACTGCAAAGAAGAAGTGTTTTGTTTCAACAGAGCTGTTTTCTCTTATAGACATTTGCAGGTTTAAAAGTCCCCCAGATTATGTCATAGGTGTCAGAGTTAGAAATGTAGGCCTCTTTGAAGCTCAACTATCACCTCCGGAGTTAATTGAGAGTGGGTGATGTTCGTCAGACTTTTGCCATATCCTATGAAATAATTAATAAATCTCGTGGATTTCAGATCATACTTCCAAACATGATATGAAAGTTTTGTTGGATGTAACAGTTTTAACTGTCCTTGAACCTGTTGTTTTTGAAATTTGTGCCCATCTTTTCTGCAGTTCATGTTTGGATCCCTCCAATTGGGTTTCTGGATCTGCCCACAGTGCTGAAAGGTCCTAGCCAACTTCTCAAATGAGATCCTATGTGACCGTGACCATAGTAGGCTATCATTCTGAGTACCAGCTTAGATTGATAACAAATACTTGCCCTTTTGTAAGGACTTTTCACTTGGCTGCAAAGTTGCAAGTGATTACCAACCAAAATACAACACTATGTAACAAAGATATAAAGCAATAACAATTTGCATTTGTTTTGGACCTTTATCATTATAAATCACCTGAGGTGCTATTCTGGAATGTATCCAAATCCAGTTTGACAGTGAGCCATGGGGGTAGAGGTGCATAGAAGTTTGGGGAGGAAGTACCAGAACCTTGGGCTTCAGCAGCTGAAACCACAAACCTGGAAAGAAGAGTGTTATAACTGAGCTATGACTAAAACTTTTCCTCTGAAAATCTGGCAAAGCAAAGTGATTTGTTTGGTTTTGTAGCACTTGCTGGTACATGAAATATATGTTTGAAAAACATTAAGGAAGCTTATTACTTTCTGCTGGCAAAAGCAAATTCTTTTGGTGTTAAATTGTAACATTTGCCAATATCTGTTAGAGTATTTTCTAGCTTTCCCAATTAGCACCACATGCGTGGTGATCAAAATTCAAAGCTATATCCAACTTGCTGCTTTCATCCAAGTGTACTGTTTTTCCATTTTGTTTTCAATCACTATTTTGTTCCTTTCAAAATGAGACTTCACAGACCACAAGTAGGAGATGTTGGGATGGGATTGTACTGAGAGGGGTAAAGGGGAGCCAGCAACAAGGTGGGGGAGTAGCTCTTGGCTAGCAGACTCCCACCCAATGTCAAGCTCATCAGTCATGCTCTGAGTGCCTTTCAATGAAACAGTCCCTCTTCCTGAGAGATGAAAAACTGGTCTCACAATTTTACCTGATGTGCATGTTCATAAATCAGCATTCGGTGTGGGTTAATGCCAGTGGTGATGGAATGTGGCCTTTCTATGGTAATTAATTGCCTCCGTCGGTGGAGCAGGAATGTCAAACATTAGCTTTCCAGGTCTGATAATTTTGACAGAGATGGATCTAATTAAATGCTCTTCCCACCTCCAAGCTTGCCACAAGAGAGAACAGAAGATCCTGCCTGACACTTATTTTTATTCATTATGGTATCCAGAAATTGCTGGCTCTGTCAGAATTTGATGCCCAATTCTAATGTCCTTGAGAAGATAGCGATGAGCAAGCTTCTTGAAGAATTGTTGTCCATATGCTGTAGGTACACCCACATTGCTAATATTTCAATAGCCGTTTGATAGAACTGTGTGGCTTGCCAGATCAATTTGTAGTTTAGAGTCAAACACAAGGCAGTTGGTGTCAAGTTGTTACATGTCGGTCATATCAGCTGAGCATAGATTTTTTTCTTGCTGAAACATTTATTTCCCTAATATAGATTGAATTAATTACTACAATTATAAAGCTAATTTTGTAGTTAGATACAGATGCTTGCAGACCAGTCATACCAGAGATGAAAGCATCAGATAATATCTGCTACAGACTGAAAGCATCAACCTCCCAGTGATTGCAGTTTTAGGTGGGAGTAATATAACTTGCAGCGTATTAGGCTCCGCGATAGAGGTAAAATCAACAACTAAACTTTGTGTTACTTTGTGTATGTTATTCCCCTACCAAATATTTTAATAATGGAGAGGTTACCACACTTAAAATAAACAGATTAACACGATCGCTGTAATAGCAGAATGTCAGAGGAGTGTTAACATTTCTCATAAGATTATGTACTGGCATTTCTATTTAGCTAACTTCTTTCCAAGATTAAGAATTAATCTCTGTGCATAAAAAAGGTGAACAGTGCCTTTGAGATAAGGCTTAATTCTGGCTCTGAACTGGTTTCGTTTTGGATCCAACATTGAATTGGGAGAATGCTTCTCCCAATCCAGAATTGTGTTGGTGGAGCCCCTCTTGTTTTGTGAGCTGTGTGGAATGGACAGATCTTCTCGGTGAATCATTGGTGAAATGTCTAGCATTCAGATGCAATTCCATCATATTCCCTTCAGAACAATCTTGGTGGGTAATAAATGAGGTGCTATGTTGAAGCGTGAGCTCGGGTGAACAGTGAATTTTAAAGTCTGGCCAGTTTTTTTTTAAAGTGTATGATTAATGGTTGTATGTGGTGAGTTATTGTAAAGAAAAAAATTGCAAATGCTGGAAATCTGAAATGAAAATATAAATTACTGGAGAAACTCACCATCTGTGGAGAGAAAGCAGAGTTAATGTTTTGGGTCCAGTGACCCTCCTTCAGTTTGCTGCCAGATTAGCTGAGTTTCTCCAGCGATTTCTGGTTTTTGTGTTATTGTATTGTCCAGAATAATTTATATGCAGAGTATTAAGGAATAATCAAACTTGTAACATAATATTTCGGCTCAGCTAAGGTTTGTTCTGCTGCTTCGTTGAAAGCAAAGCAGAGTTGGTAACCAGGGTTGCAACATTCCCACTTTGTGTCTTAGTACACAATTTTAGATCTCGTAAGTAGCAGCTGCAGTGGTCGTGCAATCCCTCCATCTCCAACGGGAGTGAAGCAAACTAGAGGTACTTTCCCAGACAGGCCATTGTCCAGCCTGTTCCCTAATGCAATGGTCTCATTCCAGTTTTCAGCGGTGCAGCCCTGTTTTTCTGTGGTCTTCTTGGCCAACTAAGATTACTGCTGTCTTTTCAATAAACCTTTCACTTGTTTTCCTGGATGTCACTGTTAACCAGAACCAGTCATTACCACCTAATCTTGCGTGATTCCAACCATTTACTTTGGCTCTCGGGGGCTTTTCCTTTCCTTACACGGTTTTACTGAGTTATGTTAGGCAACTGTTTGGTGAATTATTGAAGTATATGCCTTTAATTTTGGGAACTTGCATATGGTTTAGTGTTCATATTGGTTACTTTAACAGTTCTCTAAGGTTTATGAAGAGAACATCAACTGTTTTCTCTGAACCACAGAATTAGTTCTCCGAACCAATTTATATTCGCAATACATTAATTGGACACATTCCTCTAACCGTAGGTTCCTGTGTGAATAATTGAACCCAGGTATGTTGTGCACTTTTTTTTTTAAACCTGAAGCAATAATAAGGACCTATTGTTTTCTGCAAGCACTGAGGCACATATTCATGTCTAGACGTTCTGACTCCAAGGATGTACAGGACCAACTCTTCCTTGAAACATCATGCAAGTTGACCTCCATATATGCTGTGTATGTAATAACACAAGAGAAAACTGTAGGAATATGCCATAAGGCTCCAGAAGCCACCTAAGCCATTTAATTGGTGAGTTTCCTTCTTGAACCTCTGCAGTCCATATGGTGTGAGTACATGTTAAGAGGGGAGTTTGAGGATTTTGATGCAGTGACAGTAAAGGAATGGTGGTACATTTCCAAGTCAGCATGATGTGTGGCTTTAGAAGGGAACTTACAGATGGTGACTTTCCATCCATCTGCTGCCCCTGTCCTACTAAATGGCGGGAGTCATGAGTATTGAAATTGTTCATGATGAAGCCTTGGTGAGTTGTTGCAATGCAACTCATAGATAATATTCATTGCTGCTATTGTGCACAGATGCTGGGGACTGAATCACACCCCATCCACAATTTTTAAACAGTCATTTCATGAACTTGTTACTCTCAGCCCCTCCTGTATTCAACATGGCGATGCACAGATTCACCAGTTGAAGGAGGCCACTAGGTGATATTTCCCTTGCCTATGTTTAACATGATTCATTGAGCCTACATGGTTCCCAAAGCTACTTCCTGTCAACTGTATCCCATGGTGCTGCCATTTCAACAGGGTCTGTCCTATTGGTGAGACAGGATATGTTCACAGATGTTATTGGAGAAGTCTGGGGCATTGGCTTTCAGGTTGTTCAGTCTGATTTAGCTTGTGTGACTGGTGTCGGGCTATTATTTGACTGTCAGTAGGTCAGCACTCTCAGCTTTAACACAAGTCCCCATATGTTACTGAAGAGGAATTCGCAGGGTTTAATCGGCAACATGTGCCATTTTTGTACACAATGATTAAGGTGATGCCGTTACATTTAGGCTTAGCATGATGTAGTTACTTATGCGTTTTGTGTGTTTAGAAAACCAAAGATCCCATCTTTTCTTCTGCAATGTTATCAGTTTCTCATGCCACCTTCAAAGATATCTGAACATGTACCAGATCTATTCTTATTTCATGTTTTAGTAGCAGTTTGGATACAATCAACCAAGTGACTCAGTAGTCCATGTCAGAGGGCAGTTAACAGTCAACCACAGTGTTTTAGCTGCAGTTCATGTGTTGGCCAGACTAAGTTTGGCTGATTTCCTTTCCTCCAGGACATTAGTGATCCAATCATCTAGTATTTTCATGGTTACTTTTATGGAGACCAGCTTTTTACTCAAGTATTTTTGAAACCAACTGTTGAGATAGGTTTTGAATTCAGATTGGTCTGGGCTTCTGGATTATCCATCCTGTCAAAAATTATTGCTATGCTACCTTTTCTACTCCCTTATCCATTATCCATTACTCTTAACATTATAATGGTGCTTTCCATGAAAGTGTTTAATGTTACTTTAGAATTTGGTTTATCCATCCTTTCAGCAGTGCAGAGGCATACAAGCAATGGAAATAGGCCCTTCAGCCCAACTCGTCCATACTGATCCAATTTCCTAAACTGAACTGTATCTGTCCAAATGTCTTAAATATGGAAAGGAAAGGTTTAAAGGAAGCTGGAGCAAACACAGGCAAATGGGGCTAGTTTAGTTTGGGAAACCTGGTCAGCATGGATAAGCTGGGCCGAAGGCTCTGTTTCTATGCTATATGACTCTTGGATTCTGTGAAATTTTGTTATTGTATCTGTCTCCGCGACCACCTCTGGCAGCTTATTCCATACGCACGTCACCCTGTTTGTGAAAAAGGTGCCCTCCTTAGATCTTCCCCTCGCACCTTCAAGTCTGGTTTTGGACTCCCCTTCCCTGGGGAGAAGACATTGGCTATTCAACTTATGTCTGTCCCGTCATGATTTTGTAAACTCCTATTGGTCACTCCTCAGCCTCTGACTCTCCATGGGATAAGGTAGATTGAAGGTCACAGTGTGTTATGGAAGGAAATGATTTTCTTTCTATGACCTGTGATGTTTTTGCTAGTCACGTTAAGCCTGTGTCCTCTGCCATTGAGAGTGGCTTTTCTTTCATAATTTTTATTAACACATTGTGATTTTGAAGAATCTTGATTAAATCACATTTGAACCTTTTCCATGAAATTGAAGTTTTGTATCATTGGTGCCATTCTCCTCGACACCTTCTCATGGGTCTGTCAAAGATGTGAGGCTAATCAGTGTGTCATAAAGGTTAGCATCACTCCCTTTGCAAGTAAGGCCAAGATGTCATAGGCTGTTCCAGCAGCCTTTTAAACCTAGCTTGCTAAAAATTGAACAAAGAGACCTTGGAGTGCAGGTTCATATTTCCTTGGAAGTGGAGTCACAGGTAGATAGGATAGTGAAGATGATGTTTTGGTATGCTTTCCTTTATTGGTCAGAGCATCGAGTATAGGAATTGGGAGGTCATATTGTGGCTTTACAGGACATTGGTTCAGCCACTTTTGGAATATTGTGTGCAGTTCTGGTCTCCCTCCCATAGGGGGATGTTGTGAAATTTGAAAGGGTTCAGAAAAAGATTTACAAGGATGTTGCCAGGTTTAGAGGGTTTGAGCGATAGGGAGAGGCTGAATAGGCTCTTTTCCCTGGAGTGTCAGAGGCTGAAGGGTGACCTTATAGAGGTTTATAAAATCAGGAAGGATATGGATAGGGTAAGGAGACATGGTCTTTTCCCTCGGGTGGGGGAGTCCAGAGCTGGAAGGAATAGATTTAAAGTGAGAGGAGAAAAATATACAAGGGACCTAAAGGGCAACATTTCCTTGCAGAGGGTGGTGCATGTATGGAATGAGCTACCAGTGGAAGTGGTGGAGGCTAGTACAATTACAAAATTTAAAAGGCACCTAGGTGGGTATATGAAAAGAAAAGGTTTAGAGGGATATAGGCCATGTGCTAGCAAATAGGACTAGATTAATTTAGAATGTCTGGTTGGCATGGATGAGTTGGACTGAAGGGTCTGTTTCCATGCAGTGCATTTATCTGACTCTCTAACTCTATTTGTGTGTAAACACCTCCCGATCTCCCTCTTCCTGCCATGTCTTTAAAATTGTACATGTATCACATTTCTCCTTGACCAACTCTGCTTTGAGGTACACCACGTCAGCTCAGCTTGCACCCCAACATAATCGAATCTGAGGTACCATCTTGGCACACCTCCTTTGCAATCTCCCTAAGGCTTTGACATTGTTCCTAAAGTATGGTGCCAACAGTTGGCCACATCACTCCACTGGAGGCTTAAATAATAGTTTATCAAGGATTAGCCTGATGTAATGGATAGGCTTTTGTAAAACTAAGGATCCTATCTCCACTTTAACAATGCTGGCTTTTCTTGCTACCTTGAAAGATTTCTGCACACATACTCCAGGTCTCTTTTCCCAAACCCCTTTAAAATTGCACTCTAACTCAGTGAATCCATATTCCGTTTCAGCGTACCTGAGATTAGGTGGAAAGCATTGATCGAATGGTTACTTCAGCACGAGTCGCTTGTTGAGGCAAGAGCTGATTGGAAGTAGGAGAAAAACACCTGCAATGTTTGACTCTATAAATGATCTTTTCTCTGTCAATTGGTTATCAGAAATAATAACTAGGGGAATTCACTTATCCTGACATTCAAGACAATACAGTGTCAGTCATAATCAATGTCCTAGTGTAAAATATGACCCAATTTGGAATAATGAGGTATGTTCTTATGTTCAAGAGCAGAAATTTATAGTATGCCCTTCGAAGGAGTTAAATACAGAATACTATTGGAACTTGAATGTATTGAGTTTGGAATGGAGTACTTTCTGAAGAGGTAGCAAGCTGTTAGTGCAATAAGAGTGGATCAAAGTTTTATATTTTATAAAAAAAACATTAAATTAAACAAATTGCTGCCTTTGTGGTTGAAACACTGAACAGCTAAATTATTTTGAGTGTAAGACTCCTCTCATGATCTTTATGGTGTTTAATTTGATCTATCAGATTTCCAAATGTTGTCTTAGAAGTAATTCTGTCATTAGGTACTTTGTTCTTCCCCTTTAGAAATAGGACATAATGTTCTTTTTAACCTTTTACTTGTCTTTTTTTTCACCCTTTGTGTTATCTTGCAATAAAAGTGATTTAAAGATATACTGCAGGAGGTAGGTACACAAAGTTCATCCATATAAGCAACTAAAAGGGTTTCAATTGGAGAAGCAAGTTCCGGATTGGTTTGGGGTGATCTCTGCTCAGTGAACCTTTTGTTTGTTCGCTTTTCTTCATTGAGAAGCATTCTGCCTGTTTTAATGAGGAATGGTCTTATTGAGGACGCTAATTTCTTTTAAATTGACTCTTTATACAAATAAACTGAGACGTTTCAATCAAAGTGGATCCCTGTAATGTGTGGCTATATTTCCCTTTGTCTAAAAACAGTCAGCCATCTAGCAAAATAAGGAAATGGATTTTTGCAGTGACAATGAGAACTAATTTGTCAGTGTTCACCATCATTACTTGTCTACAATTGACATCGTTTTCTGAAGTAAAAACAGGAAAAGTGATGGGGAAAGATCTTGGGGTTAGGCATCCTCCCCAAAGAGAGGGAAATCAAGTTAACAAACACAAAACTTGTGCTTCTGCCAGGAACGGGAAGCAAGGAGGGCAGCGGAGCTCCATTGCAAAAGTCAGGTTCCCAATGGCATAGCATAAATATTTGCAATTAAATACTTGTATCTTCAAAGGCAGGTTCAGCTATCTGCTGGCAGGTTTTTGGGAAGCTGCTTTGAATATCGTGCACATTCAATAAAGAGTTCACTCACCAGAATTAAGTTCCCCTCACCAGTTTGGTTCTCTGTAATGTCCTGCCTTCACATTCCATCCTTTTGTTACTACCCGCAAAATCAGGACCAAAAAGAAATAGGTCTGTTGGGTGTAGTTCTTGATGAATCTGTTTGCAGCAGTAGGGCTGAAGTAGTTATTGAATGTCCGAGGCAGAAACTTTCCAAAAGATAACACCCTGCCGCCAAAAAAAGGTAGAAGACAGCAGTAGAGGCCTCCTCCCTCTTCACCATCCAAGGCCCAGACAGACCTTCCACTGATTTACCTGCACTTCATTCAATTCAGTCTATTGTAGCGTCTATTCACAATGTGATCACCTCTTCACTGGGGATACGGAAAGCAGGTTGGGTGAGTGTTTTGCAGAGCACCCATGTTCTACCAGCTAAAATAGGCCCAAGCTTCCAGTTGCTTGTCACTTCTAACACACCACTGGCGCCATCTCTGTTGTGGCCCCGCTGCAGTGTTCCAGTAAGCCTCAGCACAAGCTCAAAGAATCGCATCTTTCAGTACAGCTCCTCCATTCTCTCCTACTCTTAGCTGTTCTTAATACTTACTCAGCTTTTCTTCTGTCCTGGCCAGATATCCGTAATCTCCTTGTTCACCTCCCCCTTTCATATCTCCTGCCCTCTGGGCTCCATCTCCACCTATTCACTCAGCAATTAGGGATGGGTAACAAATACTACCCATTGAGTCACATCCACATTCCTTGATCAGGAAAAAAACCTTTGAAAGATGTTGCTGTGTCTGTGAAATATGTCCTGTCCCCACTATTTCTTTTGGTGAAAATGGTAGCTGCCAGGTTGAGAGTCAGGACTTCAGGAGGAAGGCCTTCAATGTTATTTTGGCTAAGGTGAAACAATTTGCTTGTCTGTGTCAAAATTCAGGCCTTAGTCTAGGAGTGGTTCTGAGGAAACTGGCAACTCAGAATACATACCATTTCTCTAGTAACATAATATTGCTACCAACTCCTTAAATCTTCCTTACCCCTCACATATAAGGGATTAGTCAGCATAAATATTTATATGGTGATCCCTTGATATTTATTTACAAAGTACAAAGAGAAGACAAATACAAAGTAGTACTGCTCTTTCTATTTTCGAGCTCACCATTCATAACATGGTGCAAGTGCCAATGGAAGGAGTTGTTAAGCAGAACATTGATGTTTAAAGCTCTTATTTTATGCAAAATATGAGGTCTCTCTAACCAGAGATTGGAGCAGAATCTGAGAGTTCAGTAGATGGTGATGGTTTGTTAAAGCTTCAATGCCGGGTCGTACTCAGTCTGGAGAAATGAGTAGCTAGGTTGAGGGTCAGATCAATCACGGGCAAATGAGAACTGAGAAACATCTTGAAACTCCTGTGAAGTTACTTGAGAGATGTTGAAGATGCTATGTAATTGGAAATTGTTGCTATTTGTAGCACCATATTGAGCACCAGTTGTCTGCTGCGTTGGTCTACATGAAAGCGACTACACTTCAAAGAGCAGTCGAGTTGGCGATGAAGCATTTTGGAATGTCCTGAGAGACCAGATAAGGCAATTTAAAAAATACAAATTCTTCCTGTCTGGCTAAGTGCTTTCCAATAGCTGAGAGGCTGAACGATTAGGAAAGCTGCTGGTGTAAGTAACATAAGGTTTTGACATACAACCAGAAAACTGCTTATGTATGGTATATTTTTACAGATATATGGTGAACAATTAGAAAACCGAAATGACGTACCTTTAGAACTGTTATTGTGCAGGAATATTGCAGCTTAATTTAGAGGATTTCTATACAAAAGTAGCTGCATTTATGTAGTGCCCTCCAACACATTGTGCCATTTTCAAATGATTTACAGCCGATTAAAAATTTTAAATGATAATTCCTGTTTAAATAGAGATATCTTGTGCAGATCTGGTGCCACAAGCTTTGTATATATGTAAGTTATTTCTTTAAATTGTGACTGATACTGTAAATGCAAACTTTTATTCTAAACCAGTTAAATTATTTTTCTCCTAGTTTGAATCAATAAGCTTTGAAGCAAGTTGTTTAGATATTATACAATGCAATTGTGAAGGAACTTTGGCAAGGATTAGTGGAAAAATCCAACTTTGATCTTTGCAATTTTCTTTTGGAATGACTAAAACTAGCTTTCATCAATAAAAGAAACAGTTGAATATTCTATCATGTGCCAGGTGGAAATGCAACTCTAAATCAAGAAGTTGAGGTTTTGAAAGGTCAGTCATCAAAAGCTGCATCACCTAAAAGATTCAAAGTGGTATCCCATAGTGACTCCCATTTTACTGACATTGAATTAATGGTACACTTCAAAGCTCAAATTACTTTTCACTTTATTTCTCATGTTTTTTTTGGTGTTGACATATTCACTCTTTTTCCTTAGAGAGTGTCGTCATTTTATCGTTCAGTCTTGCAGGCTGCTGTTGTCCCACAACACCTAACACAGGTGTCACGTGTCATGTGCACATGATCGATGTGCCGTTTTGACAAATTGCTTAAGTATTGAAGCCTTACCACTGCGGTTGGTTACTAAGATTGCAGGACTATGTATCACTGACTTGGTTGCTGATAGCGATCATGATTAACAGTCTTAGTGCTTTCACGTTAGTGAGGGGTGACACGAAGTCTAATTGTGATTACCTTGCTCTTAGTGTGACCATGTTAGTTTTAGTTTGTATATCATACTGCCAACAGCTTTTGCATTGGTCCTTGGATATTTAAAAAACATACATTAATGTTGCTTTCTTTCAAAACAAAAATTTGCATAACTGGAAGTAACCATTTCAGTGAGGTAGATACCAAATATTTACAGGTATGTAACCTTGTAATGTCCCTCAAATGGGCAATTCCTAAAATATCCTTTAAGTTATGAATCTTACTCTTGACATAAGAAATGACAGCTTCTGAGTAATGTATTGGTTGCGTTTTGTTCTAAGTCACAATTTAAAGAAATGGTTACTTCCAGTTATGCAAACTTTTGTTTTGAAAGAAAGCAACATTTATGTATGTTTTGCCTCTCAGCTGTTTATTATTGAGGATTGATAGTTTTCCTGAACTATTAGCAGTTTTCCCATTTTTGATTCGTATACAACGGAAACTCGATTATCCGAATTTTGGATTACCTGCCAAGACCGCAAGGTTAAACTTGGTTAAGCGATGTTATCCGGCATTCAATTACCTGAACAAAATATTCCCTACCCATGTCCTTTGGAGAATCGAGGTTCCCTTGTATTTTCTAACTCTGTACTGCCCCATTTATGAAACAACTTTTTTTCATTCTTTGAACCATCGAGGAACTGCATTGGTGGATATGTGATGCTGTGTGAAGTCAGAATTACGTGTCACAAAGCTAGTTCCTTTGTTTTTACCTGAAAGCTGTTCCTTAGATCAAAGAGACTCTGTCCTTGATTTTCTTCTGAGGGGTAATAAACCGAGCTGGGCTCCAATCAGTCTGGTTTGGTACAGAGATGAAAAGGATTTTGAGAGCCTTTTGTTTATATGTAGACAGATGAGACTTCAGGCCAAAGTGGCCATGTTTCCGAAGTGACCTGTGTAATGAAAGAGGAGGGGTCAGCTCGCTAACTGAGCAGTTTAGTTCAGTCCTGAACTGGTGAGGAGTTCAACAGGGAGCTGTGTGGAAACTCTCACTCTCTCTCTCTCTCTCTCTTTTCTGCCCTTCAACTTCAACCTGAAGCTTGTGTTCCATTTATACTGGTTTATAAAGGGAGTTTGCTTATTGGGGCTGTTGTGTATATTCGGAACAGCATAATTAAGTCTAGTTTGGCTAGACTGAATTCTGTAGGGGTTCTTTATTCTGTTCTTTGTGTTTCATTGTGTAATTTTGTGAATAAATTTTTCTGTTTTAAACCTAGTAGTCAACCTAGCTATCTTATTCTGGGAAATTTTTACTGTACACTCATTGAAACAATTTGCAAAGTTATGGTCTGGGGCTGCCTGCTTAAGAATATTTTGAGTGGCCTGGCCTAGTCCATAACATACACAATAGGCTGGCTGTACAGTTGCAGAATCTTTCATATGTGACTTATTAAACATATATATCAAATGATTTGCAGCTGATTAAAAATTTTAAACAATATTTCCTATTTAAAGACTGGAATGTACCACAGAATGGATTATTTTTACTTTATTTCTTCAAAGATTTTTGCAAGATATTTGCACATAATCATCGTGCTTGTGCTGCAAATGGGTGACACAGGGAATGCTATATGATGGACAGAAAATACACACAGTTTAAACATTGCTAACATATCCCATTGCATTTCTCAGAATAAATCGGGTGATGTTTCTGTCTATACAGACAAGATGCTACAATGTACCTGAACAATTATGTACAATTCTTTTGCTCAGGTGTGAAATTACAGGACTTTAGTGTTGTAGAGTAGAAGCTGTAGGAGACTATGGTTGGTTTAGTTTGTTTGCATAGTTAATTAACAGGCAACAGTTTTTGGCGATCTCTTTAGTACTCACTGATCTACATCAACCTCTAGTCTGGTAATGCCTTGAATTTAAGTTGCCGTATTGTTTTCTGAACTCTTCCTTGCATCATAAATTCCTCCAGACCTACATTCCTTCATTTCTTTGCGCTCCTCCAATTTGGCTGAATCTCTGATTTTCTTTTTGCTATCACTGGTATCTCTGTGTCTTCAGCTATCTACACTTGGCATCAGTGATTTTTTTTTTAAGATGCAGAAGTAGCATGTGGAGAAGATTCTCGTCTATATAAACAGGTTGAACAAGAGCTTTTTCACAATGCTGTTAAAATGGATGCTTCCAGATTTACAGTTTCTTGCTTCAATTTTATTTCAGACTGATCTTTCATCCTCAGAGAGGGGGAAGTCTGGAGGGATGGTGAAAATACGGCGGGGCTGGAGCTGGGAGTGGGGGCGGGGTTAGGCGTGGGAGCAGAGAGCGTCTTGGGCGTGCGGTTAGGCGTGGGGGCGGAGATCAGCTTGAACCCTCTCAGACTCCTCCCTCCCCTTCCTAGACCCCTCCATTTCTATCTCGGATGACCGACTCAACACGAACGTTTATTGTAAACAGACCGACTCCCACAGCTACCTAGATTACACCTTCTCCCATCCTGCCCCCTGTAAAAACGCCATACCATATTCCCAATTCCTTTGCTTTCACCTCATCTGCTCCCAGGAGGACCAATTCCAATACCGAACAACCCAGATGGCCTCCTTCTTCAAAGACCGCAATTTCCCCTCCGACGTGGTTGACAATGCTATCCACTGTATCTCCTCCACTTCCCGTTCCTCTGCCCTTGAACCCCGCCCCTCCAATCGCCACCAGGACAGAACCTCAGCAACCTCCAGATACATCGTATCATCCTTCCTCATTTCCGCCACCTCCAGACAGACCCCACCACCAAGGATCTATTTCCCTCTCCTCTCCCCTATCAGCGTTCCGGAAAGACACTCCCTCCGCGACTCCCTCGTCAGGTCCACACCCCCCACCAACCCAACCTCCACTCCCGGCACCTTTTCCCGAAACCACAAGAAATGCAAAACTTGTGCCCAGACCTCCCCCCTCACTTCCCTCCAAGGCCCCAAGGGATCCTTCCATATCCATCACAAATTCACCTGCACATCCACACACATCATTTACTGCATCCACTGCACCCGATATGGCCTCCTATACATTGGGGAGACAGGCTGCCTACTTGCGGAGCGTTTCAGAGAACACCTCTGGGACACCTGCACCAACCAACCCAACCGCACTGTGGCTGAACACTTTAACTCCCCCTCCCACTCCGCCAAGGACATGCAGGTCCTTGGCCTCCACCATCGCCAGACCATAGCAACATGACACCTGGAGGAAGAGCGCCTCACATTCCGCTTAGGAACCCTCCAACCACAAGGGATGAATGCAGATTTTTCCACCTTCCTCATTCCCCCCCCCCCCCCCCCCCCCACCTTTTCTCAGTCCCAACCCTCAGACTCAGCACCGCCTTCTTGACCTTCTTCCCAACCTCTCCGCCCCCACCCCCTCTCCGGCCTATCACCCTCACCTTAACCTCCTTCCACTTATCGCATGCCCAACTCCCCTCCCCCAAGTCCTTCCTCCCTACCTTTTATCTTAGCCTGCTTGGCACACATTCCTCATTCCTGAAGAAGGGCTTATGCCCGAAATGTCGATTCTCCTGCTTTGATGCTGCCTGACCTGCTGCGCTTTTCCAGCAACACATTTTTCAGCTCTGATCTCCAGCATCTGCAGTCCTCCCTTTCTCCTAGCAGTATTTCTAGCCTCTGTTCTGCTCTGGGAGGCTCTGTGTTTATGTGTTGAGTCCTGGTGAGTTTCTGATCAATGATAACTCCCAGGATGTTGATGATTAAGGATTCAGTGATGGTACCACCCTTGAATGTCAAGGGCCGGTGATTAGATTGTCTCTTTTTGGTGATGATCGTTGCCTGGCATTTGTACTACTTGTGAATGTTACATGCCATTTGTCAGCAGAAGCCTGGATTTTCTCCAGATCTTGTTGCATTTAAACATGGTCTGCTTCGATTTCTGAGGAGATGTGAATGGTGCCAAGCATTGCGCAATCCTGAATATCCCACTTCTGACCTTATGATGGAGGGAAGGTTATTGATGAAACAGCTGATTAGGCCAAGGACACTACCCTGACAAACACTGAGATATGTCCTGGAGCTGAGATGGCTGATCTCTAACAATCATGACCATCTTCCTATGTATGACTCTTGCCACTGGACGTAAGTGAGGACTGCTGATGCTGGTGATTAGAGTCCAGGTTAGAGTGGTGCTGGAAAAGCACAGCAGGTCAGGCTGCATCTGAGGAGCAGATAAATCAACGTTTTGGGTGATGAAGAGCTCCTGCCCAAAACTTCGTTTTTCCTGCTCCTCGGATGCTGCCTGACCTGCTGTGCTTTTCCAGCACCACTCTAATCTTGACTCTTACCACTGGGACTGTGCGCTGATCACTGTTACTGATACTGTCATGGATATATGTTTCTGCAGCTGGCAAATTGGTTGGGATGAGGTCAAGTATATTTTTTCCTCTAGTTTGTTCCCTCACCACCTGCTGCAGACCCAGTCTGGCAGCAATGTCCTTTAGGACCCGACCAGCTCAATCAGTAGTGCTGTTGCCATGCCACTCTTGGTGGTGGACATTGACATCCCCCACATGGAACACAGTTTGTGCCTTGCCACCCTCAGCGCTTCCTTTAAGTGTTGTTCAACATGGGGAAGTACTGATTCATCAGCTGAGGGAGGATGGTACGTGGTAATCAACAGGTGGTTTCCTTAACCTGAAGCCCTGAGACTTCATGGGGTCTGAAGTCAATGTTGAGGACTCCTAGGGCAACTCACTCCCAAATGTACACCACCGTGCCACCATCTCTGCTGGGTCTGTCCTGGAGGTAGGACATATCCAGACATAGTAATGGTGGTGCCTGGGACATTGTCAGCAATGGTTCTATGAGTGTAACTATGTCAGGCTGTTGCTTGATTAGGCTGTGAGACAGCTCTCCCAATTTTGACACTGGCCCCTAGAGGACTTTATAGGGTTGACAGTGATGCTTCTGCCAAGAGTGTGGTGCTGGAAAAGCACAGCCAGTCAGGCAGCATCCGAGGAGCAGGAAAATCAACGTTTCATCAGGATTCCTGATGAAGGGCTTTTGTCCAAAACGTTGATTTCCCTGCTCCTTGGATGCTGCCTGACTGGCTGTTCTTTTCCAGCACCACACTCTTGGCTCTAATCTCCAGCATCTGCAGTACGCCTAGTGATGTTTCTGCCATTGCCTCTTCTAGTGCAAAGGTAGATGCTAGAAGATCCATCCGGTTTCATTTCTTTGAGACCTTGTAGCAATTGGTACAACTGGATTGGTTGCTGGGCCATTTCATAGGGCATTTGAGAGTCAACCACAAAACTGTGGGTGCGGAGCTACATTTAGGCCAGACCAGGTAAGGATGGGAGATTTCCTTTCCCAGAAGGACATTAGTGAGCTTTCCCAACAATCGACAATAGTCATTAGTAGATTTTATATCAGTAACTGTAAAGAATATAAATACCAGATCAATACTGACTATGTCATTCAAACCAGGGATTTTATTGGGTGTTTTCTTTCAAAATGCAATTCTCAAAAATATAACGTGGAAATGAAAGCTGAGGAAGGGTCAGTGGACCCAAAACGTTTACTCTCATTTCTCTTCATATATGCTGGCAGACCTGCTGTGTCTTTGCAGAAATTCCTGCTTTTGTAATTGAAAACTTGTTTGATGTGGCAGAACTTATCATTGTTAACCCATTGCATGAAATCACAGCAATCCTTCCAGATCTACTTTCCTTGATTAAAGGGGAGCATTGGAGAGTCCAACAACTCAAAGGAGGATTTGGAACAGCAGCCAATAAGCAATGTTGAGTACCCAGTCCCTTTAGCGTTCAGCTGACAGCACGTACAGAAATAAAAAAACATTGTGTTGTATCCATCATTTTTTTGTTTGGTGATTTGAAAAGTGGAATGGTTAAAAAGTGATAACAGGAGTCTATGAGCAAACACAGCGTGTTAATTTAAGGGATGCATGTGGTTTCTCTTCATTGTTTCCTGGGGCTTTGAAGGCATATGTATATACAAATCAGCAAAGGAAACGTAATTGTCCTGGAGTTTCCACCTGGTTTTGGGGCTGTTTCCCTGGTTATTGGTATAACGGACTCAAAAGATTGCAGAATTTTAGTCTCAGATTGCTTTTAGCACTACTCGTGTTTCCACAACCTATTCATTGTTTTGGTAGGCCCGACTTTCCCAAACTTTTCTTCATTTGTGACTGCATTTCAAAGCTGAAATTGTTGTGACCTCTTGGTGAGTGATGGGGGAGGGGTAGATGCCGTATAGAGCAGGGGATAGGGGATAAAATCTGAAAGAACTGCTGATGCTGTAAATCAGAAGTTGCTGGAAAAGCTCCGCAGGTCTGGCAGCATCTTTGCAGAGAAATCAAAGTTAATGTTTCGGATGCGGTGATCTTTCCTCAGAAGTGATTGTAATAGTGGGGATAGGGGAGTTGTCCATCGCTGCTTTAGAGCACATGACCCTAAAATTCTACCACATGGACCCCAGCGGAGTCCTGACTCCCTCTTCAAGTCGTCCTGTTGTAGATATTATGCCAGCAGATCTCACAGTTATTCCCAGTGAAACTGGCATAAACCACTGGTGGATTAATCATGTTTGAGAGTTTGTGCTGATTGCATCAATTAGCAGACCTTCAAGCTTCAAGGATGATACTGGATCTATTTTGCATAAGAATACTGTATGCAACTCATTGTTTTGTAAATTTTGTTAAACGTCATGCAATAAGAACACTTGAATAATTTTTTTGGTGACATGCTTTAGAATCATATTTTGTAATTTAAGAATCTTTTTTTATTCATAAAAATCCTTAGTCGCAAATGCAGTTCGGATCTGTACAACACATGAATAAGAGAGAGGCTGTATTTGTATGGCACCACCTTCTACCTTTGGGGACACTCAAAGGGTTTTACAGCCAATGAATTTCTTCGAAACTGCACTTGTTTTTAAATCTTACTTCATGTAGTGTCCAATTTGTAAACACCTTGGCATCAGTGAATATTGAGTGCAATTAATTGCAAGATTAATTTCAAAGTGTTGCTAAAGGACCTGTGCTTTTTCATAGAATCATAAAATGCTGACAGGACAGAGGAGACCATTCAGACTATCATGCTTAGGGAACAGTCCTATTATAGCAACTCACTCAGTGCCATTTGCCTGTGTTTTTAAATTTCCCCAGCAACCATAGATTCATAGAGATGTACAGCACGGAAACAGTCCCTTCAGTCCAACTCATCCATGCCAACCAGATATCCCAATCCAATCTAGTCCCACCTTCCAGCACCTGGCCTATGTCCCTTCCAACCCTTCCTATTCATATACCCATCCAAAAGCCTTTTAAATGGTGCAGTTGTATCAACCTTCACCACTTCCTCTGGCAGCTCATTCCATACACGTACCACCCTCTGAGTGAAAAGGTTGCCTCTTAGGTCTCTTTTATATCTTTCCCCTCTCACCCTAAACCTATGCCCTCTAGTTCTGGACTCCACCCCCCACCACCCCCAACCCAAACCTCTATAAGGTCACCCCTCAGCCCCTGACACTCCAGGGAAAACAACCCCAGCCTGTTCAGCCCCTCCCTATAGTTCAAATCATCCAACCATGGCAACAGCCTTGTACCCTTGTACATCTTTTCTGAACCCTTTCAAGTTTCTCAACATCTTTCTGATATGAAGGAGACTAGAACTGTACATAATATTCCAACAGTGGCCTAACCAATGTCCTGTACAGCCGCAACATGACCTCCCAACTCCTGTACTCAATACTCTGACCAATAAAGGAAAGCATACCAAATGCTGCCTTCACTATCCTATCTACCTGCAACTCCACTTTCAAGGAGCTATGAACCTGCACTCCAAGGTCTCTTTGTTCAGCAACACTCCCGAGGACCATACCATTAAGTGTATAAGACCTGCTAAGATTTGCTTTCCCAAAATGCAGCACCTCATATCCCTGTGAAATTTTCCCCCCTCAAATAATGAAGCACTCTGCCCGAGCATTCAGGAGGCTAATTACTTGCTCCATGTAAACTACCTTAAATCTGTGACCTCTGGTTTTTCAATCTTTCCACCAATAGGAGCAGATTTTCCACCATGACTTTGAACACATTATTAAAATTGCCCCTTAATTTTCTCTTCCCCAGGAAGAGCAATCCTGTTTCTGCAACTATCCATGTAACTGAAGTTCCTTAACTGTGGAACCATTCTGAAGAATCTTTTCTGCACCTTGTCTACTGCCTTCACAAGTTTCCTAAATTGGGCAGAATGTTGCTGTTGAGGATGAATTGATATTTTACTTTGATCAGCACTTGAAGCTTAAGCACGTTCCTTCTTTCTGCATTGAAGAAATAATTCTAAGTGAAGTGAATGAAAGTGGTCAGCACTGCTGCTTCAAAGCACCAGGAACCTGGGTTCGAAGTCACCCGAGGGTGGAAGTCTTTCTAGAGTTTGCACATTCTCCATGTGTCGGTGTGGGTTTCCTCTAGGTGCTTTGGTTTCTTCCCGTAATCCAAAGATATGCAGGTTGGGCGGTTTGGACATGCTAAATTTCCCATAGTGTCCAGGGATGTGCAGGCTATGGGGATTAGCCATGGGAAATGCATGGTTACATGGATAGGGTAGGGGGTGTCGGTCTGGGTTAGGATGCTTTTCAGAGGGTCAGTGTGGACTTGATGGGCTGAATGGCCTGCTTCCACACTCTAGGGATTCTATGATTCTGTGTAACTGGAGTTTGCAACCACCTGCATCGTGCTTTTCACCCTTCAATGTTGGAGTATTCAGCGGTCGTGGATCTCACACTTTGACCTACCAAACGGACACTGACTGCACCCATCCTGTGTGATGACCCAGTCATTCCTTGTTGCATTCTGCATCTAGGGAATGGCATGATGGCAGGAAATGCAGTTGACAGTGGGCACAGTTAGCATTGGGCTCTGACTGGTGAGCAGCCACTTTGCCAGAGCATTCATGCACCTTTTTTTTTACCAACCTCGTACTACGCCAACATTTCCACCCGACCCAAATTCTGTCCCCGAGCCCCAACAACGCACCTTGATGATGGCTATCCTGGTCCTTTCTGTCCCCTCTGTGGTCTCTGAGCCCCCCCCCCCATCCTCTTTATGCAAAGGCTATGATTCAAGGTGAAATTTTGAATATCAGTTGATGAGACTGCCGATGAAGGTGCCCTTCTGGATTTGGAAGCTCAGATACTTCATCACAGGACTATGATCTATACCTGACCATTGCATCTGGAAGCTCTTGACTTTGGTGACACAAAATGTGCGAAAGGTGTTTGATTTTCCAAAGGAGAAATTAATGTTACTCAGAGGGTACGAACCTTCAGAATTTTCTACCAGAGAGGACTGTGGAGTCTCAGTCTTTGAGTATGTTTAAGGTCAGGGTTCATAGATTTCTCATTACCAGTGGCATACAGGGTTATGGACATGGGATGGGTAAAAGGTATTGAAGTGTTCAATCATTCATGATCATATTGAATGTTGGGGTAGGATTGACAGGCTGAATGGCCTACCACTGTTCCTCTGTTCCAATTATTAATTTAGCCCCCTGAGTTAAAGATTTTGCAAGACATATTGTTGAAGAAAAGGAGGTTTGAAGGAATGAAATTTACAGCCTTAAACCTTCAACCCCCACCTTTTTTAAAAAATAATATTTAGTTTTCCTGGGCATTGAAGGCAATGACTAATCTCTAACTAGAGAACACAGGGAACATAATTTTCGGCTTTTGACCATGTAACCAAATCATCAGCAAGGAACAGGGTATATGATTCCTAATTTTCGCTTACTCCAACATGAAAGCAAATTACAGGGCTAATTTATTCAACTTCTTCATCATGTCGTGTATATTGTAAGTAGGTGCAATTTTTTTAACCTGCTGCAACGCTGGAGGCTGTGTATGGAATGTATTATACAAATGGAGGGATTAGTATGTCATTAAAGAGGTAGTAACGTATGTAGTAATTTGCAATTTGAATTCAGCCAGGACTGTTGGCTTTGAAAGCTTGGAACAATGGAGTACAGAAAGCAGTATGAACAGAAATAATATCTTTAAGTGAGATCTCTTGGATCTTAAAACTGTTACATATTTGGGAGAACCAAGTATATCATCATGAATTGAGGTGCGCCTCCATTAGAAATGTAACATTTGCCTCCACCAAAAGTCTATGCATGTCGTTTATCACCACGTTTGCAGCTATAACCATTTTATTTTAGTGCTTATTTACCAGCTGTTTCAGCCCCTACATCATTTCATCAGTACAGTATGCACGCTGGCCCTGATTGTCATGCCGCCTGTGAAAAGTAGTGTCTCTCGAGACCTTTTGATGGTGTGCAGGTGCAGTGGCTTGCTGAGAAACACAACCAGTAGAATTGAGAGCTTTTTAAATTAAATGCTCAAGACTTATAGCTGTTTATAAAACCTAACGATTTTGTGCAAATCAAAATGTCAACACCCAAACGTAAATGCAAATTTTGAAATGAAGGGAAGGGAAAGCTGTGATCGATTTTAATTTTCAGACGGCAATCAGTGATTGCCAAACGTCTGTCTTCAAAAGTTAAATTACGTGGCAAGAGTTTGAGAGACTACGCTTGTGACCTTAACAGGAACAGCAACCCTTTTCCTGAGGCAAAGCTTCTTTCAACCATTAATAGTGGAAGGGATGTGTTTTTTTTTGCTCTGAGAGTTGAAACGTATCCACAAACTTGAGTTAAATCCAACTGCTGCCTGATCATTCATTTCTGATGCAGAAACTAATCTGCAGTATGACCGAGGTGTTTCTCTTCCAGTATCACTGGATTTGTTGTAGTTTATTGAAGTTCATAATTTTTCCATTCTTGACATAGACTTTCAGTAATATCAAATGAAGCTCCTTGGTGGCCAGCAGTATAAATCTTTCACTTGGTGAGCTAAGATCTCAGTCTGTCAGTGACACAACAGAGTGGCAGTTTTATTGGCAAAGATTATGGCTAACTTCTATTTATCTTGCTCCTTGTGATGTTTTCTCTCTAGAGGCAATAAACAAAGCAATGTTGTGAGATAATATTTCTTCCTCAGGAATTGTCAATGCTGCCTCATAAATTTAACAGCAAGGCTGTCCCGAGAGACTGCTCTTTAATATAAATAGGATATAGGTTGTAATTTGCTGAAAAGCTTTTTTTCTCCTGAAAAGGTGGCTTTGAGCAAGTCATCTGTGTATTAATGAAACATTGAAGGCTTAAATGAGTGAGTCTCCAACAGAATTTACATTTAGAGGAGCCATTTTGTAGATTAAAGACAAAGGAATGGCCATGGGCCATTATAAAGAACAAGTGGGATCTGGGTGCAGTTATTTGACCCATTTCCAAAAGATCCCATTTGTACCAGTAGTGAAAAGGGGAAGTGGTGTGATTCGAACATGAGGGAAACCCTGGACCGAGTGTTGTCAGAAAGGACAAGCCCTTAATCTGGTCGTTAGAAAATCATAGAGCTGCTATGAATCCTCTTGAAGGACAGTAAGGTCAATTTTATTATCATAACATTTAAACAAATTTAAAATTTCCATGGAAAGTAGTTGGGCCAGCATTCATTACCCATCCTCAGCTCATCCTTAAGAAGATGGTGATGAGCTGCCTTCCTGAATTGCTATAGTCCCTTCATTGTAGGTACCCTCACAATGCTGTCGGAGAGGGAACTCCAAGATTTTTCCCCAATGACCCTGAAGGAATGGTGATATATTTCCAAGTCAGGATGGGGGACTTGTAGCTGGTGATGTAACCACATGTCTGTCATCCTTCCTTCTAAATGGAGGTGTTTGTGGGTTTGAAAGCTGTAGCCAAATTAACGTTGGGGAATTTCTGCACTTCATCTTGACACTTCATCAGACACTGCTGCTACTCATCATTGATGGGGGAGGTAGGGGATGTTTGTGAATGTAGCAATAACCAAGAAGGCTGCTTTGTCGTGTATTGTGTCAAGCTGCTTGAGTGTTGGAGTTGCATCTATCCAGGCAAGTGGGGAGTATTCGGTCACACTCCTGTTTTGTGGACAGGCTTCAGGGAGTCAGGAAGTCAGCTAATCAATGTAATATTACTAGTCTCTGGCCTGCTCTTATAGCCACTGTACTTGTATGATGTGTCTAATTGAATTTCAGGTTAATGGTACCTCAGGGTGTTGATAGTTAGGGATTCAGCAATGGTAATACCATTGACTGTCAATGGGTTCATGGTTGGATTCTCTCTTATTGGAAATAGTCATTGCCTGTGTGATGATGCTGTGGCTTAGAGGGGTTATTTTGTCCTTTTGTTTTTGTCGAGAGAGATTGAGGGGCAAGTCTGAGCAGTCTTTGAGAAGACAAACAACTTGTGAAGCCATGGGTGTTTTATTTAAAGCTGGAACAATAGAAGCAGCCTGAATGGGTCAGGTCAATCTCCCAACCATGGAACCAGGGATTTTAGGTTTAGCTGCAGTTGTTGTTGCTCAGCAGAGTTGGAAGACAATGAATCTCTCCTGGCTGCTATAGTCTCTGAGCTTTCTCCTGAATGGTTTTACTCATGGGCTGCTGGCATTGCATGTGAAACAATTTTGATTTCTGAATTTGCTTTTAGCCAAGGGTGTGTTTATTGGATGTTACTACATTGGAACAATCACTGTTTTTGTAGTAACATTGTCTATTATTCTGTTAAGTTTTCCAGTAGAGTTAAATTATTATAAGTTCCTTTTTTTGTTGTATTTTAACTATAGTATTTGAGTAGTTTATAGTGATAGAGATGTACAGCAAGGAAACAGACACTTCGGTCAACTTATCCATGCCGATCAGATATCCCAACCCAACCAAGTCCCATTTACCAGCACTTGACCCATATCCCTCTAAATCCTCCTATTTATACACATCCAGATGCCTTTTAAATGTTGTAATTGTACCAGCCTCCTCCACTTCCTCTGGCAGCTCATTCCACACATGCACCACCCTCTGCTTGAAAAAGGTGCTCCCGAGATCCCTTTTATATCTTTCCTCTCTCACCCTAAACCTATGCCCTCTAGTTCTGGACTCCCCCACCCCAGGGGAAAGGCCTTGTCTATTTATCCTATCCATGCACCTCATGATTTTATAAACCTCTATAAAGTCACCCCTTGGCCTCCGATGCTCCAGGAAAAACAGCCCAAGCCTATTCAGCCTCTCACTGTAACTGAAATCTTCCAAACCTAACAACATCCTTGTAAATCTTTTCTGAATTGTTTCAAGTTTCACAACATCGTTCCGATAGTTTGACCAATCGAATTGTATCTGGAACACAGCATCTGATATTTACATTTGAAATATGAAAACGTTAGCGTGTAGGCTTAGTATGTTTTGAGGCTGTCTGGCGTAGATGTTACTTGTCACTTGTCAACCCAAGCTTCGATATTGAGCAGGTTTTGTTGTATTTGGGTGCAGACTACTTAGATATCTGAGGCATCCTAAATGGTGCTAAACATTGTGCCATGATCAGCAAACCCACTTCTGATTTTACGATTGAGGGAAGGTCATTGATGAAGCACCTGTGAATGGTTTGGCCTAGAAGACTGCCCTGAGGAACTCCTGTAGAGATACCCTGGAGTAATTTAATTAAGAACAATCATACTGCAGGAGTCTGTTGTTGTTAGAAATTATCGTACTGGATTGCGTTGTTTGATAAGCCAGCTGGTCTACCATCTGTTCATGCAGTGTTTTTTTGCCATTTTCCTGAACGAATATTACTATGTCATGATACAAGCTTTATTGAGTTTCTAAAACTACTATTTTCTTGACAAGGCTTTCTGAGTTTATAATTTGAGGGAGGGCTTAGTGTCTAATAAAGATTTAACTGTTGTTAATGTGGTGTTTGAATTTTTGAGATTGACCATTTTGGATTTATAAGTTTTAGCTTATAAAGTACATAGAGTGAGTACTCTTGGATTTTTCGACAATTATTTTATTTCACCCACAACCGGCTTGGGAGATTGACCGGTTTTGAAATTGGCTCAGTCAGCATTGTGTTAGTTCAGAGGTTTTGTTGTTATCAATCCATTTTTCCTACTCTTGTGCTCTGCCAAGCAAGCTGCTGGAAAATGCTTCATTTGTTTGTTCTCAAGTCTAGCTTCATTGTATTTCCAAACTAAATGCTTCCCAGTTAGCCTTTTATCTCCCAATATGTGAACTTATTGTTCAAGTGTGAATTGAAGAGGAGATGTAAATTTATTTAAGATAACTTGTCTGGTTGAGTGGACACTGCATGCATTTCCTAAACTTGCCTCAGTCTGTGGTCAGATGATCACAGCTGCCACTGAAGGTCAGTATTCATTTGCCCTTTGAAAAAAAATTAGTCTATGAAAGTATCAGGTATTAATATCAGATGCTGGAAGTTGAATGTTGATTACATATGTTTACTGCCATCATTGCTGTATGGCTAGTTGGCGATGCAGACTAATGCCAACAGCATGGGTTCAGTTCCTGTACCAGCTGATGTTACCATGAAGGACATTTCTTCTCAACCTCTCCCTTTACCTGAGTCACGGTGACCCTCAGTTTAAATCATCACTAGTCCTCTCTCTCTATTGAGGGAGCAGCCCAATGATTCAATAGCTCTATGGTGACTTTTGCTTCTTATTGCTAATACAGGTCATTCCGCTATAGTGCGTGTTTTGTTAATACAAATTCGCTATGAAATGATTGACAAATTAGAGACACTGTTTCTAAAGGGCAAACTTTTAAAGCGTGTATTGGTTGTAATGTGGTTCCGGCCCCATTACTTTAAATGGCGCTGTTATTATGCAATTTTCTTAGGACACAGGGTTGCCCGAGAATAGAACTATTGCCTTGTAGCAGAACTGACTGTATTGGGAGTTTCCATTGAAGTGCAGTAGGCAAAACCTATTTCTTTGGTAGACACAATAAAATAATCAAATCATTGATTATTAAAAGGTATTCATATGTAGATACATTGTAATGGACAGTGTTAAATTTACTTTGATTCCCAGAATTGCAAAGTACAAAGTTATACACATTTCATGATTGACAATATGCAAAGGCCAAGTTTTAGCAGCAAAAGAAATGATAAGTTCTGACATTGAACATTTTTCTTGGCTTTGAAGAAAGTAACTGCTATTTTAACAACTTATTCATGGTGGATTGGCTTTCCCAGTAAGTATTGAATAACTGGCAGGCATATTGGTTGCATTTGCGTTAGACATTATGCATTATACCATCACCCAACTCAAACAAAACATGTATCATATTATGGAAGATCTGGTAGCTGTATGCACAGTGCATCTTTTTAAACAATCACGTTGAAGAATTATTCATGAGCAAAGCAGACTCTGATTCAGGAAGTATCAGTTAGAATGGTGAATTTACTGTTGGAATGAGTATAGAATTCAAATTAAAGAGAAGGAAATGTAGATTGGATTATGAAAGTAAGAGGAAGAGACAAATGCTTTACACAGCATGACAATTTTGAATCAAAAGTGGAATATGCTGGAGGAGCTCAGCAGGTCTGGGAGCATCTTTTGATGAATGTGTTAAATGCAGAAATCTGCATGCATGCAGGAAACCATATACCCAAACTTGCAAGTAAAACTTACTTCAGCGTTCATTTCAATGATGTGTTAATTTTTCAATGTACACTTTCAAATTGAAGAGATTGAGATCATTTAGACTTTTAAAAAGTACCAGCAGCAGGCTGATTAGAATTATATTTCAAATTATTCAATGCTGCCCTAAAAAATCAGTATTACATTGTCCTGATTTTATTTGAAAATTTGAAACATTGGTTATGGTGAACCTAGAAATGTCAATGGTGAATAAGGTGGGCCGCAAGGATAGATATTTTGAGTTTTACCTTTTGGGATTCAGTGATTTTGAGTAAGACCATATGAACTGGATCAGGTTATTCCTCGCTGAGAAGTTGTTTGAGTGGAAAATTTATGGCATTGACATATAAGGGAATGTTTGAGCGCTCGCTCATGGGAGTTACCTGGCTTGTTGCAACTGTGGAACAGAAAGTGGCAGGCAGCATGCCAGCAACTTTTCAAACCAGGCCCTTGTGAGCCAAGTACCTTGACGTGGGTAAAGATGCGGATGATCTACCCTTCAAACCAAAAAGCAAAATTAATGAAAGTTTGAGTGCGTTGTATCCTAGCTGTCTGACACACCACTAGAGGGATTCCCCCCTTGTTGAATACGTTTGAGGGCTTATTCAGTGTTATTTAAGACTCTCGATTTTTTTCTCTTAGACGTCAAGAATCACACGTTCAGATGAAGACAAAGATTCTGGCTGGGATGCATGGGGATCTTGGAGCGACTGTTCAAGAACTTGTGGTGGGGGTGCCTCCTACTCTTTGAGACGGTGCTTAAATGGCAGGTGAGTGCAAAACTGTTCAATTAAATTTAATTTATGTGTCTTACAGACATTCCTTAATGTTTCTCAAGCTTTGATTTGCTTTGAAAGCAGTATGAATTTTGCAGCAAATAGGCATCCATTTAATGTACACAAGGTTCCACAAGTAGCATATTGGTGAACAACTACCTAACTGAAGCAAGAATGTTAACCAATCCAAAGATACCTCCATTGTTGTTGAGTTAGGAACCTTTATAACGCTTACTTTCACAAACATTTAGCACCACCTTGATTCCATTGCCGAAAACTGCAAGCGGGGCTATTTTCCCAGGAAGGTTGAAGGCTGAGGGGTAATTTTATAGATGTTTATAAACTCAGGTTAGGTATGGATAGGATGAATAGTCAAGGTCTTTTACCCAGGGTGGAAATGTCTGAAACTACCGGGCATAGGATCAAGGTGAGAGGGGAAAGATTTAAAAGGGACCGAAGGAGCAACCTTTTGATGCAGAGGGTTGCGTATGTATGGAATGAGCTGCCAGAGGAAGTGGGTGAGGCTGCTACAATTCCAAAATTTAAAAGGCATCTGGATGGACATTTGAATAGGAAGGGATTAGAAGGATATGGGCCAAATGCTCGCAAATGGAACTAGATTAATTTAGGATGTCTGGTCAGCATAGACTAGTTGGACTGAAGTGTCTCCTTCCATGCTGTACATCAACTATAACGCTATAATTCAAACTGTAAAACCAGAGCTACATTAAAAACATTTTGATGGCATACCATTACCATTTTTGGTGCAAACTCCACATAGTCAGTCACCCAAGGCTGGAATCAAACTCAGGTCTCTGGCATTGTGAGACAGCAGTGCTAACCACAGTGCCACCTGGTATATAGTGTCCAACTGTCTTTTAAATATTGTAACTATACCAGTATCTACCACTTTCTCTGGCAGTTCATTCCAAATACCAACTGCCGTTTGTGTGAAAACATTGTCCCTCATGTCCCTTTTAAACTTTTCTCCTCTCACCTTAAAAATAGGTCCTCTGCTTTTGGACTCCCCTACCTGAGGGAAAAGACTTTTGCTATTCATCTTACCTTTACCCCTCGTGATTTTGTAAACCTCTATGAGGTCACTCCTCAGCCTCCTATACTGTAGTGAAAAAGATCCCAGCTTATCCAGCCTCTGATTATAACTCTCATCCTCCAGTCCTGGCTAACAAACTTGTAAATCTTCTCTGCACCTTCTTCAATTTAATAATATACTTCCTATAATAGGGTGACCAGAACGGTATACAGTAGTCCAAAAGTGGCTTCACAAATATCCCGTACAAACACAACATGACATCCCATGTCCTATACTCAATGATTTGAGCAGTGAAGACAAGCATGCCAAATGCCTTTTTTACCACTCTACCTATGCGGCAGCTTTCAATTAACTTTGTACTTGAACACCTAGATCTGTTTGACACCACTCCTGGGGGCCTTACCATTAACTGTGTAAGACCTGCCCTTGTTCTGCAATTGGCCCAATTGACCAAGATCCCTTTGTAATCTTTGATAATCTTCCTCACCTGTGGTCTCTACCACCAATTTGGTGTCATCCGCAAACTTGCAAACCATGCTCCCAAGATTCACATCACAGTCATTTATATAAGCAACAATGGACCCAGCATTGATTCCTGTGGAACACCACTGGTCACAGGCCTCCGGTTCAAAAAACAACTCTCTGCCACTACCCTCTGCCTCCTACCGTCAAGCCAGTTTGTATGCAATTGGCAAGCTTCCTCTGAATCCTGTGTGATCTAACTTTATTAGAAGGTGGGACTGTTAGGAACGCAGTATGCACCAATGATAGGGTAACTTCGACATTGTGTGTAGACATGAGGAGCTGTATGTTCATTTTCCATAGTGTACTGTTCTATGATTCCACCAAGGCAGCTTGCACCAGGGCTATGTTTGATTTCAGTTGGAAGTAGGTATGAGGAGTTCAGATGTTTTGGCAAAATGTTGGGGACGTTTTTTTAATGTAGGATTGAATATCGTTCAAGGATATACAGTAATTCTTCTTTATCTTCACCTGAAATCTTCAAATAGGTTCCACAGTGAAAGGGATACGTATGTTATTGTGTTACTGGATTTCAGTGGGAGCCAGCTAGAATGCAGCTGGCCATGGCACACAATGTCCTGAAAAGGTAGTAATCGGTGATTCAATTGTAACTTTAAAAGGAATTGAATGTATGTGTGAGTGGGAAAATATTTGTAGGAATGTGAGGCTAATTGGATAACTCTTTCAAAAACCTGGGACAGAGACAATAGACGAGATTGCATCTTTCTATGCCAACTTTGCAGTAGGCTCCTAAGAGAGATCAACTATTTATTCTGGAGTATGGTTAGCTGCTGTGGCCGGCTGCGTTCACCTGATTTCTGGCAAATTAATTGTCACTTTCTCAGGCGGACATAGAGCAACAAAATAAGACCGTAAGATGGCAGAGCCGAAGTAGGCTATTCGGCCCATTGAGTCTGTTCTGCCGTTCAATGAGATCATGGTTGATCTGATAATCCCAACTCGACTTCTACGCCATAATCTTGATTCCTTTTTAATTTTATGTCTCAAAAGGAGGCCACTCAGCCCTTAGCCTATATTAGTTTAATTTGTGGTGTAAACACTCTCATCCTATTCTTTGTATTTCCAAATTTTTCATATTCCATCTCTTTAGATTCATATTTTTTTTCTTAATGATGTTATACTCTTGACTTCGCAATTCCTTGTGAGACCATAAGATAAAGGAGCAGAAATAGATCATTAGCCAATTGGCTCTGAGAGTATTCAGCTCCACTTTCCTGCCTTTACCCCATAATCCTTGATTCCCTTACTGATGAAAAATCTCTGTATCTTAGAACATTCTTAATGTCCTTGCCTGAACAGTCCTCTGTGGTAAAGAGTTTCACAGGTTCACTACCATCTAAGAGGAGGAATTTCTCCTGACATCTGTCTTAAATGGGCAACCCCTTCCTGTGAAATAATGCGCTGAGGTCCTTGACTCTCCCACAGGGGCAAACAACCTTTTTGTCTTCATCCTATCAAGCCCCCTAAGGATAATGTAAGTTCAATAAGGTTGTTCCTCTAAACCTTCGATGATCGCAAGTCCAACCTCCTCAACCACTTCACATTGGGATCAACCTGGTGAATCTTCTCTTGACTGCCTGCAATGCCAGTATATGTTTTCCTGAGATAAGGGAACTAAAATCATTCATCGTACTCGATGTACAGTCTAACTAGTGCCTTCTATGGTTTGAACAAGACCTCCTCTATTTTTATACTCCATTCCGCCCTTTGAAATCCAGGTCAGTATTTCATTTGCCTTCCTTCTTACCTGCTGAACTTGTAAGCTAGCTTTTTTGGATTTATGAGTGAAATCACTCAAAGCCCTCTGAAAGCTGCAGCACATTCTCCATTTAAATAATATTCAGTTCTTCTATTCTTCCTGCCAGACTGCATAACTTCACATTTTCCTTCATTATGTGCCATCTGTTCCATTTTTGCCCACGTGTAATCTGTCTGTATCTCATTACAGACTTCGTGTCTTCCTCATTTTGCATTTGTTTTTATGTTATCTGTAAACTAAATTATGGTACATTCACTTCTTCCATACAATTCATTGACATATCTTGCAAATAATTATGGGCCTAACACTGATCTTTGTGACGCTCATTAGTAACAGGTTGCCCTCCTGAAAATGCCCCCTTATCTCGACTCTGTCTTCTATTAGTTAGCCAATCCTCTATTTCTGCTAATATGTGACCTCCAACAGGTGGGTTCTTTTCTTGTTAGATAGCATTACATGCTGTACCATATAGGGAAATTTAAATACAGTGCTGACCCTGGAATCCGAACGCCATATTATTCGAACAAATTGGAATCTGAACAGTTATTTTGAGAAAATTTTGCCCAAGAATCCGAACACCACGTATCATTCAGGGTGCACGTTGTTTGTTTAGTTCATCCTGGGAAGTAGTCGTGAAAACATCTCTCGTGTGTCCATCACTACTTTACCTCATGTTTTCACCTTGATGTGTGCTGGTTTTTTTTAAAATTATCACCCTTGTGCAGTCACCATGGCACCCAAGAAGAGCAGTGAAGCAAGTAAGAGGAAGTCTGTGAGAACGACAGTTGAGTTGAAGAAAGAACTTATCGCTAAGAATGAGAGCGGTACGCGTGTGTCTGATCTTATTGCCATGTTTGAGATGCCGAAATTGACCGTGTGTACGATTCTGAAAAATAAAGAAGTGATAAAAGAGGCTGATGTGGCAAAAGGTGTTACGACTCTGACCTCTAAGAGATCTAAGTTTATAGAGGAGGTGGAAAAACTCCTCTTAGTGTGGATAAGCGAAAAACAGTTGGCTGGTGATCCCATCTCTGAGGGCATACTTTGTGAGAAAGCCAGGCTCCTGTCTGCTGAACTTAAAAAAAAAAGATGTGCCTGGAAGTAGTGCTGATAGTGGTGAGGTTAAGGCTAGTAGATGGTGGTTTGAAAACTTTAAGAAAAGAACTGGGATCCACAGTGTTATGCATGGAGAGGCGGCTAGTTCGAATGTGGATGCAGCGGCAAAGTTTGTGAAGAAATTTAGCAAGTTGGTGAACACTGAGGGGTATGTGGCACAACAGGTGTTCATTTGTGATGAGACAGGCCTCTGCTGGAAAAAGATGCCAAGGAGGACCTATATAACGAAGGAAGAGAAGTCTTTACCAGGCCATAAGCCAATGAAAGACAGGCTTACTCTCTTGTTGTGTGGTAATGCTAGTGGAGACTGCAAGATAAAGCCTTTGCTTGTGTACCACTCAAAGAATCCACGTGTATTCAAAAAGAACAATGTTATGAAGAGCAAGCTTAATGTTATGTGGAGGGCAAATATGAAAGGATGGGTTACCAGGCAGTTCTTCACTGAGTAGATTCATGAGGAGTTTGCCCCTTCTGTGAAGGCTTATGTTGAGGAAATAAATCTACCCCTGAAGGCTCCTCTTGTGATGGACAGCGCTCCTGCTTATCCTCCAGGCTTGGAAGAAGATTTGGTGGGTGGATATAGCTTCATCAAAGTGAAGTTCTTGCCCCCAATACCACTCCTCTCATCCAGCCCATGGACCAGCAAGTTATCTCAAATTTCAAAAAACTGTACACCAAGGCTATGTTCCAGAGATGCTTTGAGGTGACAAACGAGACCGAACTGACCCTCAGAGTTTTGAAAAGATCATTATAATATTCTCCATTGCTTAAGAATCATAGACAAAGCATGGAGGGAAGTGTCTCTGAGGACAATGAACTCTGCCTGGAAGAAACTCTGGCCTAAATGTGTTGCAAGGAGAGATTTTGTAGGCTTCAAAGAACCACCTGTTGTGCCTGTTATTGTGTCTCTGGGCAAGTCCATGGGCTTGGAGGTGAGTGAAGAGGATGTGGAGGATCACAAGAATGAACTCACCACAGAAGAACTTCAGCACCTCCACAAGATGCAGCAAGAAGAAGTGGCAGAGGAAATTTCTTCAGAGGAGGAAGAGGGAGCTAGTGGGAACATTTCCAGTGCTGAAATTAAGGAACTGTGCTTCCTGTGGTCTAAAACACAGGCCATTGTTGAAAAGTGGCATCCTTACAAGGCAGTGGTCAACAGGAGCATAAACATGTTCAATGACAATGTGATTGACCACTTCAGAAAAATTCAGAAAAGTCGCCAACACCAGACAACTTTGGAAAGGTGGTTCTCTATAGAAAGCCAGTCCAGTGAGCCTCAGCCCTCTACAAGTGGTCTTAGTGTTACGGCAATGAAGAGACAAAGAGAGCAAACAGCAGAAGCACAGTTACCTGATGTTATTATGGAAGGTGACTCACCTTCCAAGCAGTAGACCCTCTCCCTCCTTCCTCCTCTCCAGCTGCCACATGCACTATTAGTACTCCACAGTAAGGTGAATGAAGTTATTTTCATGTTAGTACATTTATGTCTTGTTTTTATTATTATTACTTGATATTTAGGTCATTTACTCATCTTATTTTATCTTAACCATATGTATTTGCAGTTAAGTGTCTTGAAAATGTTTTTTTGGGGTCCAGAAACAGATCAATTCACTTTCCATTATTTTTTATGGGGCAAGTAGTTTTGGAATCCAAACTTCTCACAATTGGAGCAGCCTCCTGGAACGAATTAAAGTCTGATTCTGAGGCACCACTGTATATTGTATCCAGTGGTTCCTCTTTACCTATCCTGCTTGTTACCTTTTTAAAGAAATCTAATATGTTTTTCAAGTATGGTTTCCCCTTCATGAAGGCATGTTGACTCATCAATTACACTCTGTATTTTGGGTGCTCTGCTATTATATCCTTCATAATACACTGTGCCATTTTTGCATGGGGCCGGTGTTAAACTAACTGGTTTAGTGAAATTCAATTTTGCATTGAAATTTGGCAATATCCTGTGGCTCCATCTTGTTCCAGCTCTCTCTCTGTACATTCCTTCAGCTTATCAATTGATCTGGATGATCCTGAAGTGTGTATGTTGTTGGTGGAAGGTTCTGCTCAAGGTTGTGCTAAAATCAGGCAGCAGTGCCTTTCTTTGAAGAGGCAATAAAGCCTCTCATGGATGAGGACTTGGGCCACTGCAGACAGGATCGCTTCAGAACACCAATACTATCATGGGACTGTTGGCTACAATGTGTCCTGGAGCGATCACCAAGTTGATATTTGACAGCAACCTGGTCAAGCCTTCTGATATGATACATGGATACAGCTAATGATGTATAGGTACAGCTTCATTCTCCAAACCAGGCTTTTCATTCTATTTTGGTGATACTAAATAACCATTTGGAATTGGCCAACATAGCCATTTTTATAAGGAGGTCAGATATTTCTCAATTCAGATGAGGTAGAAACTGAATTACTTTTTAGACAATACCATCTGAACATCCCCACTGCCATCATCACTTGTTTTTCTCCTTGTGCTAAGATTGTCAGAATGTCAGAAACCAAGTAATTGTGCTTCTGTCTGTGCACGGTGGTGTGCGGTGATGTCCGGTTGTGGCACATAGAACAATTGAAGTATTTAATTGAACATAAATTGAAACTCAAAATGATCATTGAACTTGTAGCTGGGATGAGGAGTTTACCATGTGAGGAAAGATTGGACAAGTTAAAGCATGTAAAATTCTGAGGCGACTTTATTGGCTAGACACTGAAAGGTTGTGTTTGAAACTAAAACAAGCAAATAGTTTAAAAATAAGGATCTCCCATTTAATGAAAACATGAGATTTTTTTTCTTCCGAGGGTCATATATCTGTGGAACTATCGTCCCTCAAGAGCAATAGAGCCTGGGTCCAGAAGCAGATGTACATAGATTCATTACTTACAGTGGAGTCCAAGGGAATCTGTTGGGGTAAGCTGGAAAGTCTAATTGAGGCCATAATGAAGTCAGCACTAACCTTATTGTGAATGGTGTAGCATACTCAAGGGGCCTCTCCCTGTTCCTAATTCATCTGGAAACATTATTGGAATCTCTTGTTGTGCAGTGGAAGCATCCCTAACTGTGGGCTCCAAGGACTGGGTTCAAGTCTCATGTGCTTCACAAGAAGCGTGCCCTCCTACATCTGAATAGGTAGATTATAAATATATTTGAAAACATGATTGAAGAGAGCATTCATTCTTATACATGTTTGCTGATTGAAGATTGAATTGTCCAGCTTAGTGCATGAAATAACAATGAATTAGAAACAATTGCACTTATTTTGCCATGTTACCATTATTTCAAAAAATAGTATTTTATAATCAACCTGTTCAGAGATTTGGTAGCACATCTCCAAGGCAGGTAAGGCTTGATTCTAGACCTTGTGGCTCAGAGGTGGGAACAGTACCACCGTACCACAAAACCCCTGTTTGCTGTTTTTCTGTTATAGATGGGTGATAAGTCGGCAGTAATCATATTACTTCCTTATTGACCTCTACTTAACCTGAGGGATAGTAATCATTGTGCGATGTGACAATGTAAGCCGACAAAATAATGCAAGGTTGTACAATTGGCTTGTGAAAGGAGATTCTGCAGAAAAGCATCAAGTTGATTGATTATGGCCTGGGAGAATGAATTCCTATAAAAGTTTAAATCTTCACAAAGTCCATACAAAGTAGCTTTAACTGTGCAAATGTTTCTAGTTTATTTGTTTGGATAAGGTCATGAACCGAGACTACTCTGTGGTTTGCTCAGAAGGGGAAAGAATGATTGGTTACACCAGACTGCAAATCAGGATGTTTAATCATCAGCCAAGAGAAGGAAAGCCAAGATCTGAGTATATTGCTAGATCTGAGTTCTACCCATCTGCTCAGCAGGCCGTTGTTTCAGTTTTCGAACAAAGAAAATTACAAATCCAGATTGTGCAAATGCATGGTATTGGTGTTGGGTTCTGATTATCTTCATTAGACATCCCAATTTGCGTATTATCAATTGCCAGATTGTCCCAGTAATTTCCGCTCTTGCTGTCACTGCCACTTGAAACACAAAGGAAAGCAAAGAACTTCATTGACATACACCTGCCTTCTATTCTAACTTCAGCTACCAATGCCCCACATTGACCCCTTCGGCTCATTCGTTGGTCAGTCCTCATGTCATGATTACTTCTATCTGGTTGCAGATATATCAGACAACACATTGCATTACATAAAATGAATCTGGTCACCAAATTCCAGTTGTAAGTTTTTTGTATCCATATTGAAAGATGAGATGAAAATACTTGAGGAAGTGCGGGGGTGGGGGGGGGGGGGGGGGGGGGTGGCGTCGTCACGGTGACTCAGTGGTTAGCCCTGCTGCCTCACAGTGTCAGAGACCCAGGTTCAAGTCCCACCTTGGGCAACTGTCTGTGTGGAGTTTGTAAATTCTCCTTGTGCCTGCGGTTTCCTCCCACAATCCAAAGATATTCAAGTCAGGTGAATTGGCCAGGCTAAATTGCCCGTAGTGATGGGTGCATTGGTCAGGGGTAAAGGTAGGGGAATTGGTATGGGTGGGTTACTCTTCAAAGGGTTGGTGTAGACTTGTTGGGTGGAAGGGCCTGTTTCCATACTGTAGGAAATCAATCTAATCTAGGCTGAAATAGTTACTAGACAAGCACAAATGAATCTCCCAATAATACTGAAACCAACAGTCAGTGATTACTGTCGAAAAGTATGGCACTGGAAATGCATAGCAGGTCAGGCAGCATCCGAGGAGCAGGACGTTCCTGATGATGGGCTTATGCCCAAAATGTTGACTCTCCTGCTCCTCGATTGCTGCTCGGCCTGCTGTGCTTTTCCAGTGCCACACTGACTCTGATCTATTACATCTGCAGTCCTCACCTTCTCTTCGTCAGTGATTGCTGTTTGAGTCAGATCCCTGTTGTGCTTTTATGATTTCAGACCTCAATGCAGGACTTATTTTTATTCACTCATGGGATGTGCCCATTCCTGGCCTAACCCATACTTATTGTTCATCTCTAGTTTCTCTTGAGAAGGTGGTAGTGAGCTGCTTTCTTGATCGCTGCAGTCCATGTGCTGTAGGTAGACACTCAATGCCATTAGGGAGGGAATTCCAGGAGTTTACCCAGCAACACTGAAGGAACGGTGATGTACAGATAGCTGTGCTGCCCCACAATACCAGACACTCAGATTTTATTCCAGCCTTGGCTGACTGCCTGTGTAGAGTTTACATGTTCTTCCCTTGTCTCCGTGGGTTTCCTCCGGGTGCTCCAGTTTCCTCCCACAGTCCAAAGAAGTGCAGATTAGATACACTGGCCATGCTAAATTGCCCGTAGTGTCCAGGGATGTGCAGGTGAGGTGGGTTAGCCATGGGAAATGTGGGGTCACCGGGATAGGGTGGGGGTCTGAGTCTGCTTGGAATGCTGTTCAGAAGGTTGGTGCAGACTCTGGCCGAATGGCCTCTTTCACATTGTTGGGATTCTTTGATATATTTCCAAGTCAGGATGGTGAGTGGTTTGGAGAGAGAACTTGTAGATAGTGGTGTCCCTATATACCAACTGCCCTTGTCCTTTTAGATTAAATTGGTTGTGGGTTTGGAAGAATGAGCTCGCAACTTCAGCTGGACAGGATCTGTTAAATTGAGGATTTTCTGTTCCCACAAATGATCTATGTATTTGAAAGAAAACAAGGCTGTTTCTCCTCATCCTGCTGCTCCTATCCCACCCTTGAACCCCACCACTCCCAATCTTCCCAATATCTATCTCTCAACAAGCATCACTAAACCATACATTCTTGTCACTATGGCGTTGCTGTTTATGGGACCTCACTGGCTTACTTTAGTAGTTATACTTCCAATATATATTAATAATTGTTTGATCGTGAATTTTCAGGTATTGATTTCTTACTAAGTGTTCATCTACATTGCTTACTATCACTTACAGTGCAACAATCAATGTTCCCTCTAATTTTGTTTTTGCTATTGCTTGAATGTCTGAGGTCTGTGTGTGGCAGAAGCTTCAGGGATCAGGAGTCACTCCTCACGCAATTGATGGGCATGGAACTTCCCAGAGGCTAGTGGTCACACAGTTTAGAGAGAATGTAATGGTCAGGCCATGGAGGAAGAGCTTTCATTGAATCCTAACACTTCACCACTGAGGTCACAGTGGCATCACTGCCTACCTCCAGAGGTCTACCTGCTTAACCTTCAAACCCTACGACAATAGTCACTTTGCTATTGAGAATATTCCAAGAGTGTGAAAGGCAGAATATAAGTGAAAGTCTTTATTTCCTTCTTAATTCAAGCGTGGCTTGCTTCAAAGATGAAACAAAGGTACTCTTTACAGCCCTTTCCCTGGTATTGTATATTATAGGAGCGTAGCCAAAAGTCTAATCCTGATAGAATCAACAATGACCAAAAGCTGTAGGCCTGTATATGTTATAATCAGGTTTTGGAATTTAATATTTTGCTTGCAATAAACATTGAACAAGATATTTGTACGACTTGACTTGCCAAGTAGTACAATCCAATTGTGAACTCAGCACGACATTGGAACTCAATGGTTCTCAATGGTTCTAAATGGTTCTATCTCTTCCACCCGTCAGTTTTTATGGAATGGAATCTGGGGATTGTGAATTTCCCTTATTTCTTCATTTCACAAAGAAAAAGCATTTGTAACTGTTGTAAATCCCAGAATTCTGGTAGATATGGCATGTGTTATAAAAGTATGAGAAAGGAAGAAATCAATCCAGTCCAAAGCCAATAATTTTTTTTTAAACATACTTGAACTTGAAAGTAAGGAAGTAACCTAATAATTAGAGCAGTTATAAACTTTGCCTTCAGTTAACATCAGCTGCAGATAAATACATGCCTGATCCAAATACATGTTCCATTGCTCACATTTTCTATAACCCTTGATCCAAACTGAGCACTTAAGTCTGTTAAGTTCATGCATTTTATTATGTTCAGAACACAAATGCTGTCAACTTGCTACCAGATGCTCCAGCACAGCAGTTCATCTTCTCACTTATCCAGTCGGAAGAGAAGAATATTAAAGGTGGTGTGAGAGTGACATACTTAGATCCATTAGCCCCCATGTAACTCTGCATGTATGAATATTTGATCATCATGGGTTCTCTCTTCCTTTTCCAACCTGACTCCCAGTCTGTGCTCCACCGCACCAATAAACTGGGCATGATATTAGTTAGAATAGAATAGAATTGCAATTTATTGTTACCTGTTTTTATGAAAATACAATGAGATGTTCATAAGTCGCCACAATTCGGCACCATTTTCGTTACAGAAATTAAAAACAGAAATAATTGAGACAAAGTTAGGACCAAGTTTATCCTTCTCTTCATGGCTCCTGGGTTTCTGGAGTGTCTGTGGGATTCTGCTGCCAATGCTGCCCAAGCAAGGATTCCCGAACTGGACTCACCAAGCTGCCACCACTGAAGCCAATACCCACAGCCATTGCATTGCTGCCATAATAAGGAGGGACAGAGTGGACCCACCAAGTTGCCATTGCTGAAGTTGTCGCTCAAACCTTTGCCAGTTCAGTCGCAGCTCAATCCGCCACATTGCCACCATAACCACGAGGAATGAACCAGAACAGCCAGGCTACCTCCACTAAAACCACCGACAGGAGGAACAGACCAGACCCACCAACAATCAAGTCTTTAATAAAGTTGGCCATGAGGAATAGACATCCAAATTCACCATAATGCTGCCACTGCAGCAAGCCCTCGCAACTGCCTTCCTCCACCACAGCCACAGGAAAGAAGAAAAACTGAACTTTGAATCAAATGAGAAATGAAGGAACAAAACCAAAAAAAAAGCCAAGAAGAATGTGGCTGGCTCGGTGAGCGGGGGCGTACGGGCACAGAGCCTGAACACTTTCTGCCTTGCCGCGGCTGCCATCAGACTTTTTGCTGAGTTGGTCAATTGTAGATTTGTTCTAATTAACTTGTTCAGAGGTGTGATCTCACACACCTTTGGAATAAGTGGGACATTAACCTGGGTTGGAATGTGAGTCTTTAAGCTCCAAATGGAGGTAACAGAGACTTGGTAAATGCAATCTGATTTATGCCTGTTTATTTTTCTTCTCCACCTGGTTAGAGTAGACATTACAGAGTTGGAGCAGGTGGGAGGACTTGAACATGGACCTCCTGGCCCAGAGTTATGAACACCACCATTGCATCACAATAAACCAAAGGTATTAAACATTGTATGAAGTGAGTTTGCTTAACCATTCAAAGCCACTTTTTATAACTTAGCTTGTTGATTGAATGATTCAGCAAAATGTGACTTAAAGTCTAAATATTGTTTGATAGGCCATTGATGCAATCACAATGCTAATGATCTGAAGACATGGTTCAAATCACAACAAGGCAGCTGAAATTGTGAGTTAGATTAATTAAACAATTCTGGAATTAAAATGCTGTTATGAGTAATAGTAATCATGAAACTTCTTGATCATTGTGAAAACTCATGAGCTTCACAATGGTCCTGACTGTAATAAGGTCAGCCAGGTGAAAGTAAGGACTGTAGATCAGAGCTGAAAAATGTGTTGCTGGAAAAGCGCAGCAGGTCAGGTAGCATCCAAGGAGCAGGAGAATCGACGTTTCACGCATGAGCCCTTCTTCAGAAATAAGGAAGGTGTGCCAAGCAGGCTACGATAAAAGGTAGGGAGGAGGGTCTTGGGGGAGGGGCATTGGGAATGTGATAGGGGGAAGGAGGTTAAGGTGAGGGTGATAGGCCGGAGAGGGGGTGGGAGCGGAGAGGTCGGGAAGAAGACTGCAGGTCAAGAAGGCGGTGCTGAGTCCGAGGGTTGGGACTGAGAAAAGGTGGGGGGGAGGGGAAATGAGGATGGTGGAGAAATCTGCATTTATCCCTTGTGGTTGGAGGGTTCCTAGGCGGAAGATGAGGCACTCTTCCTCCAGGCATCGTGCTGCCATGGTCTAGCGATGGAGGAGGACAAGGACCTGCATGTCCTTTGCGGAGTGGGAGGGGGAGTTGAAGTGTTCAGCCACAGGGCGGTTGGGTTGTTTGGTGTGGTTGAAGTGTTCTCTGATTCGTTCCGCAAGTAGGCGGTCTGTCTCCCCAATGTATAGGAGGCCACATCGGGTGCAGCGGATGCAGTAAATGATATGTGTGGAATGCAGGTGAATTTGTGATGGATATAAAAGGATCCCTTGGGGCTTGGAGGGAAGTGAGAGGGGAGGTGTGGGTGCAAGTTTTGCATTTCTTGCGGTTGCAGGGAAAGGTGCCGGGAGTGGAGGTTGGGTTGGTGGGGGGGTGTGGACCTGATGAGGGAGTCGCAGAGGGAGTAGTCTTTCCGGAACGCTGATAGGGGAGGGGAGGGGAGGGGTGGTGGGGTCTGTTTGGAGGTGGCAGAAAAGACGAAGGATGATACAATGTATCTGGAGGTTGGTGGGGTGGGGTTCTGTCCTGGTGGCGATTGGAGGGGTGGTGTTCAAGGGCAGAGGAGCGGGAAGTGGAGGAGATGTGGCGGAGAGCATTGTCAACCACGTCTGGGGGGAAATTGCAGTCTTTGAAGAAGGAGGCCATCTGGGTTGTTCGGTATTGGAATTGGTCCTCCTGGGAGCAGATGCGGCAGAGGCGAAGGAATTGGGAATATGGTATGGCGTTTTTACAGGGGGCAGGGTGGGAGGAGGTGTAATCTAGGTAGCTGTGGGAGTCGGTCGGTTTATCGTAAATGTGTGGTCCTCACCTATCACCCCACCATCCTCCAGATACATCATATCATCCTTCGTCATTTCCGCCACCTCCAAACAGACCCCACCACCAAGGATATATTTCCCTCCCCTCCCCTATCAGCGTTCCGGAAAGACGACTCCCTCGTCAGGTCCACAGCCCCCACCAACCCAACCTCCACTCTGATTCTTGAACTGGCTGGATTATTTGGCCAGTTTATTAACTGGCTTTCCTTCTTTATTGAGGACTGATTTCTAAACTGCCTGATCCTCACAGTCAATGTGTTTCAGGTGTAACTCAGTTCTCATAAGGGGATTGTTGTTTCACTGGCTGGTTACAGCCTGTGTGTTAGTCCTTTTCTCAAAGTAAAAGAGTATGTTGATTTTGTGGCAGGGCTTAGCCCTTGCACTCTGGTTTTCTTTGTTTTTTGTATGTGTCTTCACTTTTTTTTTGCTGTTTGGACTGAGCCCTTGTGAGAAATTGTAACAGATGAGCTGTTCCTGTGGGTAGGCCTGGCCTTGGGACTCGGCCTCTGTAAAGACTGAACACCTGTGTATGTGCTGGGATGTGAGCATTTGTTACATCCTGGAGTTCGGGAGTGGACCAAACCCCTGTGAATTAACTGCACATTTACAATGTACTGTGTTCCTGTGAGTGGGCCTGGTTTTGTATGAATGGGCCGGGACTCTGTGAAAACTGAACACCTGTGGGGTGTGCATTTGCTGTCTTCAGGAGTGGACTCTGCCCTCTGGTGTGGACTCTGTTTTTAGCAGTGGACTCTGCAGTTTGAAGTGGACTCCATTTCTGACAATGCACTTTGTATATTGGTCTCTACTCCATTCCTGGGAATGGACTTTACATTTTGAAGAGAACTGTTTATGGTAATGGACTGTGTACCAGAAAGGACTCTGTTAGTTTGTAATTGACTCTTGTCTTGTTGCTTGTTGGGTTTATCACCTGCACTGTCTTGAGTTTCCCTGGATCTGGGAGGCTCATAAGTCATCCCAAAAGTTACCACCCGAGAGCTGCAGGATGGGTAGGCGGTCCTGTGAACCTGATAGCGGGTAGGCCACCCCAATGCCAGTTGTTCTGAAAGCCGAAGGTGGGTAGGCCGTTCTGAGAAGGGGTAATTGGGGCGGGCTGTCTTAGAGGGGGCCGGAAGGTGTTTCTGGGCAATCCACAGGCTGGATGGCATTTTGGGGTGGTCGAGAGCCAGATGGTACTTTGGACAGCCCGAGAGCCAGAAGATGGGTAGGCCATCCTCAGCGCTGTCACCCCGGGCACGTACCAGGGCGGGCTGACCTAGAGGTGGCCAGAAGGTGAGGAAGAATGGTTAGGGAAGTCAGAAGGTGGGTAGGCCGCCCTGATCGCTGTTGTCCTCCAGGGATTGGGAAAACAGGACGAGCTGTCCTAGAGATGGTTGGAATGGGTGTAGGGCAGGTTGAGGGCCAGAGGAGACCTGAAGGTGGGAGGGACAGGTGGCTTGCTAGGTGGCAGGGGGGCGTGGGGGGGGGTTCACTTTTTAAATGTAATTGGACTGTCTTATATGTATTTGAAACTGTTTTGTGATGATTGGAATTAGGATTTGAGGTTTGTCCTCATTCCCTGAAAACCGGTTGAATGGTAGTTTGGGCCATGGTTTTGCTGCTCCTCTCCCTTGTAAATCGCTGTTTCTTTGTAGACAGCTGTTAATGTTAAGTGTTTTGTAAACTGTGTATTGTTTTAATAAAATTTTTTAAAAATTGTATCTCCTCAGTTTAAGGGACTGACTCTGTGCTGGCTGGGCCACAGTCATTGTGTTAGGGGGGACCGCCTTGCAGGTGTAAGCTGCAGTGAAGGGGTCTGTGGCTCTGAGACTCAGAAGGGAAAGGGGGAGAGGAGGAGAGCGCTAGTTATAGGGGACTCTCTAGTTAGAGGGACGGACAGGCGGTTCTGTGGACATGGGCGAGACTCTCGGATGGTTTGTTGCCTCCCGGGTGCTAGGGTTCGAGACGTCTCGGACCGTGTCTTCAGAATCCTTAAGGGGGAGGGTGTGCAGCCAGAAGTCGTGGTACACATTGGCACCAACGACATAGGTAGGAAGAGGGGTGGGGAGGTCATTCAAGAGCTCAAGGAGTTAGGCTGGAAGCTAAAAACTAGGACAGACAGAGTCGTCATCTCTGGGTTGTTGCCGGTGCCACGTGACAGTGAGGCAAAGAATAGGGAGAGAGTGCAGTTGAACACGTGGCTGCAAGGATGGTGTAGGAGGGAGGGCTTCAGATATTTGGACAATTGGACTACATTCTGGGGAAGGTGGGACCTGTATAAACAGGACGGGTTGCACCTGAACCAGAAGGGCACCAATATCCTGGGGGGTAGGTTTGCTAGCACTCTTCGGGGGGGGTTTAAACTAATTTGGCAGGGGGATGGGATCCGGACTTGTAGTCCAGCAAGTAAGCTAGCTGTGTGTCAGGATGCCCAAGACTGTAGGGAGGCTGTGGAGAAGGTAGCACTGACAGGGACTACTTGCAGACACAGAGATGGGCTCAAGTGCGTATACTTCAACGCAAGGAGTATCAGAAATAAGGTGGGTGAACTTAAGGCGTGGATCGATACCTGGGACTACGATGTTGTGGCCATCACGGAAACATGGATAGATGAGGGACAGGAATGGCTGTTGGAGGTTCCTGGTTACAGATGTTTCAGTAAGATTAGGGAGGGTGGTAAAAAAAGGAGGGGGGGTGGCATTGCTAATTAGAAATGGTATAACGGCTGCAGAAAGGAAGTTTGAGGGGGATCTGCCTCTGGAGGTAGTATGGGCTGAAGTCAGAAATAGGAAAGGTGCAGTCACCTTGTTGGGTGTTTATTATAGGCACCCCAATAGCAGCAGAGATGTGGAGAAACAGATTGGGAAACAGATTTTGGAAAGGTGCAGAAGCCACAGGGTCGTAGTCATGGGCGACTTCAACTTCCCAAATATTGATTGGAAGCTCTTTAGATCAAGTAGATTGGATGGGGCGGTGTTTGTGCAGTGTGTCCAGGAAGCTTTTCTAACGCAGTATGTAGAGTGTCCAACCAGAGGGGAGGCCATATTGGATTTGGTACTCGGTAATGAACCGGGACAAGTGGCGGGCTTGTTAGTGGGTGAACATTTTGGTGATGGTGACCACAATTCTGTGACTTTCACCTTGGTTATGGAGAGAGATAGGTGCATGCAACAGGGTAGGTTTTACAATTGGGGGAAGGGAAATTATGATGCTGTAAGACAGGATTTGAGGAGCATACGTTGGGAGCATAGACTGTCAAGGAAGGATGTGGTGGAAATGTGGAACTTTTTCAAGGAGCAGATACAACGTGTCCTTGATATGTATGTACCGATCAGGCAGGAAAGAAATGGTCGTGTGAGGGAGCCTTGGTTGACGAGGGAGGTTGAATGTCTAGTAAAGAGGAAGAAGGAGGCTTACATAAGGTTGAGGAAACAGGGTTCAGACAGAGCTGTGGAGGGATACAGGATAGCCAGAAGGGACCTGAAGAAAGGGATTAGGAGAGCTAAGAGAGGGCATGAAAAATTCTTGGCGGATAGGATCAAGGATAACCCCAAGGCATTTTATGCGTATGTGAGAAACCTGAGAATGACGAGAACGAGGGTAGGTCCGATCAAGGACAGTAGTGGGAGACTGTGTATTGAGTCAGAAGAGATAGGAGAGGTCTTGAACAAGTACTTCTCTTCAGTATTTACGAACGAGAGGGACCGTATTGTTGAAGAGGAGAGTGTGAAACGGACTGTTAAGCTAGAAGAGATACCTGTTAGGAAGGAAGATGTGTTGGACATTTTGAACAACTTGAGGATAGACAAGTCCCCCGGGCCTGACGGGATATATCCTAGGATTATGTGGGAATCAAGAGAGGAAATTGCAGTACCGTTGGCAATGATCTTCTCGTCTTCACTGGCAACGGGGGTGGTACCAGGGGACTGGAGAGTAGCGAATGTTGTGCCCCTGTTCAAAAAAGGGAATAGGGATAACCCCGGGAATTACAGGCCAGTTAGTCTTACTTCGGTGGTAGGCAAAGTAATGGAAAGGGTACTGAGGGATAGGATTTACGAGTATCTGGAAAGACACTGCTTGATTAGGGACAGCCAGCACGGATTTGTGAAGGGTAGGTCTTGCCTTACAAGTCTTATTGAATTCTTTGAGGAGGTGACCAAGCATGTGGATGAGGGTAGAGCAGTGGATGTAGTTTACATGGATTTTAGTAAGGCATTTGATAAGGTTCCCCATGGTAGGCTTATGCGGAAAGTCAGGAGGCATGGGATAGAGGGAAATTTGGCCACTTGGATAGAAAACTGGCTAACCGGTCGAAGGCAGAGAGTGGTGGTAGATGGTAAATATTCAGCCTGGAGCCCAGTTACAAGTGGAGTTCCGCAGGGTTCAGTTCTGGGTCCTCTGCTGTTTGTAATTTTTATTAATGACTTAGATGAGGGAGTCGAAGGGTGGGTCAGTAAATTTGCAGATGATACGAAGATAGGTGGAGTTGTGGACAGTGAGGAGGGCTGTTGTCGGCTGCAGAGGGACTTAGATATGATGCAGAGCTGGGCTGAGGAGTGGCAGATGGAGTTCAACCCTGCCAAGTGTGAGGTTGTCCATTTTGGAAGAACAAATATGAATGCGGAATACAGGGTTAATGGTAGGGTTCTTAGTCAGGTGGAGGAACAGAGGGATCTTGGGGTCTATGTACATAGATCTTTGAAGGTTGCCACTCAGGTGGATAGAGTTTGTAAGAAGGCCTATGGAGTATTATCGTTCATTAGCAGAGGGATTGAATTCAAGAGTCGTGAAGTGATGTTGCAGCTGTACAGGACTTTGGTTAGGCCACAGTTGGAGTACTGTGTGCAGTTCTGGTCGCCTCACTTTAGGAAAGATGTGGAAGCTTTGGAGAGGGTGCAGAGAAGATTTACCAGGATGTTGCCTGGAATGGAGAGTAGGTCGTACGAGGATAGGTTGAGAGTTCTCGGCCTTTTCTCGTTGGAACGGCGAAGGATGAGGGGTGACTTGATAGAGGTTTATAAGATAATCAGAGGAATAGATAGAGTAGATAGTCAGAAACTTTTTCCCCGGGTACAACAGAGTGTTACAAGGGGACATAAATTTAAGGTGAAGGGTGGAAGGTATAGGGGAGATGTCAGGGGTGGGTTCTTTACCCAGAGAGTGGTGGGGGCATGGAATGCGCTGCCCGTGGGAGTGGTAGAGTCAGAATCATTGGCGACCTTTAAGCGGCATTTGGATAGGTACATGGATGGGTGCTTAATCTAGGATAGAAGTTCGGCACAACATCGTGGGCCGAAGGGCCTGTTCTGTGCTGTATTGTTCTATGTTCTATGTTCTATGCTGCAGTTGGTTTTCTGCCTTTTTTGGGGCGGGGGGAACCTGATTCCTGAACTGGCTGAATTATATAGCCAGTTTGTTAACTGGTCTTTTTTTTAATTGAGGACTGATTTTTATGTTGACTGTGTAGGACAGTCAGTTTGTTACAGGTGTAACTCAGTTCTCATGACGACACTGTTTCACTGGCTGGTTACAGCCTGTGTACTCTTTTCTCTTGTCCTTTGAGAAAAGGACTACTTTGATTTTGTGACAGGCCGTAGCCCTTGCACTCTAGTTTCTTTGTTTTACACGTGTTTTCATTTCTTTGATGTTTGGACTGAGCCCTTGTGAGAAAATACACTTCCAGATGAGCTGTTCCTGTGGGTAAGCCTGGCCCTTTGTTGGTGGACTAGGCCTCTGTAAAGACTTAACACCTGTGTGTGCGCTGGGAGGTGAGCATTTGCTGAGTCCTGGTGTTCAGGAGTTGGCTCTGCCTCCAGGAGTAGACTAAACCTCTGTGAGTTAAGTGAACCTTCACAGTGTACTGTGTTCCTATGAGTGGGCCTGGTTCTTTGTGGATAAACCAGGCCTCTATGGAAACTGAACACCTGTGGGTGTGCTTTGGGAAGTGTATTTGCTGCCTTCAGGAGTGGACTCTGCCTTTGGTTGTGGACTCTATCTCTGACAATGCGTTCTGCATACTGGAGTGGACTCTGTTTCTGGGAATGGACCCTGCATCCTGAACAGAACTGTTTATGGTCATGGACTGTGTACCAGAAATAACTCAGTTTGTTCATAATTGACTCTGTCTTGTTGCTTCAGAGAAAGTGAGGACTGCAGATGCTTGTTGAGTTTATCACCTGTACTGTCTTGTGTGTCCGTGGGTGTGGCAGGCCTTACGGGAAGGCTCAGGTCATCCTGAAAGCTGTGACCCAGAGGGTGGGTGGGCCATCCTGTGAACTGGAAGATGGGTAGGCCACCCCAATGCCAGTTGCCTTGAGACTTGGAAGATGCATAGGCTGTTCTGAGCGCTGTCCCCCTTAGAAGGATGGGCTGTCTGAGAGGTGGCCAGGAGGTATGTCAGGGCAATCCACAGGCTGGATGGAGCCTTGGGTGGGCGAGAGCCCGATGGTACGTAGGGGCAGACCAAAAGCCGGAAGGCCAGTGGACCTGTCCTCAGCACTGTCACCCCGGGCAGGTACTGGGGTGGGTTGTCCTAGAGGTAGCCGGAAGGTGTGTTAGGGTGGACTGAGAGCAAGGTGAGGTGTAAGGGCTGACTGTTTCGGAGTGGCTGGAAGGTGGGAGGGATGAGTGGGTTTCTGGGGGGCATTTGTATTCTATGCACTGTCTTTTATCTAATTGGACTGTCTTATATGTATTGTTACTGTTTTGTGATGACAAAGTGGGAATTGAGGTTTGTCCTCATTTCCCTGAAAACTGGTTGAATGGGAGGGTTTGGGATCTGGCTTTCCCGCTCTTCTCCCTCGTAAAATTGCTGTTTCTCTGTATGCAGCTGTTAATATTAATTGTTTTGTGAATGGTATTGATTAATAAAATTAAGAAAAAATAAACAGTGTCAGAGGTTCTGTTCACTTCAAGAGCTCTGAGGGAGGTGGATCAGTGTCCCGGGCTCTCCATGTGTAAATAAAAGTGAATTGTTGTTGGGATATTGGTCTCTGTGGTGTTATTTCAAAAACCTTTTGGGGTAAGAAAATCTTCCATCCTCATCCTGTATAGCTTTCATGTGATATTAGACCTGCAATAATTCTGTTGACTCTTTAGTGGTACTTTGAAATGATATATATCCAGCCACTTGTCTGTGTCTCACCAGAACCTGCTCAAAGAACCTGCAGTTTTGGATGAACAATAAACGGCAGCTTTGTTAGTACCACATTCGATAAATATTTAGCTCCTTATACAAGATGTGGAGGTGCCAGTGTTGGACCGGGGTGAACAAAGTTCAAAGTCACACAACACCAGGTTATCGTCCAACAGATTTATTTGGAAACGCCAGCTTCGAAAGCTGGCCTTATTAATTTGAATCTATTCAAACTTTTTCTTATAAAGCTGCTTTGTATTGATTGTTTAACTGCAATAGATTCTGAACCGAATCCCAGAGTCATGCTGTTTGAGTTTAGCTATATTTGTTGAGAATTTGTTGCTTGTTTGGAGATCAGCGATGACAGCAGATTTGGAGAGGTTGATCTTATAAACTCACTCACTTTTCAACAGTGGAACTGTACACAATGGTAAGTAATTACTGACAAGAAAAACTCAGAAATATGAGCTAACATAGAGCAAAATTAAGTGATCTTTCTGCACCTCCAAGTCATTCAAATGATTTATATCCTGGAGCTTTATGGAGACTTTGCCCCACTTTTGTTCATACGCTTCAGATTATTCTTCATAACTCTGCAGATCCACCTGGCAGACATGCTTCATTTGAGATTGAACATAATAGCACAGGAACAGGCCCTTTGGCTCATGATGTTGTGCCAAACCATGGAATTCCTCCAGTGTGGAAACAGGCCTTTCTGCCCAGCAAGTCTATGCTGAGCCTCCAAAGAGCATCCCACCCAGACACATTCCCCTCCCCATCCATGTAACCCTGCATAATGCCAAATTAAACTAATCCCTTCTGTTTGCCTCTGGTCCATGTCTCTCCAGTTCTTGCATATTCATGTGCTTATCTAAACGTCCCTTAAACACCCCGATTGTATCTGTCTCTACCACCACCCTGCAGCGCACTCCAGGAACGTACCACTCTGTTTTTTAAAAAAACTTGCCCTTTGCATCTCTTTTGAAAATTCTCCGTGTCACCTTAAATGCATGCCTTCCAGTATTAGACAGGGAAAAGATTCTGACTGTCAAGTCTGTCTACGCTTCTCACAATTTCATAAACTTCTTTCAGGTTTCCCACTAGCCTCTGCCACTCCAGAGAAAACAGCTCTAATTTGTCCAGCATTTCTTTATAGTTCATACCCTCTAATCCAAGCAGCCTCCTGGTAAACCTATTCCACACCCTATCCAAAGCCTTCACATCCTTTCTCTAATGTGGGAACCAGAATTGAACGCAATACTCTCTAAGGGCGGCCCAACCAAAGTTTTATAAAGCTGCAGCATGACTTCCTGACTCTTATACTCAGTGCATGAATTAGTTTAATGCATGCCCCAATTTTTATTGTTCCAACATCAACAGATGTTCCTTCAGCTTGCCAGGCCCCACGGTCTGCATTTACCTTCCTAAACCTCAGTCTTTCTGCTCTGTTGATCTTCTTGAAGCCATTCCTTTAAAGCTACCTTCTTGAACAGTTTTAATATCTCCTTATTTGGCTCATTACTGAGTTTACTCCAGTGAGTGTTCTATGAAGCTCTTTTGTGATATTCCAACTTAGCGAGTGTTGCTGTTGATCGTCAAAAAACAGCATGATCAGGCCATTCAGTGTTGGCATGTTACTAGTTTTCTTAATAATTAATATCAGGACAATAATGTTCCTGCAGACATCAAAGGAATCAGCAATTAAAAACTGCTCTGACTCTACATCCATACAGGGTGGGATAAACAGTAGTCTCTGGCACAGCAAACACTGTCCTTCCTGAGAATGTGTAGTGTCTGTTTGTAGAAATGGTTTGCCCATAAGGATCGTGGCTAAGATCTTACAATAGGAAGGTAGTCATCACAGCAATGAAGACTGGATTTAAATTCTGAAGCTACAATGGAGTTGTCTGGTAATTTGAAATTCCCAATAGGCAATTAGGTGACATTGAAGTCCTCTTGAAAAATTCTCCAAACCTTAGAGTCGAGAGTTCTGATGGACTTGGTTCGGTAGTTACTAACTATTAAGTTGACTTCCCCTCCCTCAATGACCACTGACCCTTCCCCCTTTTGAAACCCAGTGGAGACCTGATACCAACCCCCCCTCCAAAACAAACCGCACACCCCATGCCACCACCAGTCCCCTGCCATACTCCCTCAATCACCAGCTGTCTCCTCCTGCTTCTGATATCCCATGGACCAATTGCCTTGATTTAACCTACCAACTTTCAATCCCCAGACCTACCTAAAGAACTCACCCACTTAGCTGCAACCTTAGCTGGCACCTACCCTCTTGCTCAACTGGTACCCCACCCCTACTTAATTAGCACACTGCCTTCCTTGCAATTGCTGTTAAAGTGACTATAGGATCTTTTAAAGCCAAATACAGTAAGAATTGGTTCTAGACGAGACTGGATTTAAAATCTGAAGCTGCAATGGAGTTGTTCGGAAATTTGAAATTCCCAATAAGCAATTAGCTGACATTGAAGTCCTCTGAAAAATTCGCACCCAGAAGTTCACCGAGAGAACTCCCTCTGAAGGGAAGTTTTGCCAAATGAGAATCAGGAATAAAGTTTTGGATTCTGATTGGAGGGCATAGATATATGAAAGAATCAGGTAAGGAATGGAATGTCCAAGGCAAAAGTGAGGACTGCAGATGCTGGAGATCAGAGTCAAGATTAGAGTTGTGCTGGAAAAGCACAGCAGGTCAGGCAGCACCGAAGAGCAGAAAAATTGATGTTTCGGTCAAAAGCCCTTCATCAGGAATGGTGGTGAAGGGCTTTTGCCCGAAACGTCGATTTTCCTGCTCCTCGGATATTGCCTGCCCTGCTGTGCTTTTCCAACACCACTCAAACATGGACATTCCATTCAAGATTAATCACAATCAACAGAGTGAAGATCCTCTTCAGTAGTTGATAGTGAGTGCAAGCAACATCAGCACCATCTTGAGGTAATTAACAATGGGCAGTTAATCCTAGCTTTGCCACCAATGCACTCATTCCTTTTTTTAAAAAAACATATATGTACCAAGAAGCTTTGAAAGTGAGGCTTGGAACTGAACACAAGATAATGCCCAGAGCATGAAAGGAGTGCCAATAATTGAAGGCGAAACTGAGAAAACTAATCGAGGAGGGCCAGTTTCGTAGGCAGTACTCTCATCCCATGAGTGAAAAGAAGTCCACTGAAGGGAGAAGGTAAGGAGAACCTGGTGTCTGTGTGACTGGAAAGTTCATGACATTTGTCACTTGGTTTTGTAGCTTGCGCTGCAACCTCATTAATTTTCTGTGTGCTGGCGTAGAGTAAAACTCACCATTGTGTCATGCTAAGTTTTCACAATCTCTTGACCTTCATTGAAAGACTTTTCATATATTAGCCAATATAATGCAAGGTACTTACCAGGTCATAGAGTCATAGAGATGTACAGCACGGAAACAGATTGGTCCAACCCGTCCATGCCGACCAGATATCCCAACCTAATCTAGTGCCACCTGCCAGCACCTGGCCCATATCCCTCCAAACCCTTCCTATTCATATACCCACCCAAATGCCTTTTAAATGTTGCAATTGTACAAGCCTCCACCAGTTCCTCTGGCAGCTCAATCCATACATGTACCATCCTCTGTGTGAAAAAGTTGCCCCTTAGATCCCTTTTATATCTTTCCCCTCTCACCCTCAACCTCTATTCTAGACTCCCCCCGCCCCAGGGAAAAAGACTTTGTCCATTTATCCTATCCATGCCCCTCATGATTTTATCAACCTTTTGTAAGGTCACCCCTCAGCCTCTGACGCTCCAGGGAAAGCAGCCCCAGCCTGTCCAACCTCTCCCTATAAGCTCAAATCCGCCAACCCTGGCAACATCCTTGTAAATCTTTTCTGAACCCTTTCAAGTTTCACAACATCTTTCCGATAGGAAGGAGACCAGAATTGCACGCAATATTCCAACAGTGGCCTAACCAATGTCCTGTACAGCTGCAACATGACCTCCCAACTCCTGTACTCTATCGTCTGACAAATAAAAGAAAGCATACCAACGCTGCCTTCACTATCCTATCTACCTGCGACTCCACTTTCAAGGAGCTATGAACCTGCACTCCAAGGTCTCTTTGTTCAGCAACATTCCCCAGAATCTTTCTTAAAGAATCAAAGCAATCAATGCCATTTACTTCATCTTCCACACCAGTTTAGAAAGAGCCAAACCTCCAATCAGAACAATAGGCATATCTGACTACACCATGTGGACTGCAGTGTTTCAAGGAGGTAGTTCATCACCATCTACTTGAGGGGAGTGAGGGATGGACAGCAAATGCTGACATTGGCAGTGATAGTCGCAGCTTACTGGCACGGTGGCACAGTGGTTAGCACTGTTGCCTCACAGTGCCAGAGACCCGGGTTCAATTCCTACCTCAGGCGACTGACTCTGTGGAGTTTACACATTCTCCCCGTGTCTGCGTGGGTTTCCTCCGGGTGCTCCGATTTCCTCCCACAGTTCAAAGATGTGCAGGTCAGGTGAATTGGCCATGCTAAATTGCCCGTAGTGTTAGGTAAGGGGTAGATGTAGGGGTATGGGTGGGTTGTGCTTCGGTGGGCCGGTGTGGACTTGTTGGGCTGAAGGGCCTGTTTCCATACTGTAAGTAATCTAATCTAATCTAATCTAATCTTACGAACATAAAGACAGAACTGATAAATTTGAAAACTGTGGAAGACAGGAGGAGGTGATGCACACAGCACAAGCCAAAAAAAGAGAAAATTGAAGCTGTAGCTGAGAAAACCAAAAAGAGGGAGAACTTTATATTTTTTGTTTGCTGCAGAATTCATGGAGCTAACCTCATGGGTGACTGTCGAAGGGATCTTGCCAATTAGCCGAAAGCATTTCTTGAAGCTCTGATGGGATTTAGATGATCAATTTAATCAATATCGGATTAACTGGCGCACAATGGATATATAAACCTACAGGACACTGTGTAGTGCATGCAGGCATTTCGGACTGGACGTCCTGGAGGCAGAGTCACAGGAGCCAGAAGAAGCTTCTGTTACGGAGCAATGGACTCACCAAGCCATTGGCCACTGTCCAGTTTCTCTTGGGCAGGAGACAGACTGCTGGGCTATCGTTACATCTCGGACAGGGAGGTAGTGAGGGATCAAACTGGATTTTATTCGATATATGCATACAAGTTTTTAAATACAGCAACGCATTTTATAGATCGTCCAGCAGCCTCCGTTTCAGCCTGTGAATGTACCTAATTATTCAGACATGACCCTCCTCCAATGGAAAGTGAGATTTTAACATAGGCCTCCGGTCCAGAGTTGGGACACTGCCACTTCACCATAAATCCACTGTTTCTATATGATCTCAGATGAGTTCCCCAATTAATACCCAGTATCTGATTTTGTTAAATGCACAGTTGATACACTTAACATCGATCAGCATGAGACAACATTGCTTGCAGGTTTGAGATTTTGTCGGCAGATATCTAGTGGTCCAGTCCAATGCAATAAGCTGGATGTGCTATAGGACAGCTGAACATGTGGGTTACGTTTGGCAGTGACAAGCGTGAAATGTCTGCTCATGCCCCACCTGCCCATCCCAGCTGAATCCTCTATCAGACCTGAAATAATTGCAAGTTGTGAGGAAGATGAGGCAGTTCAGCGTAACTTTCAAGCAAACTGTCAGCAGCTGTAGGGTCATTTAAAGACTGAGCACCAGGAAGTATGAGGCACATGCATCTTTGTTGAACGACAGGCTGCTTAACATACATGTTCCTCCTAGTGGAGTATCACTTTTGAAGGCATGCTAGATGGAATTCGAGGACAGACATCATAAATAACTTGCTAAATGAAAGCACGGTGTGTGAAACATTAGTCAAGCATGTACAATTCATTGCTTGGGGAATATGTAGAATGATCATAATTTGAATGTAATTTCAACATTGATGTTGAGGCATGCATATGTGAAAAACTAGCAGGTTTACTAGGTCAGAACTGTGCAGCCCATTCTCGCCTTTCTCCATCAGGAGACCTTGGGACATAGCAGCCACTGTCCCAGATTGAGCATGGCCACTGATCAGGTGTTGTCAGGCTTTAAATGGGGTGGGCTTGACCAAGGGTAATCTCAACAGGAAGCAGACGTTTGGTCATGGAAATAACTTATAAAAACAATTTTCTAAGATCAAAGATTAAACTGTAAAATGGACATGGTATAGATTTAAAGTGGTGGGCTAAGCTGGGAGAACGGTATCCTCTCCAAAACTGTTAAATTGTTTATAAGAGCAAATGCTGCCCACTTTGATGGAATCATGTAAATATTAAATATATACAGAATATTTGTGTGTATGTGTCTTTAACATTGATTTTGTGAGATGTTATGGTAGAAGATCATGCATGTAAAATTTAAGTTTACACCTTGATGGATCTGTCTTTCACATGGATATGCAAGTGTGATTGTCATTGATATGTGTGCACTGCAAAATTACAGGTTTCCACCAATGTGTACAAGATGACAAACACCCATGTGGTGGAACTTTCTGCACTTTCTGATGGTAAACCTGGAAGCAAAAAAGCATTTAATTCTGCAAGATGTGGACATGCCTGAACCTGTTCAGGGGCACCAGGTTCTGGGTCTGAAGGCCAATGGGTTAACCCTGCCACCTTTCTGCTCTGTCACCAACTGAGGCCCCCATAAGATCCAATTAATGACCACTTCAGGTCCCATTCCACCACCACTGGGTTTAGTCCAGCTGCAGGTGGATCTGTGGCCATGTGGTGTGCTCTACAGGTAAACCTATGGGCCAGGTTGTCACCACTTCAAATTAGATCAAAGAATCAAAGGGCAATGGGGATGAGGAGCTCTCTGCGAGTTAACTCCTCTTCTTGTTGCTGACCTCTGCAATATACACACCCTGCAAAGCAGGAGATAGAGGTGTAGCTGTAATGGAGTAGGAATCCAGGATGCCAGACTAGTAAACTGGGGAAAATAATCCTACCATTGCAGGTAGTGAAATTAACTTCGATAATAAACACACAATCTGGAATTACAATAGTAGCCTCATGGCAATTCTGCAACTCCTGTTGATTGTTGTGAGAAAAATCATCTGTTTCACCAATGTCCTTTCGGGAAGTAAATCTGCCATCCTTACCTGGTCTGGCCTATAAGTGACTCCAGACCCACAGCAATGTGGGTAACTCGTGACTGACTTGACTCTGGGAAATTAGCAAAGGCAACAAATGCTGGCCCAGTCAATAATGTCCACATTCCATGAACAATTTTTTAAAAAAATAGTCCCAGCCACAATACTTGCCTGTGATCTGAGTTGCCCTGTTATCTTGGGACTTTAGTGCATGCTTTTTCCTGTAGCCGCTATGCCTCCCCTACGGCATAATTGAAAAAATGCTGCTGGCTATCTCGATGAGAGAGAGATCGGTCCCTGAATCCTTAATTCCAGGGGAAGGCCAGTTGGTGGATTTGGCATTATCTGATTGGCTTCTGGGTCAGGGGATCTTCCTGAAAAGAGGCAGTAGGAGTCTACCTTTGGTTCTTTAACCAGCAGGTAAGACTCCTGACAACTCAACCAGATTACACACGCTCTATGCAAAAAATTGAGAGGGACCGTTTCTCATTCCAAGAATGAGTATGGTGCCACATTCACCACCTTCTTTTAACGATAGTTCATCTCTTGGCACCTCTGTCAATGAAACAAGCTACATTCCTCTTTGTTTTATTTAAAGCGTATTACTAGATAAGAAACTGCCTCTGTGTTTATGTTGGTTTGCATTTGTAGCTGTAAATTCACAGTGCATCATTGAACTTGTGATGTTGGCATTAATGACTGGCTCTGCAACACCTAATTTTGCAAAACAGGGAATGTGCTTCGGCAATTTCGCATTAAAAACTGCTTGCATAATGAATAATAAGGACAGCAGTTTCTTTACAATAGATTGTTTGACAGAAAAAAAACTGATTATTCACTGTAATCTTGGGCAGACTTTGATTATTTCCCAAAACAAGTTCATGTTGAAGGGCATAATTACGATGGGTACACAAGATAAAATGGAAACTAATATATTCTGTTGCATGTCCCTTAATAGTAGTTATCTATGCATAAAAGATTTATTCAAAAAACAGTCAGCAAAGATGAGAATTTTATTTGGCCAGTGAACATTTGATCATGATAGTTGTAGGAAATGTTTGAAAAAAATGTTTTATAAGCTTAGCCTTTCAGGATTGACTATGTTTGTTCATGCTCAGTGGGATTTCAGTCAATGACTGGTTTCATTATACATAAACCCTGGCAGGTATTTTCTACTAATGTTTTGACAGGTGAAGCAAAATTTAGCCTGATTCAGAACCAGAGCAAAAGCCGTTGTCAAGAATGATTTCATTTGCTGCACCAGGCTTACGTTCTTGGCTAAAGACCCAAATTTATTAGTAGTGTAGAGCATTAAAAATGATCAGGGATTAGTGGATTTTAACCATGGAGCCTTCCTTTGTTGAGTCATATGCATATGTTTAAACTAGTTTATAATGGAAGCTTTTGTAAAGTGCTTGACATATGTTTGTTTAATGCTTCGAAAGACTGTTTTCTCTATGTCTTTTTTTTTATTTCCTGTCTCTCAGGCGCTGTGAAGGGCGGAACATTAGATACAAAACCTGCAGCAATGTGGTAAGTGCTGAATAAAATGCATCTGATTAGTAATTATTATGAATTACCACATTCTTTTCTGTTGTGGATGAGAAATTGCACTAAGTGGCATATTTCCTTTGATGTGTGTTTCATTTCTGTGATAATAGGAATGAAGCATTTTTCCAATTTCAAACTGAAGTATTTGCTGATGATTTGGATGTTTAGGCATGATAAAATTAGAATAATCAAATAATTTGAAAAGCAGTTCCAAAACACTAGATCTTTGCTCTATTTGCTGGTTCATATCTAACATTTGTTTCTGGCATTTACAGCAAGCAACAGCACACTTTAAGTTGATTGTATACAAATGGATAAAAGTGATACCATATGCTCTGTTTTATTTCCAGCTCGGTTTTATTTTTATTGTGTAAGGTGTATTCATGGCAAGTAGACAGACAACCTGCTTCAATCACAGGGGCACAAATGTTTATACCTATTAAATTATAAGGGATGTTTTCAGATCTTCCAGACAGCCAGGGCAGATTCCTGAACAAGTTGAGCAAGCTTTAACTGCCTGGTGTAACAGATGTGGCAAATAAGAGGATGTTCTGCATATCTTACACGGTCAGAAAGACTGATGAATAAATGCTAGAAATGACTGGAGAAAGGAAGAAATTAATACATAACATCTGAGAAAAAAGATGCAAGACTTTGCTCACATCATTAGAGTGGGAAGGCACAATTATCGGAGGGAAGATCGATGGAAAATATCAGAGAGGAAAATTGAATAGAACATGAATGACAGCATGGGCTGGATCTATTTGACCTGTGTGGAATGTGTAAGGGCAGTACAGGAGAGCCAGAGGTGGAGACCATGACAATCAACAATCTGGAAAGAAGATAATATCACTTAGCAAATGTAACACCATGGAAGAGGGCTGATAAATGAACCATAAATTTCGAAGTACTCTGAATCTGCAATAGGTGTCCAAATTTAAGAAATGACTTAAAATGTTAGAGGATGAAGGTAAGATGGCATAACTCTAAGATGATATTAGTTAGGAATACCTAGCCTGTAAGTTGTAGGGAAATAATTTGATTGGGAAAGGGAAGAACTGATATTGAGAAAATGTTAGCGAGATAGCAGTACCCACTTGTGCCTTGTTGTCTCTGTACTGTGGCTAAATAAACTTTTCTTGTTTTACGCTTATCTAACTGACCACCAGAGCTGAAGCCTGCTTTAGCTTGTTACAGTTGCTACATGGAAAACCATGACACTGTTCGCATCATTTACGAATGAACTGGAGATTGTGTAAACTCTGCAAATTTTAAAGGATGTAGGGAGTCACAGGTTGCAAATGGATGTGGCTCTGTGTACTGAACTTGTCAATGGTACTGTGTATGCTGACAAGAAAGCAATCCACTCTTTCAATGTGCAACTTTTGTGAATGGAACTACATGCAGAATGCCACTTTCCTGGGTGGGAGTACTGCAGTATTTATTTCATAGAGCAGTCTCCAGTTTCAGCATGTTTTGATTCAGAAACCCAATTCTCTGGGTCACCTCTGGGAGTGATCACCATTGTATCCTGCAGCTGTGATGACATTTATGTGGTTTCTCAGGATATCAACTTATCACCACTATAACAAAGCCCATATAACTTGCACTCAGAACAGTAATTCAGCACATTATTGATGCTCTGAAGAAATACTTTGGTAAATCAATATGTAATTAAAATCAAGTGTTTCTGTCAGATTATTCATAGAATTCTTTCTTGCTGAGCAGAAGGGTGTTAGTTTAATAATAATGCAGAACTTCAGTTGTACTAATATTGGGTTAAACAGTGAAAAGGAGTTCCTGAAGTATGTACAGGAGAATGTTATTAATCAGTGCGCTACTAGCCACATAAGGAGATAACCAGCAGGATTTAGTTCTGGGAACAAAATTGGACAGTAGACATTTTTTCAGCAAGAGAGTTTGGGGAGAGCTTTCAATAGGATTTAGTTTTAAGGAGGTCATGGAAAGACTTGATGAACAATTTAAAGGTGAATTTACATGACGAGTGGAGGTTTAATTTCAGTGAATTGAAGAGGGATCTCGCCCATATGGAATAGAAATAAAGATTATCAATACTTTGGCAGCATTTTCATTATAAAGGTAGATAATGTTGTAGTAAATGAAGTAATTTAAACGTAGGATTGGTTGAACATTGAAAAGCAGATATTACTATATTTAACAAATGACCTAAGTGCAGAAATAGGCAATTTGGTCCCTTAAGCTTTCTCTATTATTCAACAGAATCATGGTTGTTTTTTGTTTCAAATTCCATGCGTCCATCTACTCCCAATAGCCTTTGGATCCCCTGCGTAACAAATATCAATCAACTTCTGTCTTAAAAATATTGATCAGGTTGTTGCCGAATGTGGAATGTTTAAAGAAAAGCTAGATAGGTTGGCATTTTTTTTCACCGGACCGTAGGAGGTTGAGAGGTGACCATATAAAAGTTGATAAAATAATGAGGGGTATAGTTTGGATTAATGGTAGTTGTCTTTTCCCTGGGATTTCAAGACTAGGGGCTACATTTTTAACGTGAGAGGAGAAAGCTTTAAAAGAGACATGAGGGGCAAAATATTTACACAGTGGGTGGTTCGTGTATGCAATGAACTTCCTGAGAAAGTGTTGGCTGTGGGTACAATTAAAACATTTAAAAGACATTTGGATAAGTACGTGAATAGGAAAGGTTTGGAGGGATATGGGCCAGGAGCAGGCAGGTGAGACTTGTTTAATTTGGGGTTATGTTCAGCAAGGACTGGTGGACCAAAGGGTGTGTGCCCATGCTGTATGGTCTCGTCTCCACCATCTGCAAAAATTTCAAATATCTCACCTTCACCGTGTTCTGTAGCAGGAAGTTCCAATTGGTCAATGCATTAAGTTTGCGGTTGAGAGGTCATGTTGCAGCTGTACAGGTCATTGGTTAGGCCACTTATGGAATATTGTGTTTAAGCCTGGTTTCCTTGCTATAGGAAGGATGTTGTGAAACTTGAAAGGTTCAGAAGAAGTTTACCAGGATGTGCCAGGTTTGAAGGGTTTGAGCTATAGGGAGAGGCTGAACAGGCTGGGGCTGTTTTCATCTAGAGCATCAGAGGCTCTTATAGAGGTTTATAAAATCATTGAGAAGCATGGATAGGATGAATCCCCAGTGTAGGGAAGTCCAAAACTAGAGGGGATACATTTAAGGTGAGAGGGGAAGGATATAAAAGAGACCTAAGGGGTAACTTTTTCATGCAGAGAGTGGCGCATATATGGAATGAGCTGCCAGAGGAAGTGGTGGTGGCCGGTACAATTACAGCATTTAAAAGGCATCTGGAAGGGTTCATGAATAGGAAGTGTTCAGAGGGATATGGACCAAGTGCCGGCAAATGGGACTAGATTAATTTAGGATATCTGGTCGGCATGGATGAGTTAAACTGAAGGATCTGATTCTGTGCTGTACATCTCTATGACACTATGACTGTATCTCTGTTCCAAGAGGGTGGTCCCTAATTTTAAAACAGTATACATCTGTACCTAGTTTAGGACTCACCCATTTCCACGTTGAACTTGTCATTGCCATTCAGGATCTTATAAACTTCAATCAAATCACTGTTCACAGTGAACAGTGAAAGCAGGTCCAGTCATTCCAACCTGTCCTCCTAAGCCAAGTTATTCCTTTCAGGTATCAATCTGATAAATCTCCTCTGAACCATCTCTTCACATCTTTACATCCGCAATGAAATAAGAAGACCAAAATTCTAAAGTTAAAAATCCCACAACACCAGGTTATAGTCCAACAGGTTTAACTGGAAGCACTAGATTCCAGTTAAACCTACTGGACTATAACCTGGTGTTGAGATTTTTAGCTTTGTACACCCCAGTCCAACACCGGCGTCTCCAAATCATGACCAAAATTCTACACAGTATTTGAGATGCAGTCTCCCTAATGATTTATATAATGGAAGCATAAAATGTCTGGTCTTATGTTTAATTCCTCGAGTAATAGAAGATAACATTCTATTAGCTTGCTTAATCACTTGCAGTACATTCATCTGTGACTCACCTAGTAGAATGCCTAAATCACACTGCATCTTGGAATTCTGCAGTCATTCTCCATTTAGGTAATAATCTGCAATGTAAAAAAAATTCTTTCTGCCAAAGTGAACGATTTCCGTTTTCTCTAAGCTATACAACATTCGCTAGATTTTTGCCTACTCACTCCACCAATCTATCTCAGACTGCAACCTCCTTAAATCATCTTCATGGCATACTTTTCTACCTGTTTTTGTATTACCTCCATATTTAGCAATTGGTAGTCAACAAAAACTAGCAGGGATGTACTGTGGTTGCTGGAGTGAGTGCGAGTTGAAATTGCCATAATTTTCCAATACTTTATAAATATAGAGGTATTATCAGATGTTATACATGAGAAGATAACTGTTTAAATAGAGTCCATGTCTACACTTTTGGTGTAGGATTTATTTCTGTTAAGCACACTCCATAAAATGTATACACTGCTGATTAATAGCACCCCATATTTGTACAATCAATTCTTACCCAGTTAATTCTTAATTAATATGTTCATCATCCTTTTCATTGTTCCATTAAGTTTCAGGCATCCCTTTAGACTTTATTAGATGATAACGCCAGAACTCTGGAGAATTTGTAAATATTGCACTCACCTTCAGAAACATACAAGGATCAGCCCAGTGATAGGAAGGCTCACTGATGGGAAAGGTCTTAGAAATGATGAGGCAGAAGCAGCCACCTCCTGTGCTGTAAACAATCTATAATTCTCTGATAATTCCTTGAAAACTACAGAACAAATTGATGCTATTTTAAAAAGCATGCAGAGTTTTTAGGTTTATAAATTTGTATGAGGTGGAGAGTACAAAAGCAAGAACAAAGTGGTAAGCCTTTAATTTAAAAGAAACTGAGGGTACCTTTCAATTCTAGACACCACACTTTAAGACCAGTGTTACATGGGGCATGATTCATGAGCTATACAATGCAGATATAAGTATCATGACTCATATGGAAGGAGTGTGCTGGTAACCAAGCCCTTTGAGCCCATGTGATGTGCCAGAACTATGTATCCAGTTGTATCACCAGGATGTTACTGAGTACAAAAAAAAGAGATTCCCACCAGGTTGCAGCAATGAACAAACAATTCTATTTTCGAACAAGTGGTGAAATCAGTTCTTAATTGCTATTATGCATAGTTAAACTATCAGCCTTTCAACTCCAATACACACACATTCATTCACAAACGGAGCAAGGTGGAAATAGAATTCCGCAGAAATATTATGGTAGAAAAATAACAACAGGCAAAAAAAAAGTCCAGACCATAAAGGTGACGTGAAGTGGCTTTCTCACAGTTCTTTCAGTTTCTGAGATCAGATTACCGTTGTATGCAAGACCACAGAGAATCCTCAATTTGATCAGTCGTTTAACTAGACTTGGGTATTTAGTGAGCTGTTCAGAATTGTTGAATTTCACTCTGTAAGAGCGAGCCAGAATGGGAGAGAAGGACCAAACACTGCTTCCATGCAAACCTCTCCACAACTTCTAAGGGTTTTTTGTTTCCAGAAAAGAGAGATCGAGAGAAACTTGTCTTTGTTGCTGTTATTTTGGAGGTCACTTTTCAATAACTCCACTTCCAAGTCTGTGGCACCACAGAAAACTAATAGTCCAAAAGCTGTTGCTAGGTGACCTTCAGCTCAAAGCTCCTTCCACCAATTTACCTATAAAAAGAAACGAATCTGTCTCTCAAAACAGCTTTATTTTTCCAAAACTCTTTGACCTTCTGTAAAACAAAAATAAGCATAGCATAGTTTTACTTTTGACCTTTGATTTACAAAAATGTCACGTGGTAAATGTCTGCACCTCATGCGTTGCTCGAAACTTTGAGAATTCCAGCTTTCATTCCAAAACAAAGTGTGGTTCCAACCCGTTGCTCTCAGCTAAACCAGTCTATGTTAGAGTTTATGCTCTTTTTGATCCTCTTCTCATCTCTGTCGATCTAAATTTGTTAAGCACTGCTGCCTCACAGCATCAGGGACCCAGTTTCGATTCAAGCATCAGGTGATTGTCTGTGTGGAGTTTGCACATTCTACCTGTGTCTGTGTGGGTTTCCTCTGGGTACTCTGGTTTCCTCCCATAGTCCAAAGATGTGCAGGTTAGGTGAATTGACTGTGCTAAATTGCCCATAGTGCCCAGGGATGTGTAGATTAGGTGCATTAGTCAGGGGAAATGTAGAGTAATAGGGTAGGGGAATGGGTCAGGGTGGTTACTCTTTGGAGGGCGTGTAGACTGGATGGGCCAAAAGGTCTGTTTCCACACTGTAGGGATTCTGTCTTTTTAAATCTATAATCATAACCTTCTGCTTCATATTTGCACCTTTGACAGCATCTTGACTGTTTGCTTCAGTTGCTCTCTGTCAGAGTGGATTATATATTCTCAACACTCTTTGGGTGAAAAGTTTTCTTCCGTATCCTCTGTTGAATCCATCCGCTTGTTTCTTGCCTTTACATTCGCCGATTTTGTGGGGCACCTTATCAAAGATCTTTTGAAAAATCCAGATCAACTTTGCACCTTTATCTTTGCATCACCATCACTTTGCTACATGTGAAGCCTCCGAGAAAGTGCAAAAGAATTTTACCGAAGCAGTACAATGGATGAGGGGCTTCAGTCAAGTAGGACTATTAGAGAGGGATAATTCTTATATATTTCCTGTAAAGTGAATGTTCTATCATCATTCAAAGCATTTGGCTACAAGAAATGGATAAATGCTACTTAAGATCTTTTAACATGAAATAAATTAATCTATTGATTTGTAATTTGAGCATTGACATAAGAGAATGTTTATTCAATTCATTAACCAAAGGTGAGAACATCAAATGATAATTCGCGATAGTATTCTAGAAAAAAAGTTCGTGGTTTTTATCTTCACATGTTTTTGTAAATATTTATTTTTACAGTTATACATTGCAATCATACATCTCCATACCCAACAGCCATATGTTTATTTAAGCATCACAATAAGTTGTAAACAATTAAACATAATTAGGATGCAAGATTCCCCTTTCTTTACATAAAAATAGTGTTCAAACAAAATTTCAAATAAATTAAATGAAATATCTCCATTTTTGGTCTAATAAATTAAGTTGTGATGTCCCCCAGTTCCATGATGTTTATTTCACAAAAAGGAATATACAAAATCAGACACTTGTATCATTCCATTTGATTTTAGAAATTTCTGCACCGTTCAGAATTTGATTCAAGTTAATGAGGTCAATCCATAACTTTTTCTTAGTCACTTATTATTCTGTGAATTTTATCCAACATCACTCTTGTCAGTTCCTCAGGACCTGCATCACAAAACACATGAGCATTTGCAATACAGTGTGTCAATTTACTTCTGTCAGTTGCTCAGAGCTCTAGATTTTGTCATTAATTCTGACTGATCATGAACTAATCAACAATTTGGTAAGTCACGTCATATCATCACAAGATATTACCTTACCAGTTATTTTCTAATTGTTATAGCCCAATCTTTTCTGATACACTTTCTGAATTAAATTCTGTCTCCAATGGTCTCATACATTGTCCCAGTGCTTTCCAAATTTTTCTGAGACATCAGCATATGAAAGCATGGTTTTCTGCATATCAAACTTTCTGCAAAAGTTGTATTATTTGTCATACCTTCTAGAACAGGAGGACTAACGTACACAATGCCACACTGCACAGAAGGCAGTTTGGAACTTGTCCCAAGCAATAGATTGGGATTATATAGAGTCATAGAGATGTACAGCATGGAAGCAAACCCTTCGGTCCAACCCATCCATGCCAACCAGATATCCCAACCCAATCTAGTCCTACCTGCCAGCACCTGGCCCATATCCTCCAAATCCTTTCTATTCATATGCCCATCCCAATGCCTTTTCAATGTTGCAATTGTACTAGCCTCCACCACTTCCTCTGGCAGCTCATGTACCACACTCTGCATGAAAAAGTTGCAGCTTAGGTCTCTTTTATATCTTTCCCCTCTCACCCTCAACCTATGCCCTCTAGTTTTAGATTAGATTAGATTAGATTATTTACAGTGTGGAAACAGGCCCTTTGGCCCAACAAGTCCACACCGCCCCGCCGAAGCGTAACCCACCCATACCCCTACATTTCCCCCTTACCTAACACCATGGGCAATTTAGCATGGCCAATTCACCTGACCTGCACATCTTTGGACTGTGGGAGGAAACCGGAGCACCCGGAGGAAACCCACGCAGACACGGGGAGAACGTGCAAACTCCACACAGTCAGTCGCCTGAGTTCTGGCCTCCCCCACCCCAGGGAAAAAGGCTTTGTCTCTTTATCCTATCCATAACCCTCATGATTTTGTAAACCGATATAAGGTCAACCCTCAACCTCCAACACTCCAGGAAAAACAACTCCAACCTGTTCAGCCTCTCCCTATAGCTCCAATCTTGGCAATATCCTTGTAAATCTTTTCTGAGCCCTTTCAAGTTTCGCAACATCTTTCCGATAGGAAGGAGACCAGAATTGCACACAATATTCCAACAGTGGCCTAACCAATGTCCTGTACTGCTGCAACATGACCTCCCAACTCCTGTACTCAATACTCTGACCAATAAAAGAAAGCATACCAAACACCACCTTCACTATCCTATATACATGCGACTCCACTTTCAAGGAGCTATGAACCTGCATTCCAAGGTCTCTTTGTTCAGCAACACTCCCTAGGATCTTACCAATATTTTGTACTTTTATGCAGCATCTTATAGCTACTACATGACTTCTTTCACAGTTTCTGTCACTGAAGAGTTTTACCTGCAGCGTTCTTTTTCCCTTGATGTTCACATTTTCAGTCATTTCTAAAGTTTTCACTGGAAAGCTCTCCTGCCTTATCAATCAGAAACTGTGCAGGTGTCCCCATCTGTTGCCTATCCCTTTCTCCATATTTTATAACAAGCCTTTTGTCCTTAAATGTTATCTGGTCACCAGGTCAATAAAATGTAAAATGCTAACATTTTTGTCGTCTTTTTAAAATCACAGATCAGTGAAAACCTTCCAATAGGATGCACTAGTATCCTCCAATGCTACTTACAGATTTCACATTTTTCATTGACCCTCTCTGTTACAGTCTCATACTCTTCATCAATCATATATGCATCTTATTCTGAATCCCTTTAACAAGTAGAATGAGCAAATTGCCAGTGTAACATTGTGGCTCAGTGGTAGTCTCCCAACTCTTGGTCTAGAAAAGGTTTGGGTTAATGTTCCACCTCCTGTTTAGATGCACCATAACATGTCCGAGTAAATTATTTCAAAACTTATTTTTTACAAACTTTTAATGACAATTTGCTTTTTTTTTAATGTTTGAAAATGTTTCTTTGCATCCAACTTTAACCACGCCCCCACCCGCGCACACAGACCTATGTTAAATTGGGGTTGCATAGTGGCTCCATGGTTAGCACTACTGCCTCACAGCACCAGAGATCTGGGTTCAATTCCACCCCTGGGCGACTGTCTGTGTGGAGTTTACACATTCTCCCCATGTTTGCGTGGGTTTCCTCCCACAATCCAAAGATGTGCAGTTTAGGTGAATTGGCCATGCTAAATTGCTCATAATGTTCAGGGATGTGTGGGTTAGGTGCATTAGGCAAGGGTAAATGTAGAGTAATAGAGTAGGAGAATGGGTCTGGGTTGGTTACTTTCGGCGGGTCGGTGCGGACTCATTGGGCCGAATGGACTGTTTCCATGCTCTATGAATTCTATAAAGACTTTATTCTATAAAAGAAAAATTGAGAGGTCCATTCAGAAATCTAATAACAGTGGGGAAAGCACTGAACCTGTTTGTACACGTATACACGCTTTTATATCTTCTGCCTGACAGAAGAGGACCTCCAAGCTAGGAACCCTCTCCCCCCGCCCCCCTGCCCCGCCAATTCATTTATTTTCATTTATCTTTGCCTTAGGTCCATCCAAGATATCAGACCTTGGATAGATGTTCAAGGCCATAGCCACTGATGAGTTTAAAGTAAAATACTGAGGATGGAGGAGATATGAAACAAAAGCAGAATGTGCGAGAGAAACTCCACATTTGTGGAGAGAGAAACCAAGTTGACGATTGGATCCAGTGTTCTGAACAAGAGTCATTGGATTGGAAACATTAACTCTGTTTCTCTCTTCCCAGATGCTGCTGGACCTGTTAAGTTTCTCCAGCGTTTTCTGTTTTTATAATAATTGCAACTGACTCCTTGGTGCTGCTGTAGATCTGATAACTGATTGGCCAGAAGCTATGGATTAGAGGAAGTTCTATCCACGACATCTTTGATTCCAGAGAATGGCTGGCTGTCAAGTTTCTGAGAACCACTAAAATCCTCGGGTCTTTTCTAAAAGAGACAATGGAAGACTCTTCCCAGCAATGGGAAAAGTGCCCATCGCTCCCATTAAATACCACTTTTACTTTAAGAATTGTAGGATCATAACACAGTTATTCAATGGGGAATGCCAAATCCACTTTCAGAGATAGTCAGGTTCACTAGTGATGAGAGCTCTTGAAACTTGGAAAAACATTTTGATTGGAAAGTTCTGCTTAATTCTTTAGGGCAATGAGTGTTGCATTGTACACAACATTGCCTTAAAAAGAAACATAATTGTGAATATTTTAAGGAGAAAATTCCCAGAAAGAGAAAGGGATCAGGAAGAGAAGCAAAACTAGCCTGAAAATCGAGAGAAGACACTGCATCCAAATTTCTTTGTCCTATTTTTGTACATGAACATAACTGATCAACATATGAACTATTAATTGTACCTCTCTCTCCACAAAGATACTGTTGGTTCCTTTCAGTGTATCTGTCTGGAACAATCCTGAAAATTCCTTGCAATCAAAATTGAGGGTGAACTGTTTTAGCACCTGTTTCTTGAAATCCAGTCATAGCACTTTGGCAATTTGATTTAAGAATCACTGGCAGCTTTGAGTATCAGCGCAGTCTTTATGTGACTGACAAGTCCTCTTGAAGGTGCACACGATCTTACGTTTGAGTTCTGGAGTTTCTGGAACTTTTTGAGGGATGTAAATAGCTTTCTGTTCAAGTCAACAAGTTGGCTTGAAACAAATTCTGAAAAATGTGGAAGGGAGTTCCTCTCCATTCCTGGATCTTTGCTGACGTTCATCCCCCTGCTGGGTCATATCCCAAACACCCTGAAACACAACTTCCAGCCTGACTTGACTGACCAATACTGGCTCCTTGAACTATCATCAGTGGCCCCCTACTGAGCCAACACCCCTGCCAGATTCAACCCAATCCCAGTGGTTGAGTACTTGCATAATTTTGACTGACCTCTTGCTATGGTGGTTCCTGGTAGCATCCATTCTCATCACTCCACACAATAACATCGGTATTCCACTTGTGTCCAGTCGTTGTTGCCCTGCTCTTAATGTTGCCCCTTGTTTCGGCACCATACAACATGGCAAGTTCTACAATTAGCCTCCCTGAAGATCAATATTAAACAGTTTGGTACCTCTTGGAAAATATTTTGCTTTTCATATTCATGTGCCCAAAATGAATTCACACTCTCCTATATTATAATTCATTGACTACTTGGTTGCTGTTTGCTAAACCTCTTTGTACCGCTGTGCCACTTTGTGTGTGCACTGAAGGTACATTTCATTCAAACTTTGATTGTCAGCAAACCTGGATTTGTTACTCTTGTTTTTTTTGTCATTAAAAAAGATTTTAAATCTCACAGGTCTTTGCACTGATCCTGGCTGTTCTCTGCTAGTTATAGTCGGCCAAGATGATGATGATGCCACATTTCTCCTGACTCACTGTTTCTTGTCCATTAACCAATCAATGAGGCTACACTAACAACAACTCCATGAGCCTTTATCTCATGTTGATCTTTTGTATGACATTTTGAGTCACAGAATCATAAAACACAGTAACAGTCCTTTCGGTCCAACTCATCCATGGTGACGAGTCCAAACTAAACTAGTCCCATTTACCCTTTTTGACCCAAATCTCTCTCAACTTTTTCCTATTCATGTACCTGTCCAAATTTCTTTTAAATGTTATAACTGTGTTTGTCTCTACCACTTCATCCAGTTTATTCCATATGGACATCACTCTTTGTGTGAAACAGGGTAAAAACAATGACTGCAGATGCTGGAAATGAGATTCTGGATTAGTGGTGCTGGAAGAGCACAGCAGTTCAGGCAGCATCCGGATGCTCCTCGGATGCTGCCTGAACTGCTGTGCTCTTCCAGCACCACTCATCCAGAATCTGTGTGAAACAGTTGGTGCTCAGGTGCCTTTTAATTTTTTCTCCTCTCATCTTATACCCTTTGGTTTTGATCTTAGCTACCCTGGGGAAAAGATATTATTTTGCTTCTCATGATTTTGTAAACTTCCATAAGGTCACCCCTCAACCTCCTATGCTCTAGGGACAAAATGTCTCCGGCTATCCATCCTTGTAAATCTTTTCTGCTCCCTATCCAATCGAAGAATGTCCTTCCAATTCCAAAACTGTACAGTGTATTCCAAAAGCAGCCTCGTCAATGACTGGCACAGCTGCAACGTGATGTCCCAACTCCTGTACTCTGTGCTGTGACCAATGAAAGCAAGCATGCCAAATGCCGCCTTTACCACCCTGTCTGCCTGTGATGCCACTTTCAATGAACTATGCACAAGGAACTAGGAAATGTGAACCGTTATATCTCTGTGTTCGGCATACTCCCTGGGGTCCTGCCATTAACTGTGTAAGCCCTGCCCTGATTTGTCCTACCAAAATGCAATACCTCACATTTATCCAAATTAAACTTTATCTACCATTCCTCAGTCCATTGGTCGAGTGAATGAGAGTCCTGTTGTAGTCTTGGATAACCTTCTTCATTGTCCACTATACTACAGAAGATCCAAGTATACCTGTTTCTTGCCATCCCACCACTAACATGACTATTTTCATCCTTTTTAAAAAAAGTTTAAAAAGTGGGGTTCGTAACCTCACTTGGTTGGATAGCAGGTTTGCAATGCAGAGTGATGCCAATAGTATAGGTTCAATTCCTGTATTAGATCAAGGGAATCCCTGGAAGTATATAGGGGTTACAAGAGTTTACTGAAGAAGGAAATCAGGATGTTGAAAAGGGGGCACAAGATAGCCTTGGCTGAGAAGATTAGGGTGAATCCAAAAAGAATTAACATATATTAAAGGAAAAACATAACTTGAGACAGAATAGGACCCCTCAAGGACCAAAGTGGAATTGCAGGAGATGGGTGAGGTCCTCAATGAATATTTCTCCTCAATGTTTACCATGGAGAAAGACATGAAGACTTTGGGAAGTTAGTGTTCATATCTTGAGGACAATCTATATCACAGTAAGGGTGGTGTTTGATATATTAGAAAGTATGATGGTGGATAAATCTCCCGGTCCTTTCCAGATTTATCTACAAACACAGCAAGAGACTAGAGAAGAAATTGCGGAGGGCCTGGCTGAAATTTTTGTGTCATCGTTAGCTGCAGGTGAGGTCCCAGAAGTGTAGAGGGTAGTGAATGTTGTGCCCTTATTCAAGAAGGGCTGCAAAAAATAACCTGGTACTATCGACCAGTAAACCTCGCATCTGTTGGAGATATGTTATTTGAGAAGATTTTGAGAGATACGGTATCCATGCATTTGGAAAGACAGAGTTTGATTAGGGGTAGTTAGTAGCGTGACTTTGTGCATGGGAGATCATGCCTCACAAATTTCTTAAGAGCTTTTTGATGAAGTGACCAGGAAGGTTAGCGAGGGCAGGGCAGTAGATGTGGTCTATTTGGATTTCAATAAGGCCTTTGATAAGGTTCCACATGATAGGCTGCTCTGGAAGGTTAGATCACATGGAATCCAGGGGGAACTGGCAAATTGGATACACAGTTGCTTGATGGTAGGAAGCAGTGGAAGGATGCTTGTCAGACTAGAGGTCTGTGACTAGTGGAGTGCCTCAGGAGTTGGTGCTGGGCCCGTTGCTGTTTGTTATCTATATCAATGATTTGGATGAGAATGTACAAGGCATGATTAATTAGTTTGCAGATGGCACTAAAATAGGCAATATCGTGGACAGGAGGAAGGTTATCAGAAATTTCAGTCGGACCTTGATCATCTGGTGAAGTGGGCTGAGAAATAGCAAATGAAATTTAATATAGTTAAATGTGAGGTCTTGCATTTTGGCAAGTCAAATCAAGGTAGGGGTTTCATGGTAAAAAGTAGAGCCTTAATGAGTATAGTGGAGTAGAGGGACCTTGGAGTTCAGGTTCATAGTGTTCTGAAAGTAGAGTCATAGGTAGACAGGGCAGTGAAGAAGGCTTTCGGCACACTGGCCTTCATCGGTCAGGGCATTCAATATAGAAGTTGGGAAGCTATGTTGCAGTTATACAGGATGTTGGTGAGGCTGTACATGAAGTATTGTGTTCAGGTTTGGTCACCTTGCTAGAGGAAAGATGTTATTAAACTAGAAAGAGTGCCAAAGACATTTATAAAGATGTTGCCAGGACTCAATGGTCTGAGTTGAAGGGAGAGGTTGGACAAGCTAGGACATTTTTCTTCAGAGCATAGGACACTGAAGGGGGAATTTATAGAAGTGTATATGATCATAAGAGGCATGGATAGGGTGGGAATAGAGGACTAGAGGGAATTAGTTTAAGATTAGAATAAAAGGGAACCTGAGGGGCAATGTCTTTACACAGAGGGTAGTACGTATGTGGACTAAGCTGCCAGTGGAAGTTGGGGGTATATTAACATTTAAAGGGGATTTGGGCAAATTTGTGGGTAAAAAAAGTTTAGAAGGATATGGGCCAAGTGCAGGGAAATGGGGTTAGCATGGATGGGCATTTTGATCAACACAGACAAGTTTGGGTGAAAGGGCCTGTCTCCTGCTGTAGGACTCAATAACTCTATGGCTGAAGTTACCATGAAAGTCCCTCATTCTCACCTTCCGACCTTGCCCGAGTTGGACCAGAAAGTCTGTTTCTGCTCTGTGTGATTCGAGGTGCCACATGAAAGATGAATATGAGAGAAAGGATCACAGAGTTGTGGTTACTATCATTTCATTGATTGGTTAATAGACAAGAAACAGATTAAACCACTGCCAGTTATGTGTCTCAGAGCAGTCTTCTCGGCCAAAAGGACGGTGACAATTATATACTCCCTTAAAAGAATTCTAACTGATTTGTTAAACATTAACTTTCTTTCAGAAAGCTATATTTATTCTGTCTAATCATAGTACAATTTTCAAGGTTATAATAATAGATTCCAGCATTTTCCTGACAGGCTAGCTGGCCTGTTGTTCCCTGCTTTCTGAGTACCTCCTTTTCTGAATAGCTGCATTATGTTTCCTCTCTTCCAATCAGCCGGAACCATTCTAAAGCTGATAATGATATACGCAGTATTTGTCTGAAATACACGAGCATTGAATATAGGAACAGGAGGAGGTCATTTAGCCATTGACAACTGCTCTGGTATTGAATATCGTCATGTCTGATCGTCGAACTGAATACTCTGTTCCCCCTTTCTCCCCAGACTCTCTGATTCCTTTCTCCTCAATAACTATATCTAACTCCTCCTGAAAACATTCAGTGTTTTGGCCTCCACCACTTTCTGTGGCAGAGGATTCCACAAGCTCACCAGTCTCTCTGGGTGAAGAAATCTTTCCTCGTTTCAGTTCTAAAGGGGCTACCCCCTATCCCTAGATTGTGACCCCTGGTGCTGGAATGTTGTTTATCTTCTGGGAGATAGTGAGGACTGCAGATGCTGGAGATCAGAGCTGAAAATGTGTTGCTGGAAAAGCGCAGCAGGTCAGGCAGCATCCAAGGAACAGGAGAATTGACGTTTTGGGCATCAGCCCTTGTTCCGAAACGTCGATTCTCCTGTTCCTTGGATGCTGCCTGACCTGCTGCGCTTTTCCAGCAACACATTTTCAGCTCTGTTTATCTTCTGGGTCTGTATCTTCTTCCTTGGCTTGTGGTGCAACAGTAATGTTGGAGTAATTTAAACTCTGGATGCTGAAGAGGCTTAAATTTGAGTGCTATATCTTGGAAGGTTTTCTAACTGAAGGAGGTTACAGCGATAGGGAGGGGTGAGGCCATGGAGGGATTTGAAATTAATTCGAGAATTTTAAAGCCAGGGAATTATTTAAGTGTACCCAGTGTAGTAGAGACAATATAGAAAATGACTGTGTAAGTAAGGTTTGGAATTTTGGATGGTGTCAAGTTAATAGGAGGTACAGTGGGGGAGACCAATCACTGAATTGTCAACTATGGAGTAGAACACAGAAATGGATGAAGGTCTCTGCAGGAGATCAGCTGAGGCAGCAGTGGGGTCAGGCAATATTTCACAGTTGGAAATAGGTGGTCTTTGACATATCATTGGTGTGGTGTTGGAAACTCAAATCAAATCAATAATAATATCAAATTGCAACTAGTTTGTCTCAGGAAAAGACATGGAGAGATGATCTATGTTTTTGACAGTTAATGTGGGTAGAGTAGGGAAAGGAAAGGACATAGATTAGCACCATGAACCACAGCAAAGGAAGTCCAAGTTGTTTTGTTCCTCTCTCATTTCTACTATCCAAGTGTCATGTAACACACGCATATTGGATTTGTTGAGCAGTTATAGTTCCCCATAGCTGCTACCTTCTCTGTTTCCTCCTGCAGCTGCCCCCCAAAAAATCAGAGAATTGATTTTTCTTCTTTTACATGTTGTAAGCGGTCATCTGCTATCCGTTGATTTGTACCTGATGCTTGTTCATGATCACGAGTTTGTTCTGTCGGTCTTCATGTCACTGAATGCATGTCATTTTGCTATAACATGCATTTCATAAGTGTGAATTGGCTACATGTTTGACGAATTGTAGACCTTGTTCGGATAATGCAAATTTTCTACTGAATGGGTGTAGCAATTTTCTATTGGCGCTCTTCTACAGCACGATCTTTGTGAGGTTACAGAGGAACACAACTCTTGCATTGACCTCTAGGTCAGTTCTCAATCTGCAGATCTTTGGGCACATGGGGCAGGATGTCCCACATGCTAGAGCGATCACGAGAGCCGGATTTACTTCAGTCTCTTTCCTTTTCTACCCTGCCTCATCATTAAAGCTTTTGGCCCCAAAGTGTGGCAATGGACAAGTTATTGCTATTTTGAATGATGGTTAATAAGCTCCTCCCAGTCATTAACATTAACACTGTTCTGCTTCAAGGAGAGCTTTGTAGTGTTTTCTTTATCCAAAAAAGGGATGCTAGCTATTTGAGGGGTATGTTGTTCTCACAAGTAAGCAAATGGGACAAGTTAAAATTATTTTCCCATAGTGTAGTGTAAAATACAGTCTGCAGTATGCAACCCATAAAGGATGTCAAGTGTGCATTTAACAGGTAATTTTGCCTTATCAAAGAAATGTCAGTGAACAAATGGCTAATTTGTGGAGCAGGTTTATAGGGAGACATTAAAACTGTGCAACATTTATCCACTAAAATTCAAATAAACTTTGTTCTGTAAAATTATATTTTTGACAGGATTGGGGTATATGTGTCGCATGATGAGAAAAAGGATGACTTTGAAGTACTGGTTTCCGAAGCTGTCCATAGGGGGAGGAGGGTGGGAAGTCGGTGGGGTGAGAGGTGACTCTGGTTAAGTGGTGTATTTGTGGTAGAGTCATTATTCCAGTTGACTCCCATGGTTAGCACTCTTTCATTGTAGTACATTACACAGCTATCAGGATGGTAGAAGGTGAATCAGATGGACCAGCTTTGACTTTTGCCCAGAAATTTCACTGGTTTTCTGTTGCAGGTGAAGGGTGGAGGCACAGAACGTACACTATCTTATGAGCATTAGATTAAGTATTTGAAGTACTTAGAGTATGAGAAACAATTGATTGTAAGGGATGAACTCAATTGGTTCATTGTTGACTGTCTCTGACATTTATTGCCTGAACTAGTAAGGACATTTAAAATGTTTTCCTGGACTCAGTTGTTCCATGCAGAATGGTTAAATTTATTCTTGCGTCTATGGGCAGCTATTCTTGAAGTGTATGATACTTTGTGCCAAACAGGATCTGCCTGCTGTGGAGCAGTTCCAGAACTGTCTCAGAGAGCACACTGGCCTCTTGCTGTTCTGATAGACATTATTGGAACAACACTTGTTCGAAACTGCAGAGTGGTTACTCACGAAGCCTGGTTCTTTAAAAGCAGCTTAGCATCTATAATACTGCAGCTGCACGGTATTCCCGGTTGCTCGACAGGCAGGCTCCTAATCAAAGGCGTTTATAACACTTCGAGCTTATCCAAGATATTTTAATGAGACTCAGCCTGGAAACTAGAGCTGGCTTAGAGCTCGCAAGGTTAAGAGTTGTGATTTGTGCTTTGAATGCTTCACATCTAATCAGAAAATCTATTTTCCAAACTTTGACTACTTTGCAGATTAGTCAGAGGAAAAGTATGTACTTTTAAAAATAGTATTTTAATAGATTGCTATTTAATTACTTTATAAGACCATTAGGTGTAAGATCAGAAGTAGACCATTTGGCCCATCAAGTCTGTTATGTCATTTGGTGAGATCATGGCTAAATTTATAATCCTCAGGTCAGTTTTGCTGCCTTTTCCCGATACCCTTTGATTCCATTACTGATTAAAAGTTTGTAACTCTCAGCCTTAAATATACTTAACAACCCAGGCTTGAAAGTCCTCTGTGGTAAAGAATTCCAGAGATACATTATCCTTCTTATCTCTGCCCGAACTCGGTGATCCCTTCCTCTAAGATTATGCCCTCAGTTCCGAGACCATTCAACATGAGGAAATAACCTCTTGGAATCTACCCATCAGGCTCCCTGAGAATCTTCCCTGTTTCGCTAAGGTCTCCTCTTATTCTCCTAAACTCCAATAGCACTTTACAATACTTTTAACTCTAATTTTCATGACGTGATAAATTTTACTAAAGCGACTTCTGAGTGAACGATAAATAAGTACATAGATGTTGTTGAAAATAAGCCATTTTATCAAAGATTTTCATCTTGCACTCATCAGGGCAATTTGAATTGTTAGAACAAAGAACAAAGATTAGAACAACACAGGAACAGACTGAAAAACAGGAATTGCTGGGAAAGGTCAGCAGGTCTGGTAGCACCTATGAAGAGAAATCAGAGTTGACATTTCGGGTTTGACTCAGTTGAGAAACAGGCTGTTTGCCCCACCAAGCCTATGCTGATACATAGCTGAACAAATGCAGGAAGTGGTACTAGTTTAGTTTGGGAAACTTGGATGGTATGAATGAGTTGGACCAAGGGGTCTGTTTCCATGTTGTATGACTCTATGATAACACCTTCCTAAATTTAAAAAAAATTTATACCTGAAGGGAATGAAGAACTGATGAATGCAAGATGAAACGCTTGCTCAGGTTCTGTCCTTCTAATTGGTTATGAATATGCAAAGTGTTCCAATAATTGTCATTCTTCAAGAGTTACTGAAAGCTGTTGCATTGCACACATAATGTTTTCTTTTCATGGTGTTTGAAGGATGTGTATAGATATTATCTGTAGCAGAGGCTTCACCAAATGCAAGGTCCATTCTGTGGCACCAACTAATTTCATGTTCAGAAATGCAATTGGCTTCAAATTTTGCATGTTGGATGAGAAAGGGGAGGGAGCTTGTTTCGTTGCGCTGGTCCCGGCAGTGGTACATGCAAATTCTATTCACCATTTTTTAATTTACTTTGATAAAGAGCTGGTGGACTTTTATTCACATAGAGCAATGTTTGGAGACAGACGATTCAGCCTAAGAGATCAGGACTGTATGTTTATACGTTGCACAAACCTCTTTCAACCTAGAATGTAAAGATGTCCTCTTTTAAATTTTTTCTTTTCATATAACTAATATGAAATTGAAGCAGTAACTATTATTATGTGATTGATTAATGATCAGATTGGTTGGCTTAACAAGTAATTGTGTGGTCAAAATGTAAGCAGCATGGAGTTTCTAATGTGCGGCTGCTTAAGTTAGTTCAGCAAATGTATTTGTGTTGCTTGTGTAATGACTGAATTACATATTTCCTTTTGAGAAGATCGAGTCCCTTGCCTGTCTGCTAGAATTTACTTTGTCCATCAAACAAAGGTAGACTGGAGTGCATCATAAGGTGGAAATATATCAAGATGTTTGAATAACCCCATTGCTTTAAAGAAATGAGTTCAAGTAGTTTATCATTGTCTTGTGAATTCAGAGATGTAGTCTGCCCTAGAATTGAACTCCAGCCTGCCTTTTTTCTTTGCTTGTGTGTAATGTATACACAGTTGGAGTTCATGGTGGCTGCTTTATTCCACTTCTGGCAAGTTTTGTTTAATTGCTAGCAGAGGGTGTCGCATTGACACTGATGAATGGCACCCCCATTGTTAAATCATATGGTTTGATCTGAAGAACTATTAGCCAATGTGATCATCAGCGAGTGTTATCCACCAAAAATGTATACCAGAAAGCAGGGAGCAACTACTCATAACATTGCAAAATTTTCCATCCATGCTTGCTGTATAAATGGTGCAGCTGAAGCTCCCAAGTGGGAGTGTACAGTCAAAATATGCCCAAATTGGATTTTCATTTCTCTGCATGCTGCCGAGCATGGCATACAATTTATCTGTTATATAAAGGACAGCATTGAGCTTTGGTTTGTATTCAAGGCAGTAATTCAGTTAGTAGCTGCTATTACAGGGGGATAAAACAAGTAATTAAATCAACCTATTCAAATATATTGTGATGCAACTCCAGGGCAGGTGAGACCTGGGCCCAAACCTCTAGCCAAGAGAGAAGGTCACTGTGTCTATACTAGAGGATATTTTTCATGATCAAAGTGTTCACAAATGTTATTACATACATGTGGAGAACATGTCCAAAGATATACAGGTTAGGCGGATTGGCAATGCTAAATTGCCCATAGTGTCCATGGATGTGCATGCTAGGTGGGTTAGCCATGGGACATGCAAGGGTACAGGGATGGGGTACGGGTGTGGGTCTGGATGAGATGTACTTTGGAGGGTCAGTATGGACTTGCTGGGCTAAATTGTCCACTTCCACACTGTAGGGGTTCTATGATTCTAAGGTAGGACCTGAACCGAAGCCTCCTGATTTTGAGGTAAGGACATCACCACCGGATCTCAAGACACTGCTCACTCTTATAAATATACTGGACAGGCTTATAAAGTTGACTTGAATCTTGAGATGCACAACTGCCTTGGCAAAAGTGCCTTTTAATCTACAGTTGTGGAAAATTTAAGGTGTCAACTAATAATTTCCTCAATTCAAATGGCAGTAAATGCATTGCCAATCACAATGATATGATGATAAGTTTAAATCTGCTGTTTACCTTTGTATAGTATTTTTATTTTGGTGGACAGCACAGATTCTGGTTAAGGCCTTGTGTGGCTTCAGCCTCCTGGAGAGCAAACCAGGGACCTGTATGGTCTGTCTAAGGGAACAACTGCCAAACACATGCCAATCCGGCAATGGCATTGGCGAGCAAATGATCATCTCTTGGAATCTAAACTCCAGGGTTGGACGTCTTACTGCCCAGGAGCTGCCATCCAGTCAGAGGTTGGGAACTCTTGTGCAGTGCCACAGGGTGAGGCCATATCTACTGAGAAAAGGACAGATACCAGAAACACAGCATCAGGAGTGGGAGCTGGAGGGCAGAGGGTCAGAGGGTTGGCAGCAACGGCAATGAGATATGTCTTATCAGGTCCCCTGCCTCAACCAGGCACAGATTACCTCAGATTGAGGGATCTCCATGAAGGTGATGAGCTGGCGACATAGTTGCAACTGGCAACAGAACCACTGGTCACCAATCATCCCAGTGGGAGCAGGACGAGGCCTTGGTAATGTTCAACTTCCTGCCGAAAACCTCCATTAGACATAGGAGCAGAATTAAGCCACTGAACACATCAAGTCTTCCGTGATTGTAACAAGGTCAGCTAGGTGAACTTCATAAACTGAATTCCCTGATTGGAGTTGTTAATCCGGTCAGTTTAGGAAGTCCTGGCTGACAGATATAGCCATGATGTGGAAGAGCCGGTGTTGGACTGGGGAGGGCAAAGTTAAAAATCACTTGACACTAGGTTATAGTTCAACAGGTTTATTTCGAAGGACTAGCTTTCGGAGCACTGCTCCTTCATCAGGTTGACAGCTGGTGTTGAGTGATTTTTAACTTTGACCGATATAAACACGAGTGCCGAGATTCTTTGGGTGCTGACTGTAACGAGATTATGCCAGAGTCCAGGGCTTTCCATGTGTAACTAAAGGGAGACTGGATACCAGCCTCTGTGTGGAGTTATTTCAGAGATTTCCCACTGTTCAATGAGGTTTTTTTTAGCTTAGATTAGATTACTTTAGATTAGATTAGATTAGATTAGATTAGATTACTTACAGTGTGGAAACAGGCCCTTCGGCCCAACAAGTCCACACCGCCCCGCTGAAGCGCAATCCACCCATACCCCTACATCTACCCCTTAACTAACACTACGGGCAATTTAGCATGGCCAATTCACCTGACCTGCACATCTTTGGACTGTGGGAGGAAACCGGAGCACCCGGAGGAAACCCACGCAGACACTGGGAGAACGTGCAAACTCCACACAGTCAGTCGCCTGAGGCGGGAATTGAACCCAGGTCTCTGGCGCTGTGAGGCAGCAGTGCTAACCACTGTGTCACCGTGCTGCCCAATCTGATGGTTAATCTGATAATCCTGAGCTTTACTTTCTTGCCATTTCCCCATAACCCCCCTAATTTTGGCAGAGATGGAAGGGCAGTCTGGTTCGGATCCACCACTGTCCCACCCAGGTAAATCCTCTTTCTGCTTCCCAAATCAGCACAGAATGAGAGCAGAAGGTTCAGCTTGAGTCTTGGATCACAGTTAAAGTCACACACTCTGTTCCCCTCTCAACCATTAAAGAATCATAGAGCTGCACAGCATGGAAACAGACTCTTTGGTCCAAATCATCCACATCAACCAGGTATTCTAAAGGAACCTAGTTCCATTTGCCAGTATTTGGCTCATATCCCTCTAAAACCTTCCTATTCATATACCCATCCAGATGCCTTTTAAATGTTGTAATTTTACCAGCCTCCACCAATTCCTCTGGCCGCTTGTTCCATGCATGTACCACCTGCTGCGTGAAAAGTTGCCACTTAGGTCGCTTTGGAATCTGTCCCTTTTCACCATAAAGGACCTTTAGCTTTGGACTCCCCTACCCTGGGGGAAGAGACCTTGGCAGCTCACCCTATCTACACCCTCATGATTTTATAAGGTCACGTCTCAGTCTCTGGTGCTCTAGGGAAAATATCCCCAGCCTATTCAACCTCTCCCTGTAGCCTAAACCCTCCAACTCTGGCAACATCCTTGTAAATCTTTTCTGAACCCTTTCAAATTTCACAACATTCTTCCTATAGCAGGGAGATCAGAATTAAATGCAGTAGTCCAAAATTGGTCTAACCAACGTCCTGTACAGCTGCAATATGACCTCTCAACTGCTATACTCAATGCACTAACCAATAAAGGAAGCATACCAAAAGTTGTCTTTATTGTCCTATCTACCTGTGATTCCACTTTCAAGAAACTATGAACCTGCACTCCAAAATCTCTTTGTTCAGTAACACTCTCAATGGCTTTAGCATTAACTGTGTAAGTCCTGTCCTAATTTGCCTTTCCAAAATGCAGCACCTCTCACCTACCTAAATTAAACTCCATCTGCCAACCTCAGCCCATTGGCCCATCTCCAATTTTGGTGTCATCTGCAAGCTTACTATGTTCACATCCAAGTCATTTATATAAATGACAAAAAGCAGTGAATCCAGTACTGATCCTTGTGACACTCCACTGGTCACAGGCCTCAAGTCTGAAAGGCAACTCTCCACTATTACCCTCTCTTCTACCTTCAAATCAATTCTGTGAAACAAATGGCTAGTTCTTCCTGTATTACATGTGATCTAACCTTGCTAACCAGTCTACCATGAACAACCTTATCAAACGCTTTGCTAAAGTCCATAAAGATGATATCCACTACTCTGCCTTCATCAATCTTTTTGTTGTTACTTCAAAAAACTCAATCACTTGACTGAGATACTATATTTCCCATGCACAAAACCATGTTGGCTATCACTAATTAGTCCTTGCCTTTCCAAATACATGTAAATCCTGTCCCTCAGGATCCCCTTCAACAACCTATGTCAGCCTTCATCCCACCACCAATGTCAGGCTCAGTGGTCTGTAGTTCCCTGGCTTTTCCTTACCACTTTTCTTAAATAGTGGCACCCCGTTGGCCAGTCTTCCGACACCTCACCTGTGGCTATCGATGATACAAATATCTCAGCAATCACTTCCCTAGCTTCCCACAAAGTTCGAGAATATACCTGATTGGGCCTGGGGATTTATCCACCTAAACCATCTCCATGGCCTTTTGTCAGCCTGACAAATTACATCACCCACCACTGAGATGCAAGAGGAAAGGGTAAGGAAGCAAAGAATAGATGGAGGAAAGTCAGAAAAGAAATTTGAGGAACTGAAAAACTTCAGTGCTTTGGATAAAACCTTAAATTCAATTAATCCACATCTCTCCATTCTAACAAATGTGTTTCTATCCAAGACAAATTTGACCTTGAGATATATGCAAATTACATCATAAAGTTCCCTTTGTAAGCAATGACACAAACTGGGCTCCTTCTAGGTAATAATAGCCTCTTCCATTTCAAACTCTCTTCTGGTACTAGCATGTCTTTGCTTACATGATGAGAAAAGGATAGAAACAAAATTGAACCTGGAACCTCTGTCTGCAGCTGAGAGTAATCATTGACTTAACCTGATGAAGGGCTTATTCCCAAAGGGTTGATTCTCCTACACCCTGGATGCTGCCTGACCTGCTGTGCTTTTCCAGCACCACACTCTTGACAACAACCTGTCATAGTCACACTCAAGGAGTCATACCTGACAGACAATGTTACAGACACCAAAATCACCATCCCTGTCCTATCCCACTGGCAGGACAAACCCAGTAGAGGTGGCAGCACAGTTGGGAGTGAGTTGCCCTGGAATGCCTCAATATTGACTCCAGACCCCATTAAGCCTAATGGCATCAGGTAAACAGGGGCAAGAAAACCTGCTGCTGTTTACCACATAATGTCTTCCTCGGCTGATGAATCAGTACTCCTCCATGTTGAACAACACTTGGACGAAACGCTGAAGGTGGTAAGGGCACAGAATGTACTCTGGATGGGGGATTTCAATGTCCACCACCAACAGTGGCTAGGCAGTGGTTAGGTCCTAACGGAAATGGCTGCTAGACTGGGTCGAGGGCAGCTGGTGAGGGAACCAGCAAGAGGAAAAAAAACTTGACCTCTTTGTTATTAATCTGCTGGCTGCCACCACGCAGTACTTATGGAGATGAAGTTATGGCGTCACATTGCGAAAGCCCTCCATCATATTGTGTGGCACTATCGTCATGCGAAATGGGACAGACTTTGAACAGATTTAGCAATGCAAGACTGGGCATTCATGAGGAGCTGTGGACCATTGATCAAATTGTACTCCAGCACAATCTGCAACAAGCATATCCACCACTCAAACATTACCATCTAGCTAGGGGATCAACAGGGGATCATCAACCCTTGTTCAATGGAGATTGCAGGGGGGCATGGCAGGAGCAGTACCAGGGATACCTAAAAAAAAAAAAGAGGTATTGACAGTTAAACCATGGAAAAGGACTACTTGCACGCCAAGCACCATGAGCAGCAAGCTCTGCAGTCTTCTCACATCCAGTTGGGAATGGTGGTGGACAATTAAACAACTCACTGGGGGACGAGACTCCACAAATATGCCCATCTCAATGATAGAAGAGTCCACCACATCAGTTCAAAAGATAAGGCTGAGGCATTTACAGCAGTCCTCAGCCAGAAGTCTTGAGTAGATGATTCATGTCAACGTCTTCCAGAAGTCCCCAACGTTACAGATACCAGTCTTCAACTAATTTCATTCATTCCACAAGATATCAAGAAATGGTAGGAGGCTCTAGATGCTACAAAGGCTATGGACCCTGATAACATTCCAGCAATAGACTTGTGCTGCAGAACTTGCCACTCCCTGAGCCAAACTGTTCCAGTACAATTACAACACTGGCAGCTCCCCCCTGGAAAATGGCCCATTTATGTCCTGTACACGTAAAGTCGGACAAGTCTAACCCCACAATTACTACTTCACCAGTCTTGTCTTGATCATCAGTAACATGATGGAAGTTGTCATGAGCAGTGCTATCAAGCAACATCTGCTCAGTAATAACTTGCTCAGTGATGCCCAGTTTGGATTCTGACAGTCACTCAGTTCCTGAAGCCATTGCAACCTTGGTTCAAACAAGGAAAAAACAACTGAGCTCTAGAAGTGAGGGGAAAGTAACAGCCTTTGACATCAAGGCTGCACTTAATCAAGTATGGCATCAAGTAACCCTAGCAAAATGAATCACTGGAAATCAGGGCATACTGTTCACCAGAGTCATACCTGGCACATAGGCCACCTCTAGGGCATCTCTGCACGAGTTCCTTAGGGTAGCTTCCTCAGCCCAAACATCTTCAGTTGCTTCATCAATGACCTTCCCTTCATAGAGTCAGAGTGGGAATGCTCATCAATTACTGCACAATGTTCAGCACCATTCATGAATCCTCAGATACTGAAGGAATCCTTGTCCAAATGCAGCAAGACATGGACAATGTATATCCAAGCCTGGGCTGATAACAGGCTAGGAATACTTACGACACACGAATGCCAAGCTGTGAGCATCTCCAATAGCAGACCATTCAATACTTGACACTTAATGGTGTTACCATTACTGTATCCTCTACTGTCAATATCCTGGGGGTTATCATTGACCAGAAACCCAAATGGATTCATCTTCTAAATGCAGTGGCTACAAGAGCACATCAGAGGCTAAGAATACTGCAGCAAGTAACTCAGCTGTTGACACTTCAAATTCACCATTTACAAGGCACAAGTCAGGAGTGTGATGGAATTCTCACCACATGCCTGGATGGATGCAGCTCCAACAACACAAAAATCAACCTTGAGACCACCCAGGGCAAAACAGCTGCCTTGATTGGCACCGCACCCACTCCCTCCATCACTGATGTTCGCTGACAGCATTGTGTGCAATCTACAAGATAAACTGCAGAAATTCACCAAGGATTGTTCAACAGCACCTTCCAAAGACGCAAGCTCTTCCATCTAGATGGACAAACGCAGCAGATACATGGGAACACTACTACCTGCAAGTTCCCAACCAAGCCACATACCACCCTGACTTGGAAACTTTCTCACGTTCCTTTACAGTCACTGGGTCAAAATGCTGGAATGCTATCCCAAAGGACATTGTGGGTCTGTTTACTTTATGCGGAATGCAGTGGGTCAAGATGGCAGCTCACCACCACCACCACCATTTCAAGGGTAACTCGAGACTGGCAATAAATGCTGCTTAGTCAGTGACTCAAGTCACTTCTAAAAACAAATCAGTATATTAACCCTTTACAACACTTCTTTGTCAAGTCTCTGACATTGTTTACATCTCCTTATCTGACACCTGGTTTGAGAAAGTATGACTGAAAATTATAGAATCCCTAAAGTTTGGAATCAGGCCATTCAGCCCAATGAGTCCACACTGACCCTCGATGAGCAGCCCACTCAGACCCTTGGTCCTGCCCTATCTCTATAATCCTGAATTTCCGATGGCTAACCCACACATCCCCAGTTGAGATCCAGCATTGAGCTGCTATGCATCTTATTTTCTTCATTTGTTCTTACCCCAGTTTATCATCTTTTCAGGATTTTTGTGCAATAGGTTTATGCACAGAATACTTCAGATTGAGGATGAAATAACTTTTCCATGTGTGAATGTCAAGATTCACTGACTGACTTCTGGGATCTATTCATTGGGCAGGAAGTGAAGAGAAACACATAGGGGAGTGCTGCCTCCTTTGAGGGATCTGGGAAGTGCTGGTACAGCAACATGAGCAGAACCCCTTCATCTCTCCAAATCTCCCATATAAACCAAAACCTGTCCCTCAGAGTTCAAACTGACTGCGACACAGAATAGAAAATCCCAAAAATGGATTAGATTCAAAATGCAGTCATTATTATTACATAAGCAAGTTAACCCACCAAAAAGGGAATGAAGTGATAAATTAATCAGGTTATAGTTTAGAGAAAAATATTGGCCAGTTCATTCTACTCTTAAATGAATAATACTTTGCATGGATTTATATCCAACTGAGTAGACTATTGGGGTTTGAATTTATTATTGAATTGAGAACATTTAAGAGTGGAACATTTAGGCTCAAAACTCTATGAACTTAGAGTCATACAATCTCAATGGAAGCAGTCCATTCGGCCCTTTGAGTTCACACCTACCCTCCAAAGACTATCCCATCCAGACGACTGTCATACTATCCCTATAACCCTGCATTTCCAATGGCTAATCCACCTAGCCTGCATATCCCCTGGACAATATAGACAATTTAGTATGGCCAATCCACCTAACCTGTACATCTTTGGAATGTGGGAGGGAAAAGAACACATGGAGGAAACCTGTGCAGACATAGGGAGAATGTGTAACCTCCACACAGACAGTTGCATGTGGATGAAATCAAACCCAGGTTTTTGGCATTGAGAGACATTGTTAACCACTGAGTCACTATACTTCCCTACTTGTGAGGAGAGTCAGCTGTGGCTTATTTTATCATACATCCAACTTTGGGTCAGAGGGTTCAAGTTCCACTCCAAAGACCTCATTGCATATACAAACTGATACATCAACGCAGTCCTGCACTGTCAGAGTTGCTTTCTTTCAATTAATTTATGGTCATTACCTCAATTCTGTTTATGGCAGCTTGCTGTGCACATTGGCAGGCACATTTTACTAAATTACAGGAGTGACAGCCCATCACACATGTCTGTAAAGTCCTGTCCTGAAGTCATGCAAGTTGCAATATAATGGCAAGTTCTCTCATTCTACTAACCAGCTGACCAAAATTGGATGATTCCATATTAAGAGACTCTCTTGAGCAGCGTTCAAGATGTGGCCATGAAGTGATTCCTTTCCTTGAGGAACATCAGTGCAGAACATATTTAGTTTACCTAATATATAAGATGCAACCAGATAACTGACTTACTCACAGTCCAAGAACCATGGTTCGACTCTAAATTTATGTGAAACTTTACCTTATTTTCCCAGCTTGTTAGAGTGGAATTAACATCTTTGTCATGTCTGTCCCTTTTACTGTCATGTGTGATAAAACTGAAGCCAAAAATTAGCAATGGCTGCCATCTGCTTTGGTTAAAATAATTGTAATGACTTGGGTCAGAGTTATGAAAAGGCACACAGAATTGCAAAATCTAGATTCTGGTTGGACTCTTCGATTCTCACGTAACCTTATTGAAACCAGAACTGCTTCGATTATGAACACAAACATCAATTGCTGGAGAAACTCAGCAGGTCTGACAGCATCTATGGAGAGGAAGCAGTGTTGACATTTTGGGTCAAGTAATCCTCCTTCAGAAACAGTAGTATCGAGGTAAAAAATGTGTGTGTGTGTATACACGGGGTGAATGGGAAAGGAACGAGCAGATGGGTAGAGACAGAGAAAGGCACTGCTATGAATAGACTTTTTATTCCCAAGTGAAAAGAGTGACCAAGCATTCAAAAGGAGAACACTGTTTAGAATGGTAGTTGGGTGTGAATTTTGATAAGAAGGTGGTATTAATGGAGGTGGAGGGGGACTTGCTTTTTGGCTGGAAAATTGGCAAAAAGCTTCATGTTTTCTTTCCCAAGGAAGGTTTCACCAAATCAAGGGCCACTTGGGTACTTAACAACATTAGGGGTTCTCCATGGTAAAAGACGTCAGGGTCCCAGCAACCATGGATTGGCAGCTCTGTGGAAGGCACCTAACCAAAGACTGCTATCACGAAACACCCACCAAATATTTAGTATTGTTATTGCATCCCAGACCAGGGGTTCATGGGGGAGTGAGAATGAGGATGATCACTAGTAAGGACAGGGAAGAGTGGCAGTTGACAGGATCCCCTTTCTGATGTCCTTTAAATAAGGACTCCCCTGATGTTCTGCCACCACCTTCCCTGAAAATATGCAAACCTGGATGAATATGGCAGTCTGAGGTTATTCAGTGGGTAATTATTCACATAATGGTCTCATTCATTGGAAAGGCTGTTCTGAAGCTTTCTTGCCACAGACTGAATCAGGATTGAGATGAGACAATGGCATTTAGTGCTAACTGCTGTCCTGCATGATTAAATATCCCCAGCGCTATGGGTCTAGGCATTATATTCTGCCCTAAATGTCAGTGATTTGAATATAATCATTCTGCAACTTAGGGGAGAAAAAATGCACCTGTGGGCAATTCTTGATTGAAATCAAGTAAAAGTATGCATATGTGCAGACTTTCATAGATAAATAGTGGTGAGCATAGCATGGGATTCCATTGGAGACAACTTGGTTGAAATGTCTCTGATTCTTTGTGAGCTCCAAATACTTTAACAATAGTGAATTGTAACAGAAATTATTAGATTAATATTGCTTTGTGAAGTGATTTATTGACTTACCAGGTAACTGTAGGACATCTCCCTTAAGTTGACAATATGCTACTTTCAAACAGATAACTTCTATGTCGACATTTAACATTAATCTTTTAATATTATTAGTGCCAATTTTATATGCATTCTTGTTGAATGATATCTAGATTGGAAGTCATGCACTATTTTGGGCTGCTTAGTTTGTGGGTTGGATTTCCTTCTTGCACACACAGTACATTAAATAGTGGTTAATCATTTAACATTTGCCAATTGTTCTTTTTCCAAACCAAGAATTCACAACTTGTACGCTTGCTTAAACTTGGCATTCATGTGTATTTTCCGGAGCTAATGCAACACCAGTGTCCTTTCTCAAAAAAAAATTCCATCTGCATAATCAGATTACCGCATAAACCATATAGGATGTGCATATTTGTCCAATACACATGTGGTGTACACAGGACATTATGGGTGGAATGCACAGACATCTCTCTACAGTTTTGCAGTCTCTTTGCTTTGGGCAATTGGATTGTACAGTAGTTTCAAGCAATAATGCTTGCTTTTTTTTTAACCTACAGGAAATCAAATGGTCAGTCTGCCCCTTGTAGAATAAGTGAAAAATACTTATTGTGTTAATTATAGAATATATTAACTAAGAAATAATTTTTAAAAAGTAAGTGGAACAAGGGACTGAGGTCAAGAGATGATACTTAAATTTTTTTTCAAAAGATATATGTTCATAAAATTTGTAAACTGAAATGTTACATGAACATTGAAAGTTTTACCTCTGAGGATAACTGGAGTGAAGAGGAGGCTGTGGTATACCTACAGCTGGCTCTGACAGAAGTAAATAGCTTGAAGATTAATGTGTCTTATATTAGAATTCTTGGAGGAAGTATGAAGTGAACCTCAGTGTGTAACATAGATAATTATAAACTCAAGCATTACCTTTATCGTTTAGACTTTGTTTAGTTTGTTCTGTGCACAATTAAGTTTGTGGTTTTTTTAAACAACTGAGATTTGTGGTTTGGTTTGGTGGTTCAAACGAGTTGTTAGGATTTATATTTAAATCTTAGCAGTCCGAAACCAGTTTGTAACAATAGTCTCTGGATCCAGTATGGCCCATTATTCACTGAATCGTTTCTTTCACAGATGGAGTCTGTAAATGATCTACAGGAGAGCGCACTATAAGACATCAGCTTATCTGTTTCAATTGTGTTGTAGCCTATATGTGTTGGTTTACATTTTACTCAGCATCTGCAACTCATTGTTCTATTGCCCCTCCAAGGAGATTTGTCACCAAATTATAAAAACCATATTCATCTTTGGCTAATTTTAATGATTTTTGTTTTGTATCATGAAGGAGAAAAAGTTATTAATTTAGCAAATTCAAGTTTGTGATTACCACAATCAAATCCAGCACTGTCTCCTTCCAGTAGTATGAGAAAGAAGGAAAAATGTGTCCTTCTATGACACTCGTCATGATTAGAGGACATTGCAAGCACTTTACCGTCAGTGAAGTACATTTATGACGATAATATCGTTTTGATGCAGGAACAAAGGTTGCCATTTCGGCACAGCAAGATCCCACAAACCTCCATAATGATGGTGCTGAAGGCTGGATAAGGATGACAAAGTAGCAATGTCATTAAGGCCAGTAATCTGCTGGTCTGATGCCTTGGGCTTGGATTGAAATCCCATCAGAGCAGCTGGTAGCTTCTGAATAACAACCAGAAGAACTGCGAATGCTGTAAATCAGAAACCAAAACAGGAATTGATAGAAAAGCTCAGCAGGTCTGGCAGCATCTGTGGAGAAAAATCAGAGTTAATGTTTTGGAACATTAACACTGATTTCTCTCCACAGATGCTGCCAGACCTACTGAGCTTTTCCAGCAATTTCTGTTTTGGCAGATTCTGAATTCAGTTAATGAATTTGGAATTGAATGCTGGTCTCAGTTATAGTAACAGGAAGCTGCCATTAATTGTTGTGTACACCCATTTACTCTTGAGGGTAGAATATCGAACACCCTTACCTGGTCTGCTCTATAAGTGCCTCCAGATCTACATTAATCTAGATCTTAGCTGCCCTTCACAATGGCCTAGTGAGCCATCTAGTCCAAGGGTAATTGGGAATGCATGACAAATGCTGGCCTTGCCAGTAATGCCCATATCCCATGAAAGAATAATGAAAATAAAATTATATTTTCTCTTGATGTTATTTGAAGGATAACAATTGTTTAGCCCATCAGGGCGAATTTGCCTAAGTTTTTATTTGCAATAATGCCATGAGAGCATGTATGTTATCCTGGGAGGGCATTCAGCATTTTATCCATATGAAGCATACCAGAATGTTCAACACTCCATACTTCTGAGTTTTAGTGGCAGCTCAGATTTTGCACATCTGTATTGGGTATTCACTCTCAACACTGTTACACAGAGGTGATTGGGTGTAATCACTGAATCATAACTGACACCTCATAGAGCCACAGAAAGCAATGTATATATACACAATATGTTCATGTAAGCTTTGTCATTTGCAAATAAATTGGTAAGTATCTTCAGGCTCCATGTTATGGGATTGAATGTAGGATACAGAAAATCCTCTGCATCTGTGAAATGATGAATTCTCCTTTCCACGCCAAAAAGTACGTTAACAACAGAAATAAACATCTGCGGACAAAAATTGCATATGCGTGATTTTTAACCTTTTTAACGAGCTCTGCAATGGCTAATTTCATTGTTCACAGGGGTATGGAGGAATGGATTTATTTAAATTGGGGAAATCAGCATGCACAGTTCATAGTGAGCACCACCTTTGGTTCATATCTGGAGTGAATCCATCATAATCATCCCTTATTTGTACCAGTAACACTCTCACCGTCTGACCAGAACACACTGCTGTTTGATCATGAAATCTTCTGATTGAATGTCATGGCCAAAACTAAAACACAATGTACTTTTGGTGTGTTTGATTGTTGCTCAACAATAGTTGGGCAAATTGGAGGCAAAAATGGTAAGGCCCCTGTTTAGGTAATTAACCCAAGCTTGTTTCTTCTGATGCTACCTGCTAGCTAACATGATAGCTGCATATGGCACAATGCTTAACAGGCTATTAAGTGGCTGGATCCTTCATCATGGGGTCGTGAGTTCATTTGAGAGTACAATAATTTATCGTTGGTCAGCAATCCTAAAAGTGAAGTGCATTCTGGCTGGAGCAAGTGCTGCATGTGGTTGGGAAGGCATTCTGAGCATGAGCAACTGTGACGAATGATTGAATAGGATACACATCATGCTTCCTCTTACTGTCTCACACTCTCAACCCTGCTGCAATCTTCTCTGCTGTCCCCTCTTTTTCGTATATTTGGAGTATAGGAACAAGAGTAGGCCATTCAGCCTATTGAGCCTGCTGCACCCTTTAATATGATCATGGCTAATCAAACACATTTATCCACCCCATCCCCATAACCTTTCACGCGATTGAACATCAAAACTTTATCAATCTCAAGAGTCAGAGAGCCATACAGCACAGAAACAGACTCTTGGGCCCAACCAGTGTATGCCATATTCTGAAACTGAACTGATCCCACTTGCCTGTGCTTGGCCTATATCCCTCCAAGCCTTTCCTATTCATGATCTTACACTGATGCTTTTTAAATGTTTTAACTGTACCTGCATCTACCACTTTCTGTGGCAGTTCATTCCACATAAGAACCATCTGTGTTTAAAACAAAAGTTGTGTCCCAGTGTCCTTTTTAAATCTTTCTCCTCTCACTTTAAAAATATCCCCCTAATTTTGACTTTAAATATATTTTCGAAGACTAAGATTCCTCAGTCCTCTGTGGTCAAGAATTTTGAAGATGTACCACACAAAGTTTTAAAACAAAATTAGACTCTCTAACATTTTACTATGTCGGCTGCTTGAAATATTTTGAAAGTTATATTACCAGCTTTTCAGAGGTATGGTAGACACAAAGCCAGTTACCCCACGCCACGCTCGCACAGTTTCCTCCTCCTTGCCAGACAACCAGAGGCAGCAGAACCAACCCACTGAGAAATTGGAGCGATTACCTCCTTGGGTGAGGCAATGCGATGTAATTGGAATAACCATGACAGAGGTTAGTGCCAGTGGTGGGGCTGAAACCATTGAAGCTAGCTGCATGCTAATACCTTGTTCTTCTTCCATATCCTTTATCCCAAAATCTCAGATCATTAAAATGCATGTGACTTAAGTATAGAATGCTTGCTTCTGTCTCTAGCTCTTCACTCTCACTCTCTTCTCTTCCCCCCCCCCCCCCCCCCCCCACACCGCGCCCATTCATCCACCTTCTCTGAGCCTATCCTTATTCTTTTCTCCTTTTCGATAGCAATGAGTTGTCACCTGGCCAGGCAGTGGTTCAGGAGCAGAGGTTGAAAAGCAAAAAGAAAGTGTTTTCAAATTGAAGGCATGTATTGTACCTTTAAGAGAGAGTGAATGCTAGTCTGAACTGAGAGATTACAAGCACCTAGATAGCAGTCTCAGTGTATTGGATAATTGAAAATTTGTAATATTTGGTTGTGAAATGGATACCCGAGTTTTGGTTGCTGTTTTGACAGCAATTCAAATTTAACCAATCAGTTTAAATTATGCCCCAAGATACTAAAACCCAATAGAATTTGAATTTATTGTTTTGCCAACATTGAACCATTGAGAAGATCCGAGGTTGGGGGTTATAAAATATAGAGCTTTTGAAAATTGATCAGAGAGCAACAGCTATCGAGACAGAAATGTTTGGAGAGCTAACATCTTGCTCTCTCAGAAATTAGGAAACACTCTCCGTCAAAGGAACATTTTCATATGAAACATATTTGCAGTAAAAAGAAAAGATGGCCCAGGGAGATATTCAGCAGAAGAAGAAAGATAAAGAAGATGACTTAAGTTGACGTAATTTTAATAAATGTCTTACTGGGACAGCATATTGTTGCAGGATTGGAGGCAGATAATAAGCAGTTAAGAGAAAGCGGGACTTAAATTTGTGAATACTTGTTTAATGTTCACTTTTAGAGTTAAAAAATAAATTGATGTTATTTTCTTTTAAATAGTGGAATTTGTGAGTTCTCTGTCACTTGTATTTTACCAGATTATGAGGCGAGGTGAGCTTTTCTGGGTGTTTGGTTTATTTAAGAGAGGGGCTCACCTCCATGTCATAACAGTAGTGATGAAACGCTATCACTTGGTGTCAAACTCTCTATTACAAGTTCAGACACTGCTGCATTTACTTCAGAGGGGCCTCCACACTGTGAACAATGGGTACCACTGACCTGTTACCTGTAATCATAATATAGATGTCAGTTTGCCCACTGTTGAGCTTGCTTTTAAGGAGAAAGTATCATTTGGCTGGAGCAAGTGTTAGCAATGGTCTGGAAAGGCATTCTGAGCAGAAATAACAAAGACTAATGTTGGACCAGGCCATATAGACCTCAGGCTGTGGTCTTGGAGCAGGGAGGAGTAAGGCGCTACTTTAATACTGGACTTGGTGTAGAACTTGGAGTGCATCCTCTTCAATGTGAAACTGATAGCTAGCAGCATGAAAAACCTTGTAGACCCAATTATGATGTAGCACCAATGTCTCAGCATTCATTGCATTGCAAGCAGAAGGTGCCTACCATCCGTGTTCTACAGTGGAAGCTCAGATTGTTGCTTCATAGCTGCAGATACTACTGTTCAAACAGGCTTGTGTGGTCTTTCAGCAGTCCAGAAATATGTCCTCCTATAATTCTACATCTTTCAAAAGCAGTAGTTCTTGCCAATGCTGCATTTTTGCACTGTGCATAAAGAAAGTTTCTGCCCGACATACTTAGTTTATTTATACACCATTAAATCACAGCTTTTCTGGTATACCTCCACTTAGAGGGAAATTCCAATATGGGCCTTGGCCTAGGTTTCTCAATATTACATTAAGCATTTGTACTGTAACCTCCTGCAATATCAGTTCAGGGCCAACATTTTGTTTATTTTCACATGCAGTAAAAAAACACACTAAAGTACAGTGCCTAAAAACTTTGATTTTTTTTTTCTCAGCTTCATGTTTTGTTTCAACTCTTTTTCAGGATTGCCCCCCTGAAGCGGGTGACTTCAGACATCAGCAGTGCTCCGCGCATAATGATGTGAAATACCAAGGACAGTATTATGAGTGGATTCCCCTCTACAATGACAACGAAGCTCCATGTGCACTGAAATGTCGGGCCAGAGGGACATCTTTGATTGTGGAGTTATCACCAAAAGTTCTGGATGGTACCCGATGTAACACTGAATCCTTGAACATGTGCATCAGTGGAATTTGCCAGGTAACTTTACTGACTCTTGTGCAATTCCCTGTGGTGCATCTGTGCTTACACAGTACATTTTTATTAGGGTCAGCCAAGAATGAGAAAAGTGTGCATTAAAAATAAACTGTTTGTTCCTGGTAAGTGTAGAAATGATGTGTTTCCTCAGCCTTTACCCATTTCTCTAGCAAAGCATATGCTCTTGCGACTCGTATATTCTCAAGATGTTTGGATACAACAGCAAAGGCTGTGGAGAAAAAGCGGATCAAACACAGAATGCTGGAGGAACTCAGCGGGCAGCATGGTGGCTCAGTGGTTAGCAGTGCTATGTCTCAGTGCCAGGCACCTGGATTTGAATTCAGCCACAGGTGACTGTCTATGTGGAGTTTGCACATTCTTCCAGTGTCAGCGTGGGTTTCTTTTGGTTGTTCCGCTTTCTTCCTACATTCCAAAGATGTGCAGCTTAGATGGATTGACCATGCATTAAGCATTGGAAATGAAGGATTACAGAGATAGAATAGGGGGTTGGTCTGAGTGGGGATGTTCTTCGGACGGTAGGTGTAGACCTGATGGGCTGAATGGCCTGCTTCCACACTGTAGGGATTCTATGATCTGGCAGTGGAGAGACACTTTTTATACTAGACTTGAAATGTTAGCTGTTTCTGTCTCCATAGAAGTTGCCAGACCTGCTGAGTTTCTCCAGCATTTTCTAATGTTTGTTTAAGATTTTCAGCATCTGCACTGTTTTGCTATGAAGTGTAAATGGCTGTCGCTTTCAAAGACATTACTACAAGAGCATTGTTAAAAGAAGAGAGATTTTGTCAAAGATCCTATATTTTACACTCATCAGGACAATTGCAAGAATATAAAATCTTGAATGAAACAACAGTTTATACTGCATGAGGCACTAGGTGCTGATTGGTTGTCAAATAAAGTCTGGGTGGTCAAAGCATTGCCATGAAAAATGCACTAGGGGACAAGTACTCAAAAGCTTTTGTTTAAGTTTTAAGAAAAGACTTTGTTTGGCAAAGTATTGCTGTGAGGAATGCATCGGGGAACAGTGTTTCTCAAGCTTTCTTTTCTTTCATTCGTGGCATGAGGTAGTCACAGGCTAGGACAGTATTTATTGCCCATCCCAAAGGAAAGTTAAGACTCAGCCACATTGCTGTGGGTATGGACTCCCATGTAGGCCAGACCAGGTAATGATGGCAGTTATATCCTTCCCCGAAGGACTTTACTCAACCAGATGGGTTTTCTCAACAATTGGGATAGTTTAGGTTTTTATTGAAGTCAAATTGCATGCTCTGCTGTGGCACGTCCCCTTAACGTTGTCTGGTTCTCTGGCTTAACAGTCCAGTAATAATACTATCAGGCCATTGCCTCCCCTTTTACTTAATTGAAAGGCACAATTCCTCGACAAATTTTCTTTGTCTGCAGAGAGCTGGGTCCTCCAAATGAAACTCTGTAGTATACCTAAATGAACCCTTACTGTCTCATTGAATTTAAAATTAAAAAAAAAACTTCCAGTATGAGCCTTTTCTCAGTAAAGCTCAAGCTCTGTAATAGCAAACCACTGAAATTTTACAAGATAAAACTTTGTTTCAGCTTCTGACATATGATCATATAATCTTAACCATTATACAATCACTGCCTGTTCTTGAGTGTTACTTTTCCTCCATTTTGCCAAAACAAATGGGATAGCTTAGCAATTTGTTTCTAGATCAAAAATGCAACATGGTCATAAGCAGATGAGAAATAAGAACAGGGGTCAGCCATTTACTCTTTCAAGTTTGCTCTGTCATTTGGTTAAGACCATTGATAATGTTTTACTCCAAATCCACCATTCTGCACTATCCCTATATCCCTTGACGTACTTCGAAGTCTGTTTGCTCTGTATCTTGAATAAACTCAAATGACTGAGTATACATAGCTTCCTGGAGTAGAGAATTTAGAAAGGTTCAGTTTATTGATTGAAGAATTTTCTCCTTAACTGGTAACCCCTTATTGTGAGAAAATAACTCCCTGTTCTGTATTCCCCAAGTTGTAGAAACATCTTTCCATCTACCCTAACGAGCCTCTTCAGAATTATACAAGTTTCAGTAAGATCACGTCTCAGACTTATGAATTCTCTGGAATGTAGGCCTTGTTTTCTCAAATTATGCTTCCATCCCCTCATCCTAGTCAACAATGCTTTGTTGTGTTGTGAGAGTAAGAAGATTAAAACCTGTCGTGTCATAGAGACGTACAGCATGGAAACAGACCCTTTGGTCCAACCCGTCCATGCCGACCAGATATCCCAACCCAATCTAGTCCCACCTGCCAGCACCCAGCCCATATCCCTCCAAACCCTTCCTATTCATATACCCATCCAAATGCCTCTTAAATGTTGCAATTGTACCAGCCTCCACCACTTTCTCTGGCAGCTCATTCCATACACGTACCACCCTCTGTGTGGAAAAGATGACCCTTGGGTCTCTTTTATATCTTTCCCCTCTCACTCTAAACCAATGCCCTCTAGTTCTGGACTCCCTGACCCCAGGGAAAAAGACTTTGCCTATTTACCCTACCCATGCCCCTCATAATTTTGTAAACCTCTATAAGGTCACCCCTCAGCCTCCGGTAAACAGTCCCAGTCTGTTCAGCCTCTCCCTGTAGCTCAAATCCTCCAACCCTGGCAACATCCTTGTAAACCTTTTCTGAACCCTTTCAAGTTTCACAACATCTTTCCGACAGGAAGAAGACCAGAATTGCACGCAATATTCCAACAGTGGCCTAATCAATGTCCTACAATACTCCAGGTGTAAATATGACTAAGTCTAGGGTATTTAATCCTGATTTTTCCCTTAATCTCTGCAGCAGAGTGATTAGTCTCTCTTCAATAACTCATTGTACCTATGTGACTAATTTTAGAAAAATAACTCAAGGAAATTTGTGGATGTAATTCTGTATTTTTTATAAATACAGCCAAACTGAATGATCAAAGCCCATTGTGTAGGAACTATGCTAGCATGAGTCAGGAAGTGATGCTTATTTGAGGTCATGGTTTTGAAGTCAAAAGATTGTAAGCTAAGAAAGGATTGCTCATCTTGTTTAGAAGCATGAGAGAGATGCTCAGAGTCCTTTTGGAGGGGAAGCAGTACTTCAGCCTTGAATAGATTTGGGTTTTATAAAGAGCAAATAGTGACTGAGGGTGAAAAAATGTTTGGCTTAAAAAGGGAAACCACAGGTCAGTAAACATTGAGGCCAAGAATATTGAAAAATGAAGGATTAAGGTGGAGTCATAAGAGGTAAGAAGCTGTACCTTTAGATTAGACTCATGAAAAACATGAAGAAATGAAGCAAATTTTCCATTTGCACACTCTGGCATGAAGCCTAGTGGGAATGCAAATCAGGAAATTGTGCATACACAGTTCACAATTTTCTTTCCAATAATTTTAAATGGATGTAAAATCATGGGTTGTCTACACGATTTACTGCTGCAGGCTCCCAATGGACAATGCGCCGTGCCAGGAACTTGCAAGTGGAAAATTGACCCTTGTGTCTTTGTAGACTATAAAGAAACAAAATTTTCTTTGCTTAATTGAAGGACATGGAAGAGCTGTAGAAATTCAGCTGCTGTCCTGCAAAAGATTTAAGATTGTGTTTTAGGGCACGCAGTCTTAACAAGGGGATAACTGTAGAATGCACATCAGTACAAGAGTGGGTGAAGTTAGAAGTTAAGTGGAGGCCACCATTAACTTGTAGGAATACAGTGGAACAGAGAATAAAGCTCAGCCTGGAGCAAAACTTTGAGTTACTCCAATAAGATTCAGTGGAAGAGCCATGAACTGTTTCACAGGTGGAGTAATTTTAGAACCAAACAGCCATAAACATAACTTTGTTAGGATGCTGTGCAAAAATGATTAGTTTAGTACTGCCTGACATCAGAGCTTTTTTAGATGTCCAAGCCAACACATCCTTATAGTCAATGCCGAAAGTATGGTTTAAGGGTTAACAATGCTTTCTCCAAAATAAGGTCCTCTTAAGAATCGTCTTCCATGGTGTATCAAGTTTACTACATGAAAAAGGATTGGGCCTCTTGTTTCGCATCATCAGGCAGATAGAGTGATCGCTAAACCCATCGTCTGCACCGTCTTTATAAACATAGAACCATGGAAAGTAGAAACGGGAATGGATCATTGGTTGTTCAGGCCTGCTCTGCCATGGGGATGATGCCATTCAACTCCTTACCCTGTTCTATCCTCACCCCATACCCTTTTATCCCTTTAGTCCAGCAACTATATTGATCTCCTTCTCGAGGACATTCAATGCTTTGGCCTCAACTACTTTCTGTGGCAGAGAATTCTATACATTCACCACTCTGAGTAAAGTAATTTCACCTCATCTTCGTCTTAATTACCTACTCCATAACTTAAGCTTTGACTTGTGGTTCTGGACTTTATGGTCATTGGAAACTTGCTTCCTGTAAATACCTTGTCTTTTCCCTATCTTCCCCCGCCCCACCCATTTTATTCGTCTACTATCAACTCCGCTAATCTAGACACTCTTTATGTGTCACTCCTGCTCATTCCGGGAATCAGTCTGGTAACTCTTCACTGCACTCCCTCTATTGCCAGAGCATCCTTCCTCAGATATGGAGATCAAAACTGCACACAGTACTCCAGATGTGGTCTCACCAAGGCCCTGTAAAATTGCAGGAAAGCATCCCTTCATCTCTCACTAAGTAAGCCAACATACCATGTACCACCTTTCCTGCCTGGGATGCCTTCATGCTTATTTTCAGTGGGTGATAAATAAGGATGTCGATGTCTTGGTGCGTCTCCCCCTTCCCTAATCAGTCACCTTTCAGATACTTATCTGTTTTTGCTACCAAAGTGGATAATCTCATGCTTATCCACATTATCTGTTAGTTATGAACATTGATCATGATGCATCCTACTCAAAATATTAAAACACAATAAAAACATGATGGCAACAAAAGGAGCTTAAAAGATAAAGATAAAATTGTGATGAGAATTAGTGATGTGTTCGTAGAACTGGACAACATGGAAGGAGACCAGTCAGCCCATCATGTCTGTGCCAGTACTATGAGAGAGATCTCCAATCAATCCCACTTCCCTGTTATTTTCTCCAAAGTCCTGGAAATTTTTCTTTTTCTAGAATTTATCCAATTCCTTTTTGAATGCCATTTTTGAATTTACTTTGATTATTCTCCAAGGAAGAACATTCCCAAGCCCAATGGAGCGAAAAAGCATTCCATGGATTATCTCCAGGATCCTGCCTTTAAGGAGCTATTGCCCCAAACAGCAGTCAGAGAGTGACACTTCCATCTTCAGATAATTTTTTAAAAATACTGTTTGCCCAGCCATTTCCATTTTGATAGATGCTTTATATGAACACCCTATAAATAAAATAAAATTAACAGTTTGAGGATTCAATCCATTTAACATAAGAGGAACTTGAATTCTCCACTATCAATTATCCGAAGGAGATCTTGAGGTCCTGTTAGAAACATTACATCAAAGATGTGATTCCAACACTGATCACGTGCTTTGTTTATACTGATTAAACAGGCGCTGTCTCCAAATGACTGACCTCCTGCCCCCTCTGTCTCCCCACACCTTCCCTGGAGTTCGACAGAGTTCGAAATCCCCACCCCGCCCCGGAGAGGGGGCAGGGTTGGGAGGTGGGGGGACAGTGTTGAATGGAGGTGGGGGAGGGGTGGTGTTGGACAGGGGTTGGGGGGGTGTCAGGGGCAGGCAGGAGTGGTGTTGGGGGCGGGGGCTCACACGCTGTGTGCTTCTGCAGTCTCCTGAACAGGGAGCAGACTTTTAAAACTCCGAGCCCTAGAGGAAAGGCATTTAATAGATTAACCAAATAATCAATTATCCAAGCGAATAGTGCCCGCCCATCTCGTTTGGATAATAGAGGGTCCCCTGTAAAGCTAAAGCACTGTGTTCAACATGAGGCTTGTTCTAAACCTGTGTACGGCTTTAGGTTGAGAAAGAGAGTATAAGTTTGAATCTTAATCTTCAGTATAATCTTTTACTAAGAATCTATCTTAATTGGTGGAGCTTTGGATAATAAAACTAGGGTCATCAACTTACTGACAGAAGACCATCATTTTTCGCATGGTATTTAATGTTTTGTTCTGAATGCTAGCAGTCAGTTTGCATTTATAGCATTCACTTGGCAACACTTTTCCACAGTGTAACATTTAGTTTTGATTAAGCATGCATTTGGCTAGATGTTCTTCTTAGTATCTAAATTACCCTATTCAGCTGTAACTGAAGGGACAAGAGTTTAGTCTTTTGTTTAACACTGCCACTGACCCAGTAATTCAGTAACTGACAACTAGCAATGGAATTATTAATCGTGATGTCGTCCTGCAATTGTTACTTCATTCCTGAATGGAGTCATTTTATTTGAATGACAGAGCATATATATGTGTGGTAATTATTGGTTAGGCATACCCAGTTCTGTACTGATTTTAGATCTCCCTCATTCCCAGGAATTGTGTTTTCACCTCTGAAATTATCCAGACATTTTTATTATTCTGAGCAGAAAACAGGAGACAAATAGCATTGTTCTGTGAAATATCATCACCTATTGCTCTTGGAGAATGAAATGATTGTCACAAAATGTTTCATGCAGTGAAGAAATCAGAACACATTGGATTTGAGGAAGAAACTACTTTCTTTGAAAACTCATTTGAAATTGGTATGCCCTGGAAACTTAATTTATTTCCATGCATTTTCGATAATTTCTTATCGCATATTTTATAGTTTCAAATTGTGGGTGCAAAGGTGTGTGCTTAAAATATAGTTTTAAGTTTAAAAGCAGGAAGGTGATGCTGAACTATGTAAAGCATTGGTTAAGTCACAGCTAGAGTATTGTATTCAGTTCTGGAATCCACAGTATAAGAGGGATATGATTACATTGGACAGGGTGCAGAGGAGAATTACCAGGGTTTTGCCTTGGTTGGAGAATTTTAGTTATGAAGCGAGATTGGACAGACTAGAATTGTTTTTTCTTGGAGCAGAGAAGGCTGAGGGAGGCACAGAAAGTCATAAAGGTATACAGCCTGGAAACAGGCCCTTCGGTCCAACTCATCCATGCTGACCAGATATCCTAACCTAATCTAGTCCCATTTGCCAGTACTTGGCCTATATCCCTCTAAACCCTTCCTATTCATATACCCATCCAGATGCCTTTTAAATGTTGTAATTGTACCAGTCTCCACCACTTCCTCTAACAGGTCATTCCATACGCACACCATCCTCTGCGTGAAAAAATTGCCTCTTAGGTCCCTTAATATCTTTTCTTCCTCATCTTAAACCTATGCCTTCTAGGTTTGAACTCCCTCACCCCTGGGAAAAGACCTTGTCTATGCACCATATCCATGCCCCTCATGATTTTAAAAAATCTCTATATGGTCACCCCTCAGCCTCCAACGCTCCAGGGAAAACAATCCCAACCTATTCAGCCTCTCCCTATAGCTCAAACCCTTCAACCCTGGCAACAGCCTTGAAAGGGTTCAGAAATAATTTATAAGTTTCACAGCATCCTTCCTATAGGAGGGAGATCAGAATTAGATGAAATACTCTGAAAGTGGCTGAACCAATGTCCTGTACAGTCACAACATGACCTCCCAACTCCTCTACTCAATGCAATGATCTACAAAGGCAAGCATACCAAATACCGCCTTCACTATCCTATCAATCTGTTACTTTCAAGGAACTGCACTCTAAGGTCTCTTTGTTCAGTAACACCCCCCAGGACCTTACTGAGATGTATACAATTAGGAGAGGCATACAAAGGGTAGATGGTAAATGTTCCCCCTTTTGATGGAGGGGATTAGTGACCAGGAGACACAGATATAACGAAAGAATCAGGAGGTCTAGAGGGGATACCAAGAAAATATATACATCAGAGGGTGGTGAGAATCTGGAAGTCACTGCCTAGTGGGTGGTAGAGGCAGAAACCCTCATAGCCTTTGAGAAGCATTTTGATGTGCACTTGTGATTCCAAGTCATAAAATGCTATGGGTCAAGTGTTGGAAAATGGGATTAGAATTGTCAGGTAGTAGTTTTTGAGCAGTGTAGATATGATCGGTCAAACCGCTTTTGTTTGTGCTGTAGACGTCTAGGACTCTGTAACTCCCCCTAAGTGAACCAATAGACAAATGAAAACTTGCTTGAAATTTCTAGAGCAAAGTGACACCAGTATTTTGTCTATTTGATCAGAACTAAAAGCTACAAAGATCTCCTCTGGAGGCCAAGTGGAGGACAGTAGAAAGAGGAATCAACTTGGGTGTAATTAAATGATGGCTGTAAACAAGTTACAGTCATGTGTAAGGCGACTAAGTGTGAAATACCAAGGCAACTAAACAGCTACATAGTCATACAGCATGGAATCGGACCCTGCCAAACGTAATCCCAAACTGAACTAGACCCACCTGCCTGCTCCCCACCTGCATCCCTCCAGACCTTTTCTATTCATGTACTTATCCAAATGTCTTTTAAACATTGTAATTTTATCCACATCCATCACTTCCTCAGGAAGTTCATTCCATACGTGAACCACCCTCCGTGTAAAAGATTTGCCCCTCATGTCGTCTTTAAATCTTTGTCGTCTCAACTTAAAAATGTGTTCCCTCGTCTGGAAATCCCTCATCCTAGGGAAAAGACAATACTGTTAAGACTCGTTATTTTATAAACTTCTATAAGGTCGCCTCTCAATCTCCCATGCCCCCAGCCTATTCAGCCTTTCGTTATAAGTCAGACTCTCTATACCCAGTGACATCCTGGTAAATGTCTTCTGAACCATCTCCAGATTAATAATATCCTTCCTATAACTGGGCAACCAGAACTGGGCACAGTACTCCAGAAGGGGCTTCACCCATGTCTTGTTGCTATCATAACAGCGCAAGCATGACACTTAATGGATGAGCGTCTTTTTGGCTGTACTTTGGTCTGAAATTTCCTCAATGTCGCCAGCATCTATTGCAAAACCTTTGAGAGCCACTCTGAGACTCCACCCGTTCAATGTTGATCTTAATCAGCTCCATCTCTCTGCCACTGCTTTGATCATGTCACCAGGTTGTCTAACTGCTTGCCTGACATCGCTTCATGCAGTCCAAAATTCTCTGCAGCTGATCATCATCAATACCAAAGCACTTTATTTAAGCACTCCAAATTCAAGTCTTGGCTAGTCCAAAACATTAAGGAAAGTGATGACTGCTGGGTTGTCTGTAACAGCCTTGTCAACTCCTTGTGATCAGATAGCTCTCCACTCCCAACCTAACCATTCCGACTTAATTATCCCCACTCCCTCACCAACCTATCATTCTAGTTAAGACTGCCTCAAATGTGCCATGTCTTGCAGCCACTCCCCCACCCGATTAGAAGTTATATGTGGTATTATTTGATTCTGCAGGATATTTGTGGGTGTAAGCTTTCTTCGACAGTAAGCTATGTAGGACGAACCAGCATAAAATTGCTTTTCTTGTGTTTATTTTATTCCTTCAGCCTTGTATTTTCTGGCTTCTTCCTTCCCTGCAACATTTTGTGAGAAACATTTCGTGTTCTAGATAGGGGATCTGTCAATGATGTGGAGTTAAAACAGGAGCCCTGATGTCTCTGCTGCACCTGCCATGTGTTTGAACTCTCATTTCTAGCAAAAGAGCTGACAGTTACCTCTTAATATTAGTAGTAATAATAATCATTTATTTGACATAATTAATATTAGAAGAACAAATACACTATGAACTAACAATAAACACTACAAATCTATCTTATGGTTTAACTTAACTTTGGATGATCGTATACCACCACCACGCTAGAACTTGGCTGGGCTCCACGTGCTGATGTCGCCTGCTATTCTTCCGATGGTTTCAGAGGTGTCTTCTCTTTCGATGGTTGTTCTCAAGTTATTGCTCTCCAGTTACCACTTGAGTTACTGCTCCTGAGGGTGGTGTTGCAGTGATTTTTATATTTCTAAGTCTTCCAGCCCTTTTGGAAGGGTCTTGAGTGTCCTCCAACAGATCAATCAGGCTCAATCATCCTGATCGATTGAACCCAACTAGGCATTGGCATGGTGATAGCATAGTGGCCCTTAGGCCTCCGATCCTGGAGGTCCACGGTGCATGTAGTCTCCTCCAGATAAGGGTGTGTTTGATACACACCCCAATGTTTCTGATCATCCTGAGGACAATCTCCATTGCCTCTATTCAAACCCAAATTCAGATGTATATTGTAAGGTCTGTAGTTACCAGGTCTGTTGCAATCTGTTGGTGGCTGCCGCCTGTCTGGATTCTGCAGTATGTTTATTCGCCACTTTAGTCAAGGCTGGGTTCCATTTCCCAGCATGTTCTAGTCATTGTTCATCTTTTGTAACTTCATGATAAGTTCATCATTTTCCATCTTAAGTTCACTATTTTGAGTGGCCTGCTCACTGTCCTCTTCCCATCACACACACCATTACCTGGCTCAATTTCTCCAGAAGTTCTCATCTCTTCCTGATTGTGGAAATCGACGTCTACAATCTTGTGAGTGAATATAAATAGTCATTATTAAATATAACCATTTACAAAGCATGGTTAATGAAGAAATGGAACTGAAGTCTTTCAGGTTCAGACTCTAGTTCCGTGCATTGTATTTCTTTTGCATCAGCTCCTTCTACAACAAAGATAATTAACCATTTACTCTACACCAACTAACACCAATGCCATCTTTCCCACATTGCCAGCTGAGTCTCCATTGGTTATTTGTCATTCTAAATGGCCAGGTGAGCTTGTCTGTTTGGCAGCTTCTTAAACACATCAAGCTTTCACTCTCTCCATTGCTGTTTTCTGTGGCTGCAGTATATCCAACCTACAGGTTGCACCAAAGCAACTTGCCCAATGCTTCTTCATTGGCATGTCGCAAACCCAGGACTAGAAACACCCTTCAGCCTCCCAGGTAATTGTGTGGGAGCATCACTATCATCAGGTTCTTCTCCATGTCACACACCATCTAGATTTAGACAGATATCACAAATATTTCAATGTTACGGTGAAATATCCTGGAGCTCTCCACCTCACGACAGTTTAAGAATACTTGCATCACATGAACTGTAACAATTCAGGAAGAAGGTTTACAGTTTCTCAGTAGCAACTGAGGATGGACCGTAAGTGCTGGCCCACGCTTCAAGAATGATTCTGTTAAAAATGCAATAATTTACCGAACGATCCTGGATATGTCTCCTTGATTCACAAACCCAGCTGGTTTCTATTCAGTAAAGGAAATCTATCATACTTATTGTCAGTATTCTAGAACATGAGTTCACATCCCACCATGAGACACAGCGAAACCTAAATATAAACCTGGAGTAAAGAGCTGGCCTAATGGTAACCTTATAATTATCGTTGATTGCCATCAAAGTCTATCTGGTTTTAGGGAAGGAAATATGATGTCCTTACCAGGTTTGGCCTATACGCGAACCTAGATCCACAATCATGTTGTTGAATCTTAACTGCCTTCTGGGCAGTTAAGGATAGGCAATAAATGTTTCCCCCAGCCAGTAATGCCCACATCCTATGAATGCATTTTTAAAAAATGTACAAGTCCCCACCTTGGTCTGCAATTTTCTGTTTTGTCTCACTTTCTATAAATCCGCACACTGGGTAAGTGAGGAGAAACACCAAGGGGCTGGAGAGGCCCAATATGAATTTTTCCAAAGTAATCTCTGAGTTTCTTGGAAAATATTTATTGGAGGCTGAATGATTAAAGTGAATGCTGTCCATATGTTTTGATGTATATAATCTTAGATTCTAAATATTTAACCCCGAATTTTAGAAGAGGAAGCTGTACTGTTGATCATCTATCCATTCAAATATCCCCAAGTGATCAAAGGAATGATAGAATTTCTGAGGTAAATTTCACATCATCACAAAATCCCAAAATGTTTCACAGCCAATGAAGCACTTTTGCAATGTAGTTATTGATATAATGTAGGATATTCTGATCATCAATTTGCATACTGCAATGTACCACAAATAGTTATGAGATAAATCTTAGTATTCCTGTTAGATAAACAGCAGGATCAATAATGATGATCCCGTGTAGTTCAACCAAAAAGTTGCCATCCAGTTTGCGTTTATCATCAATCTTTATTAGCCTGTTTGCGTTGCTTTCATCACCTCGCATACAAGTGTGAAACATGGAGCAGACTGTGAGATACTTCAATCCTGCTCTGACATTCAGTATGACCATGGCAACATTTCTGCCTTAATTCCACGTGGGAACATGCTTTGTATAAACTTGGAAAACCACAACCTCCAACATGTCGAAGAACAAGGGCAGCCCATGCATGGGAACACTACTATCTGCAATTAGCTTTGCACTTTATCCACCCCACTCCAACACCTGGCACCTCGACATCATGCAATTTTCCTGGAAAGTCTCACATTCCTGACTTGCAACTATTTGGCGTTCCTTCACTGAGGTATGTTCAGGTTAGGAGAGCTCACCATCTTCATCGTTTTTACAGACTCTGCCACTGTGCCATAAGACCTCCAAGATTATCATTGATATTTTCCTAATCAATCTGTGCAGAATTGCTATTACATACCTCTGGAGTAGGTGGGACTTAAACACAGGCCTCATGGCTCAGAGATAGGGGCACCACCACAGTCCCCTCTTTTATTTTTAAGTTAATCATGATCAGTTGCAACATAAATGTTTTTCATTTCCAGTTAAGCACGTTGCTGCCACACTTCCAACTAAACTTAGTTAACCAGATCAAAAATGAAGGAGAACCTATTTCCCTTTTTTTTGAGTGAGACAGAGTGGCTTTTTAATTGGCAAAAAAAAATGTGACAGCAAACACAAAGTAGGTGGGGAAGGAGGGGTGCAGATAGGGATGTAAAGACAGTTTGCTTTATAAATTTAAGAGTTCTTGAGTCCCAGCTGGTTTGCCAATGTTCTGTTTCCTCAGGAGTGACAGAGTTTGCAGATATCTTTCATTTCTCAATCCACAGAGGTCTTTCCAAGTTTCTTTGCACTAGCCCAGGATTGCTGAGATTGAATTTGAGAGAGGAGTTTCCATATCTTTGCTGTGTTTAATCCATTTTTTTTTCACTTTTTGCAAAGTAACCTCCTTCAATATAGATTGTTTGTATATTTCAGGTGGAATGTTCCAGTGCCTTTTCCAAACTGAACACTCTGTGTGTAACCTTTTACCTTTCAATATCTAAATTTAACATACAAATGTGAATAAAACAGGAAGTGCAGATTTCTCGACATCTCACTGTGTTTCAACTTTTGATTAAAATTGGTAATTCTGAGGCAACTTTTTTTTTAGTATAGTCTGTGTGGTTTGCCTGGACTGTCAGGTGATCATGACCGTTATCTTAGATCATTTATTTAAAATAAAAAAATTTAGTCCAGGAATGTCTTGGATATTAATGCCAATTGATGTAAGTTAAGTAGAGATCGTCCATCTTCACCATGTTCCAAATAAATATTGCTGGGTTCCACTTGTGGAACACTCCTTCGTCAATGACTGTGGGTGCACCAGTTTGCATGAATAATGGCAATTCAAGAAGATGGCTGAATGTCACCTTCCAAGGGATGGATAATAAATGCCTGGTCGAGGTAGGGCTGCCAACATCTTGTGAGCGAATATAAAAGGCTCCTTATCCTGAAACAGTGTCCTTAGGGAAAACAGTTGCTCAATATCTACCCTATCCACCATGTCAAAATTGTGCCCCTTTCAAGGATTATGCCCTCTCTTAAGGTGAAGTTTTAACTTAGTTCAGAATGGGGAAAGAGATGGTCAAAATAATTTTTCATTTTTCTATGAGCTGTTCCTGAGTTTTATTGAAGGTAACCTTTTGGTTTTCAAGGAGGTACATTACATTTTCAAATTGTTACTAACTGCTCTATTAGGTGATGCTGTTCAATAGCAACACTAATTTCTGTATGTTAATGGGATGGGATGACTATTGCATTTGGTTGTTAGGGTGGCATGGTGGCTCATCGGTTAGCACTGCTACCTCACAGCACCAAGGCTCTAAGTTCGACTTCAGCTTCGGGTGACTGTCTGTCTGTGTGGAGTTTGTACGTTTTCCCTGTGTCTGTGCAGACTCTGTCTGGGTGCCCTGGCTTCCTCCCAAATTCCAAAGATGTGCAGGTTAGGTGGATTAGCTATGTGAAATACAGGGCTGTAAGGATAAGATCTGGGTGGAATGCTCTTTGAAGGGTCTGTGTTGACTCAATGGGCTGAATGGTCTGATCCCACACTGTAGGGATTCTATGAGATGGGATATTTAGAGTAGAGCAGAATAAGAACAATTCATCAATATCTTTTGTAACCATATCTCCTCCATTACACTTAAAGCTACAAAACACAAAGCATTACTTTCTTAGACACCATAGGATTTAAATGGTCCTCCTTCTGTTCCTACTTGCAGTCTCCCTCTTGTTCTCCTCTGTACCCCTCCTCATTTCCCTTCCCTTCCCATCTGAGAAGATGCCACCATTTTGCTTCAAGAGTCAGAGTTGATGACTGTGATATAATACAATGCCATGAGTATGTATGTACTTTTTTTGTTTATTCTTTCATGGGATGGGGGTGCCACTGGCCTTGGTCAACACTTGCCAGCCATCCCTAATTGCCCTTGAACTCATTGATTTGCCTGGCAGTTTCAGAGGGTAGATAAGGGTCAACACCATTGTGCCTTGGTTGCCTGAAGGTCAGACCAGGTAAGGACATGAGCAAATTAGATAGATTTATGTTACAGTCAGTGGTAGTTTCAAACCATTATTGACACAATCTTTCAGTTCCAGATGTATGAGTGCTGGAAGAGCATTAACCTGGAATCTGGATTACTAATCAAATGACATTGCAACTCTGCCACTGTCTCCCCAAAATGTACCTATTCTTTATTAATAGCAAGTAAAGTTGGACACAGTGTAAAACTAGAATTGCATTGGAGTTAGATTAAAATTGTTCCCTTAAAAGAAACCCTTTATTACCTAAAAAAAACCCCAGGTATTTTAGGACTGAGAAAGTTTTGAAATGGGCAGACATTCAAAGAATAAGCAACCTTAAGTTTTAATATTCAGTTTTCAGGAGTTCTTGATATGAACTGATGGTGTTGGGCAAAGTGGCTAAATATTATGTTATGCAAAAACTGCTCCTTTTATTTTGAGAGACAGCATGTGTTAAGCTTGTTTTGTAAAAAAGGATTTTCTCAAAAATGAAATAGACTTGAAGTGTTGAAATAGTTTTTGTTTGATAATAATGTAGTCTGTGTTAAACAGAATCTGGTTGTACCTTTTCAGACACATCAGATATTTTTCCATGGTTGTAAGTATTTAAACCCTACAGCAAGACCAGATAGAAGTTCATAATTAAGTAGATACCCTCCGCCCATTGATTTTTTTAGGCCTCCAGTTATTGTGACTCCCTCAGACTTAAGATGGTGTGCTGGTGAATTATTTCCAGACTTGCTTAACAATCCTTGCATATCATCGATTAGACAGCATTTAACACAGGCTGGCTTGTCTCCATTTATTATTCTCCAGCAGTAAGGGCATAGCCAGTGTTCTAACAATATACTGTATACTTTGTTTTATTTATATTAACATTGGTTCTAGCAGTGTAGTTGAGAGCAAAGAGATGAGGTTTTCCACTTCAGCAGAATTGGGCTTGTCCCTGATTTCTTCACCTACAGTTCAGTTGCCACATGTTGGAATGTCCCTAAGTCTCTGCCAAAGAGTCCATTAGAATAAAGTGAATCAAGCCTCAAAGACATTTATAGTATATTAATGACCATTGTGAGGACTGATTATGAAAGATGCAGTAAGTCATTTCAACTTTAAATCCACCTAACATAATCAGGTAACAGCAGCTATTAAGACTCTCCTGTTTTCAGGTATTGCCATAGGATAAATAGCAGGAAAGAGATCAAATTACCTGTTTCTGTCATCTGTTTACAATAACCCTTCATTTCAATAGCAAAGTCTATTGGGTTGGCATCACATGCAAAAGATGGCCCATCTGAAAATGCAGCTGTTTATTAGTACTGTATTGATGTGCTCATTTTCAATGTCATGTGACACTTAAGTAAGAGCATCAAGAGGCAGTGGGGATGAGCAGGAAGTCTCAAAAATCAGGGACACAAGTCTTGATTCAGAAATCAGAGACACAAGCCTGCATCCCACTAGCCAGCAACAGAGCATTCCTGTTTAATTAATAGAATTGCTGACATGGTTAAAAATCATAAGCAAAATGAAACCTTCCATATTCGTCATTCTGAGTGTGATTCTACTCCAAGAAATGGCGCTCAGGGACCTCAAATGCCTTAAAATAATATTTACTTCACAACTCACTAAGTTAATGCCAACATTTAAAGCTCAGTTCAGATCTGTGTTTCAGGTTTCTTCAGTTGTCGTTGTCCTTCCGAGTGTCCAGAGCTTGGAACGTGTAGTGTGCATTATTCAAGAAAGCCGATGCTTGATGCCAAAATCAGCACCAGGATTGCCAAAGGCTGCAGCTGTTGTGGCAAAGTTGACAGCAGACAAACAGCAAGAAACACAGAGCTTCATCTGTACCAGGCTTGTGATCTCAGCACCCTTCATTACAGTAGCGAAACCGCTTATACAAACCAAAAGAAAATGCTGAGCAACTTCCACCTCTGCTGTCTCAGATGAATATTGGGCATTATCTGGGGCTGAATTTGGAAGTCACACCAATGTGCAGGGGCCTACAGCCCATTTACCCCCTTGAGTTGGCAGTGATTCTGTTGGCTGAGTTACTTGAGCCACGTGATGATGATGATCGCCGCATCCTCAAACATATGCTCCATGGGGAGTTTGCTCTCAGCAGATGACAAACAGATGAAATATAGCTGTGATACAAAGATGTTTGCAAGTGAGAGCTCACGTTGTCTGGGATCAGAGTCACTGCTCAGGAAGTCTATTCTGCTGACTGGTGTTTGGAGTGGTGAGCAGTCAGGAAAGGGTGTGACAAAAACAGAGGTCAGAAGGACTTGTGCTTGGAGTCTGAAGAGGTAGGGGAGGCCTGAAATGAGTTTTTGCTTCAGCATTCACGAGAGAGGGACCTTGTTAATAGTGAGAACACAGTGAGCAAGGTTAATAGGCTTGAATAAATTGATATTAAGGAAGTAGATGTGCTGGAAATTCTGGGAAGCATCAAGATAGATAGAAGCATCAAGGTTTCTACAGGAAGCAAGGATTGAGGTTGCTGCGCCTCTGGTGATGATCTTCGCATCGTCATTCTCCATGGAAGTAGTACCGAATGATTGGAGGGAGGCAAATGTTCCTTTGTTCAAGGAAAGGGAAGAGGGAAGTCCCTAGGAATTACAGACCAGTCAGTCTTACATCTATGGTAAGCAAGATACTGGAAAGGATTCTAAGCAATAGGATTTATGACTATTTGGAAAAACATAGTTTAATTTAAGATTTGTAGCTCGGGTGCTTGTTGTTGTGGTTCTGTTCACCGAGCTGGGAATTTGTGTTGCAGACGTTTCGTCCCCTGTCTAGGTGACATCCTCAGTGCTTGGGAGCCTCCTGTGAAGCACTTCTGTGATGTTTCCTCCGCCATTTATAGTGATTTGTATCTGCTGCTTCCGGTTGTCAGTTCCAGCTGTCCACTGCAGTGGCCGGTGTATTGGGTCAACACAGTCAACACAGGAATTCTTGGACATCATCAGAAATATACACATAGACAAGGAAGAAACTATGGTCTCATTCGATGTAACGGCACTGTTCACCTCTATCGACAAAACCCTAGCCAGAGAAACAATAGCCAACCTGTTGGACATGCAGAACAGACAACAAGACAGGGAACCTATCAACAAAGACTGCATACTCAAACTACTGGACCTGTGCCTCACAACACACTTCACATTCAACAACCAAATATATGAACAAATCAACGGCACACCCATGGGCTCACCCATTGATGTTTCGGGCAGGAGCCCTTTATCAGGAAATTCCTGATGAAGGGGTCCTGCCTGAAATGTTGATTTTCCTGCTCCTCGGATGCTGCCTGACCCGTGCTTTTCCAGCAGCACTCTAATCTTCATTCTCCTTGTACGTAGTCCATTGTTTCCTGCGATAGACCGATGCCAATCCATTTATTGTAGGAATATTTAATCAAATTCCTGTCTCCCCTATTTTAATAGTGCAATTGCTCAAATTATTTTGGATATACTTAACAATCACATTAGGAACACTCCTCAACTGACTAAAGTTGTAGTAGGCCTAATATTTTGATCATTAAGTTATAAAATTAATCATTAAAGGGCATAAAGTTAAACTGGTTGTGATAGGTTATTTAATTGCTTTTCCAACCAAAGGGAGAGAAATATAGTCCAGGTTCAGCGGGAATATTGGATCCTGTTCAGGGCACTCCCTTTAGGAAGAATGTGAAGGTGTTGGAGAGAATGCAGAAGAGGTTCATGAGATTCCAGTGTTGAGGAATTTCATAGAATTTAAATTTAAGCGTAGATTGCAGAAGCTTTTTTTTATGCAGAGTGTGGTGGGTGTCTGGAATTGGCTGTGGATCTAGACAGACTCAACAGGGAGAAAAACGCATGAAAGGCACAAATGTAAATTAATTATTAAAAGATATAAGGAGAATTGTTTTCAGGTGGTTAAGGTCCATGATAAGGCTCTCATAGAGGTTCAGTTGAAAGATTCAGTAGGGTCTTAGATAATTATTTGAGAAAGAAGAATGTGCAGGGTTATGTGGAGAAGGCACAGGAATGACTTTTGGTGAATCACTCCTTAGAAAATGTTCGTATAAACACATTGAGCCAACTAGCCATCCTCTGTACCATAACTTTGAGATTCTGTGAAATCCTTTAAGTGACAAAGGCTAAATAACTTGTTTATTGCCTTGTCTCATTATTTAAAAGTTTATTATGGCCCAGATCTCCCCCCCCCCCCCCCCCCCCAAATATTTTAAGAAGGTAGCCTAGACTTTAATGTTTTCTTATTTTAAAGGCAAATGGAATGGCCTGTGCTCCAGATGCAATTCGACTGGTCAAATGACTCAAAATTAAGTAAAATATAGTTTATTTGAACACTATAGTTAAAATACAACAGTAGAAAGAAGAACTTAACTCTGTTGGAAAATCTAACAGAATAGCAATGAAGTAACTTCCAATACAGTGACTTCCCATAAACTCACCATTTGGCAAAAAGGCCAATTCAGAAAAATATATTTGTCTCATAGATAACCCAGCAGCAGAGAAAACCCCAGCTTCTAGCTGAAACTAAGAGAGGGAAAAGATAGTTTCTGCTTCTTTAAAACCACAGCAGCTTCTGCCCTGTTGAGACTCCAACAGCTTAAAACTAAACCTTTGGTCTGTGAAAGATGGCCACACCCATCAAGGCTGCTTCTATTCTTCCAACCTTTTTTTTAAAAAGAAATCCCAAGGCCCCTCAAGTTGTTATGTTACTGGCTTGCCAATTGGATAGCTCAGATTGTCTTAAAACGTCTCTGTAAACAAAATTGGACAAAATAACCTTTTAATGCCACAGCATTGTCACAAATTTCTATGTTATTGTTATTCTAGCTTTTCTTGATTGAAACAAATCTTCCTTTTCAAAACCTGCAATTAATTTTGTAACTATTCTGTTTGAATTGATCATAGTTTTAGTATTCAGTATTTTTGCTAAATACACGTTATGAGAGGTGCCATTTTTCACAAAGAGCAATTGTCATTCACAGTGTGCTGTTCTATGGACTTTGGAACAGTTCCTACAGATTGGAGGGTGAAAAATACAACCCCACTAATGTTAAAAGCGAGGAGGTGAAAAGATAGTTAATTACAGATCAGTTAACCTAACATGGTGAGGAAAGTGCTTGTGTCCATTATAAAATATGTGGTACCAGAATATTTAGAAAGCATTAATGGGATAAGACAATGCCAGCGAGGGTTTATGTAAGGCAACCACGATTAACAAATCTACTGGAGTTTCTTGAAGATATAACTAGTAGAATAGATGAAAGAGAGCCAGTGGATGTTTTGTATTTAGATTTTCACACAGCTTTTTGATAAGAGACCTCAAGAGGTCAGTGAGAAAAGGTAAAGCATGTTGGATAGGGCTTACTATGTTGGTACAGAGTGAAAATTGGTTGACAGAGTAAAAGTAGGAAATAAATGGATATTTCTTTCAAGTGACAAACTAGGGTGTACCACAAGGATCAGGGCTTGGGTCCAGCTAGCCACAGTATATGTTATAAATGACGTGGATGAGGGAACCAAATGCAACATTTCAAAGTTTGCTGATGAGATTAAGAATTAAGAGGAAGATGCACAGAGGCTTCAGGGTGATGTAGGCAAGTTAAGCGTGTGGGCAAATGCAGTGCAACAAGGCTAAATGCGAAGTTATATGCTTCAGTGTAAAAAAAAAGAGACGATGATTGTTTAAGTGGTAATATATTGGGAAGTGTGGATGTACAAAAGGATCAGTTGTCCTTGTACACCAGTCAATGAAAGTAGATAGGCAGATGCAGCAAGAGGTGTATTAGTCTTCTTTACAAGAAGATTTGAGTCCAGAAGTACAGATGTCTTAGTACAGTTCTACAAGACCTTGGGGAGACTACACCTGGAATAGTGCATGCAGTTCTGGTCTTCCTACCTAAATGTACAGAAGCCTGAACACATGTACCAGCTGGTTTCAAAACAGTTACTTACCCTACTGTTGTTAGAATACGGGTGGCACGATGGCACAGTGGTTAGCACTGCTGCCTCACAGTGTCAGAGAGCCGGTTTCAATTCCTGCCTCTGGCAACTGTCTGTGTGGAGTTTGCACATTCTCCCCGTGTCTGTGTGGGTTTCCTCCAGGTGCTCTGGTTTCCTCCCACAGTCCAAAAATGTGCAGGTTAGGTGAATTGGCCATGCTAAATTGCCTGTAGTCTTAGGTGAAGGAGTAAATATAGGGGAATAGGTCTGGGTGGATTGCTCTTCGGAGGGTCGGTGTGGACTTGTTGGGCTGAAGGGCCTGTTTCCACACTGTAAGTAATCTAATCTAATACTGAATGGGCTCTCAAATCTTAGCATTCGCTGGTACCTGTGTTTTGGCTTTTGCTGCTGTTTCCCTGTTATTTATTTATCTATGCTATCTAACTACGTGATCTGCCTGTATTGCTCACAAGACAAAGCTTTTCACTGTGCCTCGGTACACATGACAATAAATTCAATTCAATAAATGTCGTCCTACTTGCTGTAAAGGGAGTGCAGCAGAGGTTCATCAGACTGATACGAGAGATCAGTCCTTTGAGGAGACTTTGGTTCGACTGGGCCTGTGTGTCGAAGAATGAGAGGGGAGTGATTGAAGCATAAAAAATGTTAATGGTATTAGACAGATTAGGTGCAGGGTTGATGCTTTCCCTGATTGAGGCATCCAGAACCAGGGGTCACTATCTCAGATATGGGGTAGATCATTTAGGACTGTGTTGAAGAATCACAGTCGTGAATCTGGAATTCTCTACCACAGAAGGCTGTGGATGTCAAGTCGCTGAATGTTTCAAGAAAGAGATAATGATTTGGATTTTGAAGGGGGGTATGGGAAGAATCAGCCAAGGTTATGGTGGAACAATGTGACAGGCCAAATGGCTGCCTCTTTACTCCTACTGTGTTTGAATAATAAATTATTTTATGGACTGTAACAGAGACACTTCAAACTGGGGAAATAATGTTTTAATTGTACGTTGCTTTGACCAGACTCCATCTGGAGTTATGCTTTTAGATGTGGGCAGTCAATCTCCAATAGAAAACATCGACTGTCCTTGGTGGAGTCACCGAACCAAACAATTTTGCAAAATTATACCAGGACTTAAAGGGTGTCATAAACTTGGCTTTTATCCTCACTATTTTTGGAAGATTGTGGGGTGATCTAATTGAGTTGTTTGAATGATAAATAATGGACACACAACAACAATTTCCCCTGATTGGAGAATCCAAAACAGGAAATTACAATTTAAAAATTACAGCAACATCATTTTATAGTGAAGTCAACTAAGACAGTGAAAATCTGAAACACACGCACACAAAAGAGCTCTGGATGCTCTTGACTGAATTGTTCAAGTTTGAGATCAATATTTTTATGTTGGCTAAGGATATGGAGCAAAGTTGATGGAATAAATTTAAGGTATGAATTTGCTATGATCCAGCTGAATGGTGAAACTGGCTTGAGGGGCTGAATCAGCATCAACCAAATAGTTGGATGAGTCTTCCAGTGACATTAACCACCAATAACCTGCTTATTGATACTCAGTTTGGGTTCTGTCAGGATAACTCAACTAATTACCTCGTCACCACTTTAAACCAGACATGACACAAAACCAGAATGCCAAAAGGAAAATGAGAACAGCTATTCTTGATCCAAAATAAATGAACAGATCGTGGAGTTACGTATTTGTTGGGAGGCACATATTGGCCAGGACACACAAGCTCTGCTCTTTGTACTGCTAAGGGATATTTTACATCTACCTGAGAGGGCATGTGGGACCTTGTGGTGTCATAACTTTGAAGTATAACTTTCTGCAACAGCACAGTTGACTGGACTGTGTATTGTCGACAAGATGCACTGTAATAACTTAACAAGGATCCTTCAACAGTACTTTCCAAGCTCTCAATCACTAGGAGGTTAAGGAAAGCAGATGCAAGGGGACACCATGACCTCCAGTCTTCGCTTCAAGCTACACTCCATGCTGACTTGGATCAACATCCCTGCTCTTTCACTGTCATTGGGCCAAAATCCTGGAGCTCCCTACCCAACAGCACTGAGTGTCCATACACCCAAGGACTGCAGCAGTTCACAGCTACTGCTTTCAACTATCTTGAATTAGAATTTATTGTCATATGAAAGTGTTCTAGATCACCCTACTATGGCGCCTATAATGACTGAAGTCACTGTAAAATCATAAGTTATAAAATTAAGTAAATATGCGGCAAAGTTTATCAGAGTCCATTTAAAGGCTCCTGGTCTCAAAGAAAGCTGATCCATGGTGAGACCGACACGACGGGACAAAAACCAAAGCGCTGAGATCATTGAAGAATAAACACCAGCCTAGACAATGAAGTCACATCCCATGACTGAATAAGAAATGTAAAAAATATTGGCAGGAGTAGGCCCTTTGGCCCTTCCAGTCTGCTCCATGATTCAATATGATCATGACTAATCATGTGACTCAGTGCCCTGTTCCTATTTTCTGCCTTTTATCCTTTTAATCCTAAGAACAATATCTAACTCCTTGAAAGCATTCAATGTTTTGGCCTTTCTGTAACAGAACTCCATATGCTCACCACTCTCTGGGTGAAGAAAAAATGTCTCCTCAAAGAGCAAAAGTAACATGTCCCAAGTTCTGCGCTGAATCATCACTCAGTGTGGTATATATGTTTAACAGTGTGGTATATATGTTTAACACTCTGGTGTAGGTGTGAACTGATGGAAGATGTACAAAGCTGACATCAACAAGGTTCAAAAGAAGACCCGTCTAATCACTACTGTTAACTCTACTGAAAAAGAAGTTGGAGGCTGTTGTGTTTGTCAGAATTTAATCACTGCAGCCTCAGCCATCACAGTAAGAGTTCCTCAACTAAGGAGCCTTCGCTCATCCGTTCTTTGCTGTTCCAATAATGAACCTCCATCATTAGGGAAAATGAAATGGAACTATGTGTTTGTGAGGCCAGTGTTCATCTCCATTTGCAATTCCTTTAAGATAGTGCATGTCAACCTACAGTAAAAATGAACAAATTCAGACTTGTTGACAGCATCGAGTAATACTTGCACCATACTAAGAGGTGTTTGCCTCCATCAAGACAAAGCCACATTAGCTCTTCAGTCCGCGACAAGGCCAACATTGCTGAATCCTCCGCCATGAGCAAGTTGGTTGCCATGATGCAGTTAGTAGAAATTTAACTGGTTTAGTATCAATACCAGAATTGCAAGAGCAAGACTGAGATTGAGTAAGTTGTGACTACTCCCTTATTGCTAACAACACAATGCACATAAAGAGTTTATCTCTTTTCCTTCTTGCATGGAGTGTGAGTATTGCTGGCAAGTCCATCGTTTGCTGCCATCCCCGATTACCCTTGAAAGTGTGTAGCTTGCTCAGACTTTTCAGAGGGCAGTTAAGAGTCAACCACATTGCTTAGGGTCTGGAGTCACATATCGGCCAGATCAGCTAAGGATGGCAGATTCCTTTTTCTAAAGCATGTTTGTGAGCCAGATGGGTTTTAAATGAACAATGATAGTTGTCTGGTCACCATCACTGAAGCCAGCCTTATATTACAGATTTTACTAATTGAATTTAAATTCTATCAACTACCAGAATATTTGTCAGAGATTAACACCACATCACTGCTGCCCAGGTATATATTTGAATGCTTAGTTGCCAGGTTCAGTACTGCCACAGTGAAACATAGGGATGACATCAGTATTTACAAAGTAGTGGTTTTCTTGATCAGTTTCATTGACGGTCTGTTAATGTACATCCTTCCCATTAATGGCTGCTGTATATATAATCTGCAGCATGTATGACCACAGCATATATTGCTGCAGCTCACTAAGTATCTTGCCTCCTGTGATGTCGTTCAGCAAATATAAAGTACCAGTTTTGCCTCACTTGCCTCCATTTTTCTCAATTGACCTGACAGTCAAAGAGTTCAGCGTTATAATTTGCAGTGGATCCCTTCAATGAGCTCACTATTCATTTCAAGAGTGTAGAGCAGTCATGCCTTCTAGTCTTAAAGGCACAACATCTAACTTGTATTTATGACGTTCTGCCTTCCTAAAACCACACCACCTTTAATATATGTCAACATTATAACAAAAGTTTCTGTGGTGCTTAATTATAAAGATGATTACTGTATTCAACTGTGTTTTAAAGATCACTTGAGTGTGTCTGAATTAGCTGAAGGGATGTAAACAACTACAAAATCAAACAATCCACACATAAGCATTCTACATCAAACTCTTACTGCTTTCACTGGGCAGATAAATTTCAACCCAAGTTTATTTTTGAAAGTCCAGTGGTAAGAGAGGAAGATGAAACTTGAATATGTACCTCAGTCTTTTAGCATTGTGCATTCAAAATATGGTCAGAATATTCCTTTATCTTGAATTTAATGTGTTTTGATTTATTTAAATATTCAGCTACGTTACATAGAAGTTGCAATTTGGTGTTGTCCAATTTATATTCAGTTTGATCCAGAAATCTAGCAGTAATATTGAACATTTACTGTTCTTTTTTCTGCCTTTACTGTTCTGTCTTGCATTCCATCCATGTCAGACTGATGGGCGATCTGCGCAGATTACTTGCAGCTTGGAAAATGCTGTTACACGTGTGAGAGAGGCTCAAGAAAGGGAAATAAAGTGAGGGAGAGAAGGATAACTTTTTTTTGGAAAAATATAAGATAGCTTTATTTTAATTGCACAGCTGTTCTTCAAGGGAAGTAAAACCTGATTATGTGAAACTGTCAAATTTCACAATCCAGACAAAAGTCACAGGACAAAAGTAGTTTCAGATCCAAGAAGCATTATAAATAGTGTGGCATCAAGGAACCTAGCAAAACTGCCATCTATGGGCAAAGTCTTCGCTTTTGCAGTCAAACCTAGCACATAATAATATGATTGTGGTTACTCGAGGTCAGTTATCTCAGCTCCAGGACATCTCTGCAGGAGTTTCTCAAGATGATGTCCTAGGCCCAACCATCGTCAGCTGCTTCCCTCCATCATAAGGTTTCAAATGGGAATGTTCGCTGATGATTCCATATTGTTCAATACTATTCACAGCTCCTCAGATTCTGAAACATTCCACGTTCAAATGCAACAAGATCTGGACAATATCCAGACTTGAGCTGGCAAAGGGCAAGTAAATTTGTGCCACACAAATGCCAAGCTATGTCCATCTCCAAGAAGAGATAATCTAATCACTAGTCTTTTACATTCAATGGTGTTACTATCACTGAATCCCCCACTATCAGTATTCTTGGGTTTATCATTGACCAGAAACTCAAATGGAATCACCATGTAAAGATAGTGGCTACAAGAGCAGACCAGAGGCTTGGAATACTGTGGTAAGTAACTCACCTCCTGACTCCTCAAATCTACAAGGCACAAGTCAGGAGTATAGTGGAATACTTCGCACTTGCTCAAGAAACTCAATTTCAATCAGGACAAAGCAGACCACTTGATTGGCACCAGATACAGAAGCATCCACTCCCTCCAACACCACCGACGCTCAGTAGCAGCAGTGTGTACTATCTACAAGATGCACTGCAGAAATTCACCAAAGTTCCTTCGACAGCACCTTTGAAATGTGTACCGCATTCAGGGCAGCAAACTCATAGGAATGCATTCACCTGCAAGTTCCCATCCAAGCCACTAATCAACTTGATTGACTTGAAAATACATCACTATTCGTTCAGTGTTTCTGGGTCAAATGCCTGAAATTAACTCCTGAAGAGCATTGTGGGTCAGCTGACAGCATATAGACTGCAGCAGTTCAAGAAGGCAGCTCTCCTTCTCCAAGACAACTAGGGATGGTCAACAAATGATGGCCAGCCAGCTAAGCCCGCTTCCTACAAGTAAATTACAAAAAAAAACAGATTCAATTTATAATCACTCTGTAAGGGCCATGCTCAGTAATAGTAAGTCAATGGCTTTTAGTGCAAATAATACAGTCAGTGCTATACAGGACAAAAAAAAGCAGCATTTTATGTTCCAAATTAACTTCCGCTTCAGATTCTTATCATGCCTCCCCTGGATATAGGCTAATCTTTTAACTAGTTTTGTGCCATCGGCATTTATTATTTCTCTCCAATGATGTACAGCCCACAGATTTGCAAAACTGATAGGTAAATTGCGAAAGAGGTTGTACAATGGTAATTATATGCTGATAGACTTGTTAAGGTGAAATAACATTTCTCAACACTCACCTCTGAGGGGAAAAAAATATGTTCTTCCAATCCAGAACAAAAAGCAGAGTGGTAACCAGTAATTGTTTTGCTATTTGGATGCAAATCAAAAAAAAACTTGATGTGTTAAAGGTAGGTCAACGCTTCTAGAATGTTATCATGTATCATTCTGACAATCACTGCAGGAGTTCCTCAACTTAGCAACCTTGACCCACTCATTCTCAGCGACCATGTATTTATTGTTCTGTTCAATAATTTGTGTTGTGCTTTTTCTTCCAAACTTCTGTTTTGTTGTAAATAAATCCAATCACAGCCTCCCAAAAAGGCTGAAGACCATTTTATTTCCTTCAAAGGCATTCAGAGTGGAGACAAAAATGCAACAAATGTACGTGCATTGATATGCCACCACTAGTAAATCAATGAATGGTTGAATTACTGAATGGGGAGCTCTTCTTCCAGTAATGATACAGGGTTTTTGTGCATTCACTGTGACAGGCAGACAAAATGGCACCTTTTGACAATGCTGCTGCAGTTTGTAATTTTTATAAAGGTTTCCTTTTGGACCAGTGTTGTACTAGTTCAGTACAGAAGTGTTTAAATGATGCATATGTTAGTAAGTGACAGTTAGCTTTTGGAATTTATTTTCAAGCTGTTTACATGAGGAATAAGGTCTCTGTCAAAACCCTGAACTGTAACAGTATGCTCTTGTTGGAATCTCTCTCTCTTCCCTTTTGTTGGTTTTAGCAGCAATGTTAACCATGTTTTTATAGCTTGTAAATTACTCTGAGCAGTGTTGTTATACTTATCACTTAACACCTAAAGCTGGAAATTGCAGTAAGTGATGTTATGGTATTATGTTTGCATTAAATTCTTTCCCCCACTGTAGTGGGAAACGAAAATGAATTAGAGCCTCCATCAAAGGAATTTCATACAAACACCCTCGGTGCTCAGACTGTGATGTCTCTACGAGTAATTTTCGGGTTTATACATGACACTTAGTGTTTTACTGAACTGTACAAAACTTTAAAGCGTTCCATTATTTTATTAAATCTGTATAGTTTATAAAGAACAAACTTATGTTTACAGGACACTCTATGAAATCCTCAGTATGCGTCAGTGTTTCATTTGCATCAGGTGAGTTACTTTGCGTTTTGAAATTGTTCTGTCCACAAGTGCTACAGCCAATTTGTGCTACACGAAGCCAGAGACTAATAACCACCTCATCTGGTTTTGGTTGAGGGAGGAATGCAGACAAGAGTGCTGGGGAAACTCCCTGCTAGCTTGAATAGAACCATGGGATCTTCCACATCCACCTAAGTAAGCAGGTGGGGCTTTGAATTAGTCGCTTGTTAGACAAATGGTTCCAAGTAAATGGTACCCCTGCCAGTGCAGCACTCCCTCAATACTGCACTGGAACGTCACTCCAGCATATGAGCTCAGGTCCTGGAGGTGGGCTGGAAATCACACATATCAAAACTGACTTACAAGTAGTTGGCAATTGGGTTTGCCTTGCACCACACCATGATTATGTGTAACCGAATATAAGATGAAGACACACTTGAAGGGCCATGCAGCAGAATGATTTAATTCACATATTTGATACAGATTCTTCGACTTTTTTTGTAATGCTGTGAAATTCTCCAGAAATTAAACCATAGTTCAAACATTCCAAACAAATTAAGAGTCAGAAAACGTGAGCTACGCTGTGACAGAATGAGGCCAGCTTTGAAATGTAAAGGGTAACATAAAAATAAACAGAGTTGCTGAAACCTGAGCTTGTGTACTGTCGGCTTCAGCCTTCTCTTGACTGTGATGTTGTTGTTGGCAGGTGGTGGGCTGTGATCGGCAACTTGGGAGTAAAGCCAAGGAAGACAACTGTGGAGTTTGTGCAGGCACTGGTTCAACATGCAGACTTGTACGAGGACAGTCCAAGTCACACGTGTCTCCTGAAAAATGTGCGTCTCCTATTTTATATTGTTTAACATTTTTAAGTCACCTGTGTATGAGCAGAACATTTATTCTGTAACACAGTTAACATGAGATTTATTTTAAAGATAATTATTTTGGTACACTTTCAGCTTGTGTGCAACCCCCTCCAAAAGCCTCTTGGGTAAGAGTGCTAACAGGGGTAACATTAAGCAGTAAAATAGAAAGTCCTAATATTGGTTTTCTGTATGTGTTAACATCTCTCTGGGAAGGAGGGAATGATTAGGTTTGTGTGAAGTGATTGACAAGTCAATTGAATTGGCCTTGACACCCTGAATCCCTTCCTACTCATCAGTTCCTTCTAAAAGCTATTGTGTGTCTACAAGGTAAGAAAAGGATAAAGACGAATTGACATGCATCATCTCTGTAGATGCAAGACACCTTGAGGTTTCTTTGTCATTCAACTGGACACCAGGAAAAGTCAGTCCCTGTAGAGGAAGAGGAAGGGGAACAGTGGCTCAAAGTTTGTTAGCTCCTGCAATTTTATGAGATAATACACAAACAGTGTTTAGCAAATGTCCGCAGTAAAATGACTAAACAGTGGAACAAAATTTCCACAGCATTCCTGCTGAAGTTATGGCTGGGGTCCAGTGCAACTGCTCTGAAAAAGGCTGCGACTTGAAAATGTTGTGTCCCAATCCTAGTTAGGAAATTGTTGTCAGCTGTGTAAGGAGTGAGGTATTCCTACAACACTCTTAAGATTGGAGTGACTCCATATACTGGGAGCGACTGCTTTTCTTAGCCTTAAAGGCTCTCCTGTTTGTTTGTTTGAACACGGGTATGGGAAGTGAGAGAGCATGGGACTACCTCTGATGATTTTTCAAGCCAAAATATTTTGGAGCATTTTTATATTTGGAACTAAATGGAAAGGACATCAAACACACTTTTCAAGCACTCTTAACCTGCACTTGGAATCGATTTGACAAAATGCACGCACAGCCTGTTTGTTTTTATTATGATTAAATATCGAAGAGAAAGAGAACAATTTTCTGATGACATACCTGCTGTACTGTTTTTTTTTGTCTTCTATTAACTTTAGTAAGTGTTTAAGGTGAAGACAGCTATCACTCACCTTTGTTTGGCTAACTGTTAGCTCATTGCCTAATCTGTGAAAGGTTCCAATTTCTGAGGCACAGAGAAAGAGGTGGCTGAGAGTACATTGTACAGATAGTTTTATTTTCCACTCTAAATGGATTTCTCCACAAAGTTATTTCAAATTTTCAAACGGAGACTCTGAGGAAAGCAGGAATGTAGCAAAGGGTAGGAAAGAGACAGAAGAAGGTGAACCTTATGGGGGTGTGAGACTGTCTCTGGCCTCTCGCTACCCACTCTAAATTGTAGCAAGAAGGAATTGGAGGGTTGGGAGGGGAGAATGGGTGATTTAATTTTGAAGTAAGTAGTAGAAGAAGAAGGAGATAAAGAAAACATAATTAAATATTTTTAATGGGACATGTCTGTCATTGGCAAGCATACCATTGATTAATCATCTTGAGTGGCCTTTGATAGCCCTGTATTCTCCTTAATGCTGTTGAGCCTCCTGAGTAGGATTGGAGTTGCACTCATCCAGGCAAGTATTCTACCAGCTTTGAGTGCTGGTAACATTAAGCAGTGCAAGATAGCAGCTCCTGATATTGGTTTTATGTATGTATTAATATCTCTCTGGAAAGCAGGGAATGATTAGGTTTGTGTGAAATGATTGATGAGTGAATTACATTGTCCTTGACATGCCTGAGTCCCTTCCTATTCATCAGTTCCTTCGAAAAGATATTGTGCGTCTATCAGATAAGAAAAGAAAAAAGACAAATTGACATACATTAGCTCTGTAGACACAAAAAAAAACTTGAGGTTTCTTTGCCATTCATCAGGACATCAGGAAGAGTGATGGAAAATATTTCAGAAGTTAGAAATTGAGTTAACCAACGAGAACATCTTGTGTTGAGCTGCTCTTGTGGCCATTTTATTTATGTTGCTGGTGCAGCTATGTCTATAGTCAATAGTGATTCCCAGGATGTTGATGACCGGCCTTCACTGGCACGCTATCAACCATGTTAAATATTGCCTGTCTTCTCCAATGGCTGCATTTCCACTATCCACAAGATGCCCTGCAGCAACTTGTGAAAGCTCCTTTGATAGCACATCTAAAAACTATGAGCTTAACTATCGGCAGACATATGAAAACACCACCACCTTCCAGCTCCCCTTCAGGTCACATACCAACCTGGCTTGGACATAATTTGCCATTCTTCCATTGTTGCTGGGTCAAAATGCTGGAAGTCCCCTTATTTATCAATGCTGTGGTTGTCCCAGCACCACACAGATGGCTGTGGTTCAAAAAGGTAGGCAATTAGTGATGCCAACCTTGAAAGCTCTGTAAGGGATTTTTAAATATCCCCTTTGAGGCAAATAAACAGAGAAGCAGAAGAGGAAAATTTGGAAACAAAAAAAAATAAGAGGAAAATAACAGAAGAGAAGAGAGGGAGGAAGAGAGGTCAACATAAAGTCACCTGAGCCAAGTAAGAATCAGTATAGCTCCCAAATGTCAATGTTCAGCACCAGGGAAATTACTTTAAAATATATTACAAACCAGTCTTCAGACAAACTGTAGTGTGGTACTAACTCAAAAGTAATGTTTGTAAAGTAAACAAATTACAAGTCAACAGATTGGCATAGTAACAATATATTAGAAGCAAATAAGAATGGAAAACAGTGCAGTTAGCACAAGGGAATCTCAAAGTCCTTACAGCTGGTGTTTTATCCAGCAAGCCAAGTACAAATAAGCTTTAAAATTCTAACAAATTTATCCATAATATGTGCCAATTTCCCTTTGAAATGCACTTCTTAAGTATTAGGTCCAGGCCCTGTATGTGTCATTACAATTGCAGACTTCCAGACAGCCATTTCCAGTCGCTCCTGTTCAGCATCAGACTTTTGTCAGTTTGAAAGTTTTAAATTCTGAACTAATGCTTTGGTAGTGATCAGACTGAGAATTTAGTGTCAAATCGTTTGGACACAATACCTTAATATTGTCCAGCGTATTCCTCATGTTGCCTTTCATTGTTCTCTGCATAACGTAAAGTTGGTGACCCATGTTTCTCAGTCCTTTCACTAACGGGAACGGTCTCTCTTCAACTGCTCCATCCAGACCCTGAAGATTTTTAGCACCTCCGTCAAATCTCTATTTAACATTCTGTAAAGAGAACAGCCCCACTTTCTTTAATAGGTTTATAGAGTTGTACAGCACAGAAACAGACCTTCGGTCCAACTCATCCATGCCGACGAGATATCCATAACTGATTTGGTCCTATTTGCCAACATTTGGTCCATTTCACTTGAAAACCTTCCTATCCATATACCCATCCAGATGCCTTTTAAATGTTGTAATTGTAGCTGCCTCTACCACCACCTTCTAGCAGCTTGTTCGATATATGCACCACCCTCTGTGTGTCAAAGGTTGCCCCTCAGGTCCCTTTTAAGTCCTTCCCCTCTCACATTAAACCTATGCCCTCTAGTTTTGGACTCCCCTACCCTGGAAAAAGTATCTTTGCTATTCACCCTATCCGTTACCCTCGTGATTTTATAAACCTCTATTAGATCAGCCTCCTAATCTATTGTATTCTTCTCAAATAATTTCTACAGTTTCTCTGAAGTCTTCACATTATTCCTAAAGTACCATATCCAGACCTGGATACAGTACTCCAGCTGTGGGCAAACCAAGGTTTTTGAAACGTTTCATTAGTTCTTTGCTTTTGTGTTCTGGGTCTTAGTATTTTGTTTGCAGAATAAGGAGTTGCAGATTTAAGACCGAGATGAGGAGGATTTTTTTTTCCCTCAAAGATTGGTGAATTTGAGTAGTTCTTTACCATAGAGAGCTGTTGAGGCTGGGTCATCAAGTATATTCAAGGCTGAGATGGATTTTTAATCTGTAAGGGGAATCGAGGGGAAATTATGGGGAAAAGGCAGCAAAGTGGAATTGAGGATTATCAGTGCAGCCATGATCTCATTGAATGGTGCAGCAGACTCAATGGATTTTTAATGGTCTATTTGACTCCTATGTTTTAGATTAGATTAGATTACTTTACAGTGTGGAAACAGGCCCTTCGGCCCAACAAGTCCACACCGACCCACCGAAGCGCAAAACACCCATACCCCTACATTTACCCCTTACCTAACTCTACGGACAATTTAGCATGGCCAATTCACCTGACCTGCACATCTTTGGACTGTGGGAGGAAACCGGAGCACCCAGAGGAAACCCACGCAGACACGGGGAGAATGTGCAAACTCCACACAGTCAGTCATCTGAGGCAGGAATTGAACCCAGGTCTCTGGCGCTGTGAGGTAGCAGCGCTAACCACTGTGCCATATACTTTGCTAACTACTTTCTCAACCTTTCCTGCCACTGCCACCTTGAGTGATTTGAGTACTCTCCTCCAGGTACCTCTGATCATGCATTCCCTTTGTATCCTTTATCCTCCCCATTTTTCTTCCCTTCATACTTCTCTGCATTAAATTCCAGTCTAGTGTTTTCTTGAAATTTGCCATTACCTCTCTCTCTCTCACAATTATTCAAATGTTTGTGTAATTGACAGATTTTGGAAGTGCGCACAACTCTCCAAGTCTGGGCCATTAATGTAAGTAAAGAGAAGTTGTGGTCCTAATCCTGACTCTGATCAATTCCACTTTAAATCTTCCTCCAGTCTGGGGAGAAAAAAGACATTCATTAATAATTTTGTTTCTTGTCACCCGATCAACTTTGTACCCATACTGCCACTTTTATTTTATGTTCCATGTGTTTAGCATTTCTGGAAAGCCTGTTACAAGCACTTTATCAAAATCTTTAGATGTATATATGCGCATCATCAACTATATTGCCCTCATCAAATCTCTTTGATGCCTCATGAAGAAGGATCAATCAGATTAGTTAAACTTTATTTACTGTTTACAAATCCGTGCTCACTCTCCTTAAAGAATCTGTATTTGTTCGAGTTGGACCAAAGGGTCTGTTTCTTTGCTGTACATCTCTATGACTCTAAGTGCATGTTAGTTTTGTCCTGAATGATTGATTATTTCTGCAAGCTTTCTTTGCCAAATTTAACTGACAAGTTAGCAAGTCTTGCCTGGCCCATATTTGCTGGGTTGCTCCTTTAAACACTTTTTCAAACAAGAGTGTAATACCAAACTTTTTTTTTTAACTGGCACGTTTTTGGCAAGCACTCTTCATAAACCAACAAAAACTATTTTCAGCACCTGTGGGACTAGGAGTGATCCAGTTGATCAGATATTCTAGCTGAGCAAGAGATCCACATAATCAATGTAAAAATACACATAAGTAATAGAAAGGTAATGCAGTGTGTATACACATCACTATTATAACCATATTTACAGCATAATTCATTTAAATAACATGCAACTTTGCCTTAAATAAAACTTGTTAGCAGAGAGCCTTCTCACTTACACCCTCAACTGACTACTTGGACATAGTGGTGATCGCAATTGAACAGTAAACTTCGTGGTCGTCGAGATATATAATGTTCGCCGGTTTATGAAGGATGCTGGTTAAAACCAAGTTTGCTGTACCTCAAATACTGCAATCTACCACAATTTGTGTATTTATTCTATAAATAAAGTATAATAGTGATGTGCGTATCCCCTGCATTGCATTTCTATTACTGTGTGTTTTTGCATTGATTTTAGGAGATGTGTTGATGTTTTTGCTTCGAATTTTTGAGGGACGTTGATGTCTCAAAGCTTCACTTAGTGTTTACTGTGATTATGCATTCCTATCTAGTCTCCAGGATATTTGATCATAGAACATTGGCGGCATGGCGGCTCAGTGGTTAGCACTGCTGCCTCACAGCGCCAGAGACTCGGGTTCGATTCCAGCCTCTGGTGACTGTGCAAACTTCACACAGACATTCTCCCTTTGTCTGCGTTGGTTTCCTCTGGGTACTCCAGTTTCCTCTCATTGTCCAAAGATGTGCATGTTAGGTGAACTGGCCATGCTAAATTACCCATAGTGTTTGGTAAATTAGTCAGGGGTAAATATGGGTGGGTTACTCTGCGGAGGATCAGTTTGGACTTGTTGGGCCGCAGGGCCTGTTTCCATACTGTAGGGAATCTAATCTCATCTAATCAAAACAATACAGCGAAGAACAGGCCTTTGGCCCTCAATGTTGCGCCAACCTGTGAAGTATTCCCTCTACACTACACTACCCCATCATCATCCATGTTTAAATTTCCCTAATGTGGCTGAGTTAACTCATCTGACACATTCTAAGTCCCATAGGTGCTGGTTAATAAAAATATATTTACTATATTTGCAATTCTCCCACCCTCTGGCACAGGGATGTGTATGTAAGGAGGATCGGAACATTGCAATCAGTGCCTCTGTCATTTCTACTCCTGCTTCTCTCGATATCCTGAGGTGCTTCTCATCCCGTCCTGGTGGTTTTATGAATTTTTCTCATCTGCAGTCATTCTGATAACCTTCTTTATCAATTTTTAGTCCATCTTCCACCTCTTTCGCTGTGACCTTTTAAGCGTATCTTCCTTGATAGTAAGGATCTGCTTGATTTACTCCAGTGAACACTGACATTATTTATTTTATCTGTGTCACTTGAGGATGAGTAACTGCGATGTAGACAAATATAAACAGGAAGTGCTGGAGAAACTCGGGTCTGGCAGCATTTGTGAAGAGACAAACCAGGTTAATGTTTCGTGTCTGGTGTGACTCCACTTTGGAACAGTGCCCAAGCCGTCTCTTCGGTAAAGGTTATCCATGATCCCATTGAGGTTTTGCCTTCTAATCTTTGGTTCCATTTTACATGCACCCAGCTGAAATTGATCGCTAGTCGATTCATTGTTATTATACTGAATTACGTTTTCTTTCCCCTAGCTGACCGAATACATATGATATTATGATCACTTTTTCCTAAATTTTCTCCTAATGGCACTTGACCCACATCATTCCCTGGAACCAGATCCAGTATTGTCTATTTCCCGATTGAACTGGAAGCATGCTTATCAAGAAAACTCTCCTGAATGCAGTTCAGAAACATTTCTCCCTCTATCCCAGTCTATGTTCTGAAACGTACCATCATTGCAAGTAGTCTGCAGTTTTTGTACCTCTCAGTATTTCAGGGTAGCAAACTCTGTAGCAAAACAATGAGGGATGCTTTGCTGAAGGAGTAGCTTGAGGAATGGCGAGATTAGTGCTGCCAAGATATGAGGGGTACAGACAGAAGAGAACCAGCCTGCTTGTTGACTCCCTTCAGAGTATCCGTTTCCCTGTCCAGACCCTTCCTGACCCTCTGAGCCTCCTTGAGTCTGCATCTTCCCCTCCACACCCATTCCCTCTGCCTCAAGCCTGTCAAACATCTCCCTGGGCTTGGTTGGACCAGATCCCCCCCACACCTAGGATTCAAACCAGAGACACCTGGCAACTTGACTTTGAATTGAAGGTTTTGGGCCACTTTGGGCTTGAGCACTGGTGTCACACCTGGGAGAATTTCTGGAGCACTCCACACTCTTCTCCCACCCCCTCAACCTCCCATCCCAAGTGGGCAAGGGTACCACTGTTGCCACTGTCGCCCTAGACCATTTCCAGGTAGAGTCAGACTGGAACCCTCCTCCCCCACTCCAAATTCGCTTGATATGGGCAATTATCTCCACCTAGCAGATTGGTGCCATTCACTGCCACAGTGCGGCTCCCTTCTCCTTCTGTCTGCTCATGCTTTCTGCACTAGCCACTGGACAGCACAGTGAATATGGGCAGATACCACCATGATCAGGCAGAATATTCCAGAACAAATATCAACCTGGGAAGCCAGGAGGCAGGACAGGAAGACAAATTCCAGGACAGTCCCAAAAAATCCAGACAGTTGGTCACCTTGTTGTAACTTTCTTGCAAACCTACTTCTTTATATCTTTCCCACCGGTTGATTGTCTTCTTGATGATTATTATTATGTTAGATTCCCTACAATGTGGAAACAGGCCCTTTGGCCCAACAAGTCTACACCGACCCTCCAAAGAGTAACCCAACCAGACCCATTCCCCTACATTGATCCCTGACTAACGCACCTTACGCTATGGACAATTTAGCATAACCAATTCACCTAATGCACATCTTTGGCTTGTGGGAGGAAACCAGAGCACCCGGAGGAAACGCACGCAGACACAGGGAGAACATGCAAACTCCTAAAGGGCTTTTGCCTGAAGCATCGATTTTCCTGCTCCTCGGATGCTGCCTGACCTGCTATTCTATTCCAGCACCACACTCTTGGGTCTATAGAATATACCTAGTACTGTAATGGTATCCCTTGTATTTTAACTCCCATCAAACAAGTTCTATCCTTGATTCCTTAAGAACATCCTCTTTTCTCAGCACCACAATATTATCCTTAATCAACACTGCCACCTCTCCGCCTTCCTTTCCTACCTTATCTAACACCTTGTGTCCAGGAATATTTCATACCCATCACATGATTTTCTTTGTGTCTTGTCTCTGTCCTCACCACTGTGCTGTATGTCTATTTGTCTTTCTGCATCTTCAGCTCATCAGTCTTACAACAGGCATTGACGTACATGCAATGTAAACATAACTTAGACTTCATTATACCACTTCTCATTCTGACGCCACCTAACACCTTACAGTTTCCATGTCTTGTTTCCGAACTCCCTGCTGAAATCAGATCAAACCACACAGTAGCACAAGCATACCTCACACAAGGATCTTTATTCTGTGCATTGGAGTGAAACCCAGTTTGCCCTGAACAGTTCCATTACCCCTATATCTGATCTGAAAAACCCAACTTTATGATACCACTCCCTCCCATCTCTCCTCTGGATCCTGTTTGTGTTTACTCGTGCATGGCTGTAAAACATATTAATCATCTGTTTTGAATTGTTCCTTGATGATTGTGTGAAATAAATTTATCCTCTTTCACAATCTCATTCTGAAGTTGCTATAGGCATTTCTACCCAACCTGTTCAGATGTGTTGTGACACACCTCTGGAGCAGTGGGATTTGAACCTTGGCCTTCTGACCCAAAGGTCGGGACATTACCACTGTAGCACAAGAGCCTGCCTAAAGTTAACGTGACATTATTTTTGGCAAAACATGTATTGAGCTTGATCTACGTTATCTCTTACTTCAGCTCTTTCTGTTGCACCTCCAGAGACCAATGCGGCCAATAAATTTGATTTTTCTTTATCATATCTTTGACTGAGCCACTGCAATGGGTTTCTTCTATGGTATAGAGAAAAAAGCAGCGTTTCACACAGATTACTAAACAGTTTTATATGTTAAGTTGTTGAACTATCTAAACTGGTCAGATCCCAGGTTCTGAAGAAGGGCTCATGCCCGAAACGTCGATTCTCCTGTTCCTTGGATGCTGCCTGACCTGCTGTGCTTTTCCAGCAACACATTTTCAGCTCAGATCCCAGGTTTGATTCCTATTCTGAGTTACTGGATTTTAGTTCAGTTGACAGCAGTAATGGTACAATGTACTGTTGTTTCCAAGTTTTGCAGGGACAGCAGAGGAAATGTTGACAAACTCATGGTGTTTACTTCCGAGCTTTCTCCAGGACCTCCTGGTGCAAGTGCATAGAGTCATAAAGTCATAGAGTCATAGAGATGTACAGCACAGAAACAGACCCTTCGGTCCAACTCGTCCATGCCGACCAGATATCCCACCCCAATCCAGTCCCACCTGCCACCACTCGGCCAATATCCCTCTAAACCCTTCCTATTCATATACCCATCCAGATGTCTTTTAAATGTTGCATTTGTACCAGCCTCCACCACTTCCTCTGGCAGCTCATTCCATATGCACATCACTGTCTGAGTGAAAAAGTTGCCTCTTAGTTCTCTTTTATATCTTTCACCTCCCACCCTCTAATTCTGGACTTCCCACCGCAGGGAAAAGACTTTGAATATTTATCCTATCCACGCTCCTCATGATTTTATAAACCTCTATAAGGTCGCTCCTCAGCCCCCGACGCTCCAGGGAAAACAGCCCCAGCCTGTTCAGCGTCTCCCTAAAGCTCAAATCCTCCAACCCTGGCAACATCTTTGTAAATCTTTTCTGAACCCTTTCAAGTTTCACAACATCTTTCCGATAGGAGGGAGATCAGAATTGCACGCAATATTCCAACAGTGGCCTAACCAATGTCCTGTACAGCCACACAGATAAATACTGCAATCCTGGAACCGAGCAACATACTGATGCCTTCAGAAGGGAACTATAGTTAAGTTGGAACTAGAAAATATCAAAACCGCATAGATGCACAAGTGACTACTTTGAAGTCTTGAAATTATGTTCTGAAGAAAATAGATAAAACACTTGACGTGTTATGCCGAGAAACATTTTTCAAATGTTCAAAAACTGCTTCCTGCCTCTACTAAAATGAGAGAGAAGAATAATTTCAAGTTAGCAAGTGTTTGTGTCTGTTATTCTGTGGTGTTATTTCCAGCCAAATATGATGTGACTGGAGCTGTTTATATATTTTTAAAAAGTAGCCTAAAAGTGAAGACTGCCAGGTGACATAATGTTCCAATCAATTTGATTGTGCAGGTGGACAGATGAGCCATGCATTGTGGAACCGTGATGAAAGTTGTCAAGGGCATGGAAGACACAAGACTGTTTTCAGTCCTGACAAAGATCAACATTTTTCATTCATGAGATCACTAAAAATACTCCTTATGCCACATCAGGCTGAAATTTAGCCTAAAGCAATCCTGCTGGAACATTGCAATAGATTTTCTGACTTCTGGAACTGTCCAGATGATTAACAAGAGCCCGGTTGTTAAATACTACCTGGTGTTTGTGATAATTCAGACATTTCATTTTATCCACAGATTGTCTAATATAATTGTAAATAGATTGCAGAGTCTACTTCTGCCCATTTATCATAGTCATGTCAATCCTTTGTGCACTCTGTATGAGGTGACAGGTTGTACAATTTCGATACTAAATGCTACTTAAACAGTCACGAGAAAGCAATCAAAAGTAAGGAACCATTGGTTCCAAAAATGCCAACCCAAGAATGATTTTCAAGCTGTTCTAAATTTCCAGTGCAATTTTGTTATACCTTCGCATTAATTGGCTCAGTGACAAGTGTTATATTACTTTAGCAAACAGTTAAGATGAAAATATAGTGTGTTATGTTTAAGTGACATTTATAAAATGATTTATAATCTGTGTATCTGAACATGCATTGAAATTTGATTCATTTCTAATACATTTTAATTATACAAAAATTGACAATTTTGAAACATCTTAACACATTGAGAGTGAATTTTTGGATATGTAAACCCCTAAAGTTTTTTACATTGTTTTCACGATGTAGTGTAACAAAATGTCATTGCCATAGAATTGTGCCATGTGTATCCATCCTCCTGGTATGGAACTTGGCACAATCTCAGCCTCACTAAGTGCTATGATGAGTGAAAACAGCAATGGCAACCTCAACACTTAATGTCAAAGGTAATAACTAACAGGAGCCATAAGAATTTGACAACATTTTTTCATGTTCAAAATTGTAGGAAACAAAACTAGATTTATGTTTTTTTCCAAAATTTAAGCAAATAAAGTGATGCAATTACTGACCTGGTTCCAGCATTTTGGATTTTATCATAAGCACATAATCGAGTTACCACATGTTATAGTCCAAAACAAAATAGGCAAAATTGTTTTCATGAAAATGTTACCATCCCACCCTGGCAAGTAGAAGACAACAATATTTTCTAAGAATCAAGTTAGAAAATGTTTGAACTTTGAGCATTGCTGAATGTAGTTGTTAAAATGTGCTGATCATATGTATGATGTCATCTTACTTTGATGCTCCTTATCTGTTAAATGTAAGGCAAAGCAATTATTGTTAATGAGTAATTGTAATTCATGCAGTAACTGTTGAATTCAGTAGGCACATCAACTATACAGCAAAGCCATAGACAAGCTCTGGTTAGATTGATCCCTTGAGTTTGGGCAGGAGCTAGAATCTGTTTCAGTGTCATGTGGTGTGCAATGAAACCTTTTGACACTTTTGACAGCTCGTGAGCAAAACTAAGTGTCATGTGAATATCCAGGGCTCAAAAAAGTTCTGTGTAATGGTTTAATAAATGTTAACTGCTAGTTGGTGCATTTCAGACTCACAATTGATTGCTGTTTCTGTAACCTTTCAGTGGAAGACACAGTGATTGCAGTTCCATATGGAAGTCGCCACGTGAAAATCACAGTGAAAGGGCCTGCTCATCTTCGTAAGCTCAATTTTAGAATGCTTTTCATTTACCATTTTAAGAAAAAGAAATGTAAACAAAATGTTAGCAATCATTAATACGTACTGTATAAAGGGAGAAAAATCAAATCTGCATGTTGCAACTTCTTAGCTCTGAAGATATGCTGACTTTTATGTTATCACTCAATTTTTGATTAAGAAATATCTTTATTCACTTTCACTGAATTGGGTATTTGTATCTTTACAAATAATGGAAACCATGTGAGTATTTACACGAAGTATTTATCAAATGTAACAGTGTTTTCTGAACTCTAAATTAGTGCAATAATACTTGGTGCTAACATTAATTGAAACATGGTAATCCTGGGATGCCTGTTCGCAACAATTAACGATTTCACTTTAATTTTGGTCATGTCATTGTCATTCTGATAAAATTTCCTACAAAGCTCATAGAAATTGTCAACATCACATTTGCATATTATTTTGCCCAATGAGTGAAAAAAATAATTTGCCACCAAAGTGATTGTTGTCTCCTTAAAACCACAAATTCCCAACAACTGCAGTTTCTACTTAAATAAATTCCTTGCGCAGAAATATCTTTCTAAAATTATTTAGGTTTAACTTAGTCAAGAATTCAACCATTATGATCTGAACTTTAAATTTTCGAACCACTGTCCAATATAAACGTCTTCCCATTCTTTCCGGCTCACATCATAAACTATTCAGAAAGCAACTGCCGGAACCTGTCACCAGGATCCTGGCAACATTTATTGTAGCTTGTTGAAGATAAGCCCTGAATTGTGTCAGAACATATTTCTCCATCAACGCAACTCTCCTGGACAGGCCAAAAAAAAGGCAGAAAAGGATGGAAACCATTCCGTAGTTTTGCCAGGAATGACATAAACAGAAACGAAGTTAATGTTTCAGGCTGATGACTTTCAAGTCAGATTTCCAATGTACGCAGCAAACTTTTATTTTAGGCATAAAAAAATAGGAATTTGCAATTTGGAGGAGACGTAACATGCATTCCCACGTTTACTTGAGCTAACTGGGTAGCAGGGAGTTCAAATTGTCCAGAAGAATCATCTTCAAGATTGAATGCTGTGGTTGAAATTTCAATCTAGCAATTGTAATGAAACTTGGAAGAATTTTTTCAGTTGTCTTTCAGACATGTATTATTCAAACTTAATAATGCAGAACTTGAATATTGAAAAGAGAAATATGTAATAGAATCATAGAGCCATACAGCACGGAAACAGACCTTTCCATCCAACTGGGTCTGTGCAGAACATAATCCCAAACTAAACTAGTCCCACCTCCCTGCTCCTGGATCATTTCCCTCCAAACCTTTCCTTTTCATGTACTTATCCAAATGTCTTTTGAATGCTGTAATTGTACCCACATCTACCACTTCCTCAGGAAGTTCATTCCACACATGAGCCATCCTCTGTGTACAAACAATTGTCCCTCATGTCTTTTTTTAAATCTCTCTCCTCTCACCTTAAAATTGTGATCCTTGTCTTGAAATCCCCCATCCAAGGGAAATGGCAACTACCATTAACCCCATAAATACCCCTCATTATTTTATAAACTTCTATAAGGTCTCCTCTCAACCTCCTACCCTCCAGTTTAAAAAAAAAAGTCCCAGTTTATCCAGCTTTTTTAAAATAAGTCAAATCTTCCATACCCGGCAACATCATGTAAACCTCTTCTGAAAACTCTCCAGCTTAAAATGCTTCATATAACTAGGTGACCAGAACTGGACACAGTATTCCAGCAGAGGCCTTGCCCATGTCCTGGTTATGGAGTAGAGTGGTGCTGGAAAAGCACAGCAATTCAGGCAGCATCCGAGGAGCAGTAAAATCAACGTTTCGGGCAAAAACCCTTCATCAGGAATACAGGCAGAGTGCCTGAAAGGTGGAGAGGTAAATGAGAGGAGGGTGGTGGTGGGGAGAAAGTAGTGTAGAGTACAATAGGTTAGTGGGGGTGGGGATGGAGGTGATAGGTCGGGGAGGAAGGTGGGGAAGGTAGCAAAGAGTACAATGGGTGGATGGGGGTGGGATGAAGGTGATAAGTCAGAGAGGGAGGGTGGAGTGGATAGGTGGAAAAGATGATAGGCAGGTAGGACAGGTCATGGGGACGGTGCTGAGCTGGAAGTTTGGAACTGGGGTGAGGTGGGGGAAGGGGAAATGAGGAAAGTGAAGTCCACATTGATGCCCTGGAGTTGAAGTGTTCCAAGGCGGAAGATGAGGCATTCTTCCTCCAGGCGTTGGGTGGTGAGGGAGCGGTGTTGAAGGAGGCCCAGAACCTCCATGTTCTAGGCTGAGTGGGAGGGGGAGTTGAAATGTTGGGCCACAGGGCGGTGTGGTTGATTGGTGTGGGTGTCCCAGAGGTATTCCCTAAAGCTAGGAGGCGTCCAATCTCCCCAATGTAGAGGAGACCGCATTGGGAGCAACGGATACAATAAATGATATTGGTGGGTGTGCAGGTAAAACTTTGATGGATGTGGAAGGCTCCTTTAGGGCCTTGGATAGAGGTGAGGGAGGAGGTGTGGGCGCAGGTTTTGCAACTCCTGCGATGGCAGGGGAAGGTGCCAGAACGGGAGGGTGGGTTGTTGGGGGGCGTGGACCTGAGCACGTAGTCACGGAGGGAACAGTCTTTGCAGAAGGCGGAAAGGGGTGGGGAGGGAAATATATCCCTGGTGGTGGGGTCTGTTTGGAGGTGGCGGAAATATCGGCAGATGATTTGGTTTATGTGAAGGTTGGTAGGGTGGAAGGTGAGCACTGGGGGATTCCGTCCTTGTTACGGTTGGAGGGGTGGGGTCTGAGGGCGGAGGTGTGGGAGGTGGACGAGATGCGTTGGAGGGCATCTTTAACCACGTGGGAAGGGAAATTGCGGTCTCTAAAGAAGGAGGCCATCTGGTGTGTTCTGTGGTGGAACTGGTCCTCCTGGGAGCAGATACGGCGGAGGCGGAGGAATTGGGAATATGGGATGGCATTTTTACAGGGGGTAGGGTGGGAAGAGGTGTAATCCAGGTAGCTATGGGAGTTGGTGGGTTTGTACCTGTACAACCTCAACATGATTTTCCAACACCTAAACTCCAAAGACTGAGCAATGAAGGGAATGTTGTTGAAACTTTTTATTTAATGCTCATCAGGCCAAAAACAAGAATGTCAAATTTCTGATGATCGTAATTTATGCTGCAGGTCAGCAGGGTACTGATTGGTTGACAAGTCAAATCTGATTGGCCAAGGTGTTGCCCTACAGTAAGCAAAAGGCTTTCTATCCTTGTGGGTAATGTAAAAAACATGCAATGCTTGAGCATATTCCTTGTGTTTATACCTCTGTTCAAATGTACATTTCTTCTAACAAATATAAATGAGCCACGTTATAAGCTCGACTGATCTCTCTTTCAATAATATTCAACCGTTTTATTACAAATAGAGTAAGAAGCCTAGGGAATGCGTCTTCTATTTTACATGTTTGTCTAAAACATTTTTAGATGATCTTTAATAAGGAACCAGAGAAAGAAGGGGATGGCATTTAAAAAACAATTCTTACAAACAACCTCGACTTCTATTTGGTTGAGGTTCACCCTGTACTTCTGACTTTGATAACTTTCGTTTTGTAATTTTTGCCAGTTGTAACAAATATAATGCGGCAATTACTTATTACTACTTTGCAAAAAAAAAAGTAACAAAGCCAAAAAAAAATCTAGGTTACATGTTTCACCATATCAAACTAAGCCTATGAATGCATACGATGCTTATCTTAGGCAACCATAGCAACAGATTACAATGCAAGACAACATTCTAAATAGGCATGGGGCAATTAACCGCAGACGATTGCTAATCTTGAATTAATGTCAAGTACCACATGTAGTAATCATATGTTACAATCTTCTTACCTGATTCTGCCAACCACCATTGGAGGCACTTTCATCTCATTTATCTAAAATCATTCTCAATTGTTAATCTGCTGATTAACTCAGATCATTACCAGCCGTGGGAAGGAAGGAATACTTGATCTGAATGAGTCAAAAGTCTTTTCTTTCTCCTGTTCAATTGTAGAATGTGTTGCAGTTATCATTGTACAGTGAATGATTCCCTAAAGTGTTTTTATGATTCGAATGGGAATTACACAATTTTATCTTTAACCATTGGTTATATGCCCTACTGAAAGGATCAATTAAACTAAAGAAAGCAGCTTGCAACAACCCATATGCTTAAAAAAGGAATTAACCACAATCAGGACAGAAATTTTTGTTTGGTTTCATTAGGTAGTTACAAATTGAATACAGAAAATCATTGGCAATTGTGGTTAATTAGTGTAGGTTGCTAAATGAAACTAGTGGAGGGTTACTTGTGGAAGCCACCGCTTCAGCTGAATGTGGAAAGGGATTGGATGTGTCAAACCTTAGCAAAAAAAAAAAATTGCTGTTATTTTAACCTGGTCATGGAGTAAGTTTCAAAGGAGGATGATATAGCTTTTTCCTGATGGTTCCTCCCTTAGGTATAATGAAAATTCCATATTTTTCCTTTGCAAATAGTACTAATGTGGAAAATATAAAAGCATTCTGAATATCTGTGATGATAGAATAATGAACAAAAATATCTTGAATCCCTGATCAGTTGCAGACTTCAACTTTGACCAGAGATTGGCAAACATGCAAGAAAATGGAGGAGACTGGTTGTGCTAAATCCCTGGGCATTATTCAGAGCTTCCTAGTCTTGTAAGGGTTCGAACCTCTGTTTAACCTGAGCTATGTGAAAGGAGTGGAGCTAGAGTTCTTTTCCAGGCATTCTGAGTCTTAAACTGGACTGGGACCTGCAGTACCAATAGATTTTGGTAGGATGATTAGAATCCAGTATCCCAGTCGTCTTGCAGGCCTGAAGGGGGTGTCTGGCATTTAGGTACCCTTGATACTGGCAGGTAAAGGTTGAAATTTCTGGGCCACTTGAGACTTGCACAAATGTGTACCTAATGTGTTGTGTGTGCCTAGCTGCCTTGTGCATGTTAATGCTTTCCAATGTGTCTTGCAAACCCCACTAGGATCAATGCAAGTAGGAACAACAGGCCCAACCCTGCTCAGTGGTCATTCTTTTGATATCCTTGCTCCCAAAATTCCCTTCCTGAACCTCTCTGCCTCGCTACCTCACTTCCCTCCTTTAAGCGGCTTCTTAAAACCTACATCTTTGATGGAACTTTCAGTTATACAATAAGTTATCTCCTTATGTATCATGCATTTAGTACAGCAATTCTGGGAAGCCCCTTAGAATGTAGCTGTAAGTTAAAGGTGCTGTGCAAGTATAATTTGTTGGTGTTCTCATCTGGATCGGAGGAATTTCAGGCCAATTGTGAACATCGAAAATGCTTTTTACTCTCGTACCTGCTTTCGAAGTTTTAGAAAGAATTATATAGATTTTAAATCACCCTTTGCAGTCTGACCCAACTGTTCTATGCTGATGTTCATGTTCCACATCACCTGCCTTCACCCACTCTCCTTCATCTACCATATCCTTTCGTTCCTCACTTCACTTGTGCTTTATGATTTTTGCACCCTTTTGCCAAAGAAGCCTCTCCTGAATTAGATTAGATTAGATTAGATTACTTACAGTGTGGAAACAGGCCCTTCGGCCCAACAAGTCCACACCGCCCCGCCGAAGCGTACCCACCCATACCCCTACATCTACCCCTTACCTAACACTACGGGCAATTTAGCATGGCCAATTCACCTGACCTGCACATCTTTGGACTGTGGGAGGAAACCCACGCAGACACTGGGAGAACGTGTAAACTCCACACAGTCAGTCGCCTGAGGCGGGAATTGAACCTGGGTCTCCGGTGCTGTGAGGCAGCAGTGCTAACCACTGTGCCACCGTGCCGCCCACAAATTCTATCCTGGATTTGTTATGTCTGTCTAGTCTGATGCTCCCACAAGCAAAAACATTTCCCCTAGGTCTACACTATCCAACTCACCAATAATTTTAAAGACTTTCATTAGATTATCCCTCAGCTTAACTATTCTGGTGAAAAGAACTCCAAGTTGTTCATCCCTTCCTGATTGGTATAACCCTTCCCAGTTGAAGTATCAGCCTTGTGAGTATGGGTTTCTTTGAATTCTCTCTCTTGCCATGTTGCCTTCAATCTGAATGAAATATTTCATTCTGAGTGTTCCAGTCCTCTCCCACCTTGGTAAAGTTGACTCGAAAAGAGTTTGATACCCCTCCCCTGATGTGTGTATTTAATCAGCAAGGACGGTAAAGATTTCAGACTCTTTCCTGATGAAGTTCATGGCAGAAGGACTCAATTTGTTTTGCATGATCTGTCAACGTCACTGGCAAAACCTATTTATTCTCAGTTGTCTCTGAACTGAGTGACTTGTTAGGCTGTTTCAGAGGTTGGTTAAGAGTCAACCACATTTGCTGAGAATCCAGACTTGAGGTTAAGCCAGACCAGAAAGCAGATTTTCTTTCTTAAAGGGCATTAATAAACCTTATGGGTTTTGTTTTACAACAATCGATGACAGTTTCTTAGTCACCATTACTAAGACTAGCTTTATTTTGCCAGTGATACTTAAACCATAGCTTGGGTCTCTGGATTAATCATCCACTAATAGCGCCACAATGCCATCATTGTCCCCTGATTGTGCATGGCCTTTGCAGACTACTGCCAATTGAGGCCTGTAAGTGGGCAGCTCATGGTCACTTAATGGACTCATTCTGTTCCTGCTGAAGTTTGGTAGTCCTCTTACCAAAGGTGGAAACCCAAAGAGTAAATCCAGACTGGTTTGTTTGTGGCTGTTTTTTAAAAATTCATTCATGGGATGAGTACGTCACTGGCTGAACCAGCATTTATTGCCATTCCCTAATTGCCCAGAGGGCAGTTAAAGAGTTGACTGCATTGCTGTGGGTCTGGAGTCACATTTAGGCCAGACCAGGTAAGGGTGACCATTTCCTTCCCTAAAGGATATTAGTGAACCAGATGAGTTTTTCCTGACAATCGATAATGGTCGTCATTAGCTTCTTAATTCCAGTTTTTTATTGAATTTAAATTCCACCATCTGCTACTGGCAGAATTCGAACCTGGATCCCCAGAACATACATTGGGTCTCTGGATTAACAGTCGAGCGGCAATACCACTATGCCTTTGCCTCATTACCCCTTTGGGGGTGAGGGGAAAATGGGAGGAATTCAACTCATTGTCAGGCAATCAGAGCTGAAAATGTGTCACTGGAAAAGCGCAGCAGGTCAGGCAGCATCCAATGAGAAGGAGAATCGACGTTTCGGGCATGAGTCCTTTTTTCAGCTCTGATCTTCAGCATCTGCAGTCCTCACTTTCTCCTCGTCAGGCAATCAGTGCCTGGTTGAGGAACATAGCATGAAATCGGCTGGAGGGACGGCTGCAAACTACCCTTTGCTGTCAACCCTCTTCCTCGAGACCACAACCCCACCTGCACTCATCTGTGGTCTGGGTCCCTTGTTGATCCTGAACTTGTGGTAATTGTTGTCTGCAATGGACAGCTGCTGACCTCTGGCAGCTCTCACAGGATGGGACTCGTACCCGAGGGTATTGAGCTACTGATCCTGCACACTGCTGGCAACTGAAGTGCCTCTAGGAATTAGTGAGAAGTGTTTCTCCTGCCTTTCTTACCCCAGCTGATCTGACTTAGTTCCATCAAATCTTTATCTGAAATAAATGATCTCACTCTCTGCTTGCAAATCTGTTGCTTTCCATCTACATATGCTCTGTATCTCACTTTTATGGTGTCTTCATGTATTTTATTTCTCCTCATAGCTTTGAACTTCATTGCCGCCAGTGAGTTCACAACACAAGGCAGTGGCAGCAGGCAGCCATTTACCAATATATAGTTATCTTCACAAGTTAGATGACATTAACAACCTGTAACTTTTTTGTTTTGTCATATTGCAAACATTTGAGGATATCTCCATAAGTTTGAGACTGTCGGGTAAGTCTGAATTTCACTCTTAACAAGTGCATTGAAAAGGCAGGTTCAGGAATTACTCTTTCCATGCATATACTGTGTTGATTGGAAAAGAATCGTATTTTTTGAGTTACCTTGGCAAGTACATTTAGCAGATATAATGTGATGAGTTTCTATCTTATTATGTAATGTATTCTTGAATTAGTTTGTCAGATTGGGCACGTATTATCATTTCCAAGTTCAAACAAAGCTGTTATTTTCAAGTCAAAGAGTTGTGCAGCACAAAAACAGATGCTTCAGTTCAACGCATCCATGCCAGCCAGATTTTCTGAATTAACCTAGTCCCATATCCCTCTCAACCCTTCCTGTTCATGTACCCATCCAGAAGACTTTTGAATGTAGTAATTGTACCATCCTCCACCACTTCCTCCAGCAGCTCATTCCATACATAACACACAATCTGTGTGAGGTCCCCTTTATATCCTTCCCTTCTCATGTTAAACCTATGCCCTTTAGTTTTTGATTCTCCTATCCTGGGAAAAAGATCTTGGCTATTCACTCCATCTATGCCCCTCGTGGTTTTATAAATTCGCTTTGCCTCTTCTCTAAGGAAAACTGCTCCAGCCTATTCAGCCTCTCCATACAGATCAAGCCCTCCAACCCTGGCAACATCTTTGTAAATCTTTTCTGCACCTTTTCAAGTTTAACAGCATCTTTCCTATAGCAAGGAGACTAGAATTGAATGCAGTGTTCAAAATGTGGCCTAACCAGTGTCCTGTAGGGTGGCAACATGACATCCCAACTCCTATATTCAATGCATTGACCAATGAAGGCAAATGTATCAAACGCTTTCTTCACTATCCTGTTTACCTGTTATTCCATGATTATTTTAAATCATACTTTCTTATCAATACCTTCCAAAAAACTTTGTCGCTGAGTATGTATCTTTGAGGTTTTTGTTCATATGTGATGTAGAAAATACAGCAGTCGATTGGAGCACAACTAGGCCCTGCAAACTGCAATGTGGTAATGGTGAAATAATCTGTTTTGGAATTGGCTGAGGGAAAGATTTAGCCAGAACCCTGGGAATAAACCTCTTTTCTTTGAATGAATGATAAGATATTGTTTGTGCTCATCTGGAACAGTTGCCAGCTCTTTAATATAACCTCTCGTCTGTCCTTGAGTGTTACCCCAGATTATGTGCTTAATTCTTTGGTGTGGAGCTGAACTCCCCACCTTCTCACTCAGAGGCACGTATTCTACAGGTGAGGTCATGATTAACCATTTTATTATATTGCATCTATGATATTTTTAACGTACTGAAATCTCATTGGAGTTGAATAGCTTGTATATTTTGATTTAGCTTAAACACTGTTTTCAGCTGGAAAATTTATGAATCATATGTAATATTTTCAAGGGAAAGACTGGCAAGACATTGAGTATATTAGAGTACTTCAATGTAAAATCAGGAAATATTGGATACAGTACTGCCACACTCTGTCTGAACTATTCACTCTTCTCCCATCTCGTTCCTAACTTTTCACAAGGTCTGTTTTTGATTTCAACTCTGCTGATTAACCTCAATATAATTTAGTGCAAATGCATTTTTTCCTGACTATATATGGTATTAAATATGAGGACAATTTTGTGGGCATAACCTTGAGTGTATATTGTGTTCACTATCTTGTGGGAATCCAAATTCAGGCAGCTAATGAGCAGCATGAGAAATTGGCAAGTATGAATTTTATCTAGAGACACTTATCAGGAAGTTGGATAATAACTAATTATTAATTAGAAGTTGAGTTTAGTAGTAAACTACTGATTAACCAGTTTGTTAGATACTTCAGTTAACTGCAGGTTAACTCGGTAAATGGGTAAGCCAGCTGGTAAAGGACTGAAAACATTTCAACTGTCGGAAAATACAGGTCACACCAGGAGAAATAGAAGTAATATATGCAAATAATTCAAGTCATAATATGAATCATTTCGATTATATTCCCGACAGCATGGAAACAGTCCCTTCTGCCCAACCAGTCCACACTGACCCTCCGAAGAGTAACCCACCCAGACCTGCTACCCTCTGACTAATGCACCTATTGTTCTGGGCAATTTAGCATGGCCAATTCACCTGACCTGCACATCTTTGGATTGTGGGAGGAAACTGGAGCACCCGGAAGAAACCCACGCAGACACAGAGAATGTGTAAACTCCACACAGACTGTCGCCAAGGCTGGAATCGGACCTGGGACCCTGGTGCTCTGAGGCAGCAGTGCTAACCACTGAGCCACCAATACCACCCTTTTAATAAGTCTCAAGTTAGTATAACAGAGAAATGCGCATGTTTGACCAAAATAAGGATATTGAGCTCATCATTGATTCTACAGTCTCTTTCTAATTATATATTTGGACACTGCTGTTGTGTCTAATATTGTTTCACATTAATGTTTGGTGCTTGATATTGGACAGTTGCACGGTGAGGGCAAAGTATTGGCTGATGCAATCTCCTGTTAAATCTAATGATAATCTTAGTAGATAGGACGGTATCACAGCATCACTTTGTGATCACTATTTTTCTATATCTGATACTGATTAAAATAGAAAATCACCGTTATGGGACGATTTAGAATGTTTTGTGCATTGGCTGAATGGAAAGCTACTTTCATTATCCAGTGCACCAGTCTTTCTTCTAGTTATTCACTGGATAAATATATGGATAAATCTCCTTCATATACTCAGCATGTCATTGAAATAGTATCACTGCTTTCAATGTGCACAAGCAATGGCCTTTATAAAATAGCTATTTTAGACTCTCTCCTTTTAATTCAAAGTTAACTGGAATGGTTTGGAGTGGGAGATGTTACTTATTAATTTTTGACAGTGAACTCAAATTAAATTTGTCCAGAGATGACCCATCTGATCTGCTTGTAATGTAAATAGAAGCTCAAATCAAAATATATTGAAAGTCAGGTACCAGTTTTAACACCTGGGCACAAATGACCTTGCTGTGCACAGACTGTGACTCAGGTCAGACAGAACAGTTGAGAGAAGTATATGTGCAACAAATACGGCCATGCCACACAGAAGAGAATAACTTTTCAGCTTAACTACCAAGCCACATGCTGGAGAAGATGGATTCTTCATGAAAAAACTAGAATTGTGGAGAGTGGAGACCAAAGAATAGCTAGGCATTACCTTGCTTCTGCAAGCCTATTTGATTATGTTCAGGAAGGGAGACAATGGCCTGGTAGTGTTATCATTACACTAATGCAGAGTCATAGAGTTAAACAGCACAGGAACAGACCCTTCAGTCTAACTCGTCCATGCCAACCAGATACCTTAACCTAATCTAATCCCATTTGCCAGCATTTTTCCCATATCTCTCTAAAGCCTTCCTATTCATTTACCCATCCAGAGGCCTTTAAATGTAATTGTACCAGTCTCCACTCCTTCCTCTGGCACCTCCTTCTATACATGCACCAACCTATTGATGAAAACATTGCCCGTCAGAACCCTTTTAAATCTTTTCCCTTTCAACTTAAACTTATCCCCTCTAGTTTTGAAGTCTCCTACCATGGGGAAAAGATGTTGGCTGTTCCCTCTATCCATGCCCCTCATGATTTTATAATTCTCTAAAAGGTCACCCCTCAACCTCCTGTGCTCCAGTGAAATAAGTCCCAACCTATCCAGCCCCTCCCCATAACTCAAACCCTCTATTCCCAGTATCATTCTGGTAATTTTTTTTCTGAAGCTCTCCAGTTTAATAATATCCTTCCCATAGCAGGGTGACCAAAACTGAACACAGTATTTGAGAAGAAGCCTCACCAATATTCTGTATAACCTCAACATAATGTCCAAGTCCTGTACTCAAGGGTCTGAGCAATGAAGGCAAGCATGCTAACTGCTTCCTTAACTACCCTGTCAATGTGTGATGCCAATTTCAAGGAATTATGTGCCTGAATCCCTAGGTCTCTCTGTTCTTCTACATCACTACACAAGGTCCTACTTTAAATTGTATAAGTCACACCCTTGCAATACCTCGGATTTATCCAAATTAATTCTATCTGCCGCTCTTCAGCCCATTAACCCAATTGATCAAGATTCCTTTGTAAGCTTAGATAACTTTCATCACTGTCCACTGTATCACAAATCCTGGTGTCATCTGCAAACTTACTAATCATGCTTTCTATATTTTCATCTAAATCGTTTATATAAATGACAAATAAAAGTGGACCCAGCACCAATCCCGATGGAACACTGCTAGTCACAAGCTTCCAGTCTGAAAACAACCTTCCACTACCACCCTCTGTCTCCTGCTGTTAAGCCAATTTTGTATTCATCTTGAAAGGAATAATACTGGAAGATCTTCCTTGCAGTATCATTTCATGGACCTCTTTTGGAGAATTCAAGCAGAAGGCAGAGACAATGTTTTGCTATTTTGTAATGGAGGATGAAGATGGATTGAAGCCTTAAGTGTGTGATGGCAAATTCCCCCAGAATTGGGTTATGGAGAGAGATCAAAGCTTAAGAGCCTTGTTATCAAGATCTGCTCAGCTGGAGACAGAAACCAAACCCTGGCAGCCTTCATTGAGAGGTACATCAGCAACTTAGCCAAGGACTAACAGACATTCCACATATAATTTTGGCCATACCAGAGAGAAACATTTCCTCTAAACCACCACTCGCAGCTGGCCAATGGCACTGTGTGGTGCCTTTTTAAGAAGGATGCAGAGCTGAGCATTTGACATCTTCAGGGGAGTGTTATGTATGCATGGGCTGTTTGCTTCCCACAGTGTTCCCCGGTTGTTCTGCAGTTGAAGTGCACCTGAGCATCTTGTAGGTGTCATTTGGTAGGGAAGCTATGAAATGCAAATTGAACACAAGTGGTGCAGGTCTTAATATCTGCCATGGAAAGACCCACTTCTGTAGAGCTTTAAAGTATGACTATCAAATGAGTGCAGGGTTTGGCTACCAATGGGTTTACTGATCTGAACAGGATGGCAACTTCCTTTTCCATGTCTGAACAACAAGTCATTGATCATTATGAAGCTGGTCTCAGTTGACTGGCTAAGGTGATAGGATTAAGGTGGTAGGGTGCTGGCTCAGGAGCAGATTGGAAATGCAAGGGGGGGATTCCAATCAAAGCACCCCCACTATCCACCTCTTTGACCAACCTACTACCCTCAGCCAGGACTTAGTTTGCTGCCATGTTTCCTAATAGTTAAGTCTGCCTCTGAACATGCCCATAGAGTCACAGATATGTATAGCTCAGAACAGACCCTTCGGTTCAACTTATCCATGCTGACCAGATATCCTAACCTAATCAAGTCCCATTTGTCAGCACTTGGCCCGTATCCCTCTAAGGCAAGAATGTGTGCTGTAAATGTTGGAGATTAGAGTCAAGATTAGAGTGGTGCTGGAAAAGAAAAGCAGGTCAGGCAGCATCTGAGGAGCAGGAAAATCGACGTTTCAGGCAAAATTCTTGATGAAAGGCTTTTGCCCGAAACGTCGATTTTCCTGTTCCTTGGATGCTGCCTGACCTGCTGTGCTTTTCCAGCATCACTCTGATCTTGACCCGTATCCCTCTAAACCCTTCTTGTTCATATACCCAGTTGGTGCAGTTTTTGGTCTCTGAAGTCTGGAGGACTAGGCCAAAAGTCAGTGTGGGACGTTGCATGGGATGCGCTGAAAAACAGCAGCAGGACGTAACTTCATCTTTCACAGAGTCATAGAGATATACAGCATGGAAACAGACCCTTCAGTCCAATCTGTCCATGCCATCCAGGTATCCCAACTCAATCTAGTCCCATCTGCCAGCACCTGGCCCATATCCCTCCAAACCCTTCCTATTCATATACCCATCCAAATGCCTCTTAAATGTTGCAATTGTACCAGCCTCCACCACATCCTATGGCAGCTCATTCCATACAAGTACCACCCTCTGCGTGAAAAAGTTGCCCCTTAGGTGTCTTTTATATCTTTCCCCTTTCACCCTAAACCTATGCCCTCTAGTTCTGGACTCCCCGACCCCAGGGAAAAGACTTTGTCTATTTATCCTATCCATGCCCCACATAATTTTGTAAACCTCTATAAGGTCACCCCTCAGCCTCTGACGCTCCGGGAACAAGCCCCAGCCTTTTTAAATCATCCTCCTTTGCGTACCTGTTGTCCTTATCCTCATCCTCCAAGACCACCTCATCTGAAGGTGATTGATGATCATCTTTGTCTTCCTCCACTTGTAAATGTCACCGCACAATATTGTATAATTCTGGTTTCCTCATGGTGAGCATTGACTAATGATGTCTTGATAATAGGCTAATAATTAGTCACTAGTCCAAGGTTGTTTAACTCTGTGGGGTAGTTTATTTACAACAGTAACTCACATTGTAAGTTATTAAGCAGGCATTACAGCATGTAGCTGATTTCTGTGTGTGAAACTTGCAGATCACATACCAGGCAAAGTCATAATATTGTTTGCAAATGGCATTTGGAGCCTTTAAAGTTGAATTCCCCTAAAGACAAGGTATACACAAAACAGAGGGAGCCTCCATGCCATGAATTTTCTTAAAGGCAAGGTACACACAAAACAAAGGGAGTCTCCATACCTTTTGAGGTACCAAAAACATATATTTTCAGATTTTCAGATGTCTATTTTGCAGACAGTACCCCTCATCTTCTGTCAGCTGGTCCTTTACTCTGTTCCTTGGAACTGAGGGGTCTGGAACATTGGCTTGCTGCAGTAGGAAAACTCCCAGGGAATCTGGCTCACATCTGCATGAATCTTTTCTTGTGGTTGCACACCAGCTGTGCACTGATAAAATAATATCCTTTGTGGTTGATTAAAACCTCCTGATTACATTAATGGTGCTCAGATTGCCATATGTGTATAATCAATGACACCCTATAACTCCTGTGAGTGGAAATCCAGTCAAAGCAGTGAATGTGAGCACTCACTAATTCTGTTTTTTGTCAACAAATGCTCATAAAAATAACTCCCAACGTTGGGAAATAATCTTGTGTTGTCACCTGCCCTTTGTATGTGCAGCAGACTGAGCAATTCTCAATATGTCTTTGTTCGCACCCTGGAAGGAACCAGAAGCACACATGTTGAAAGGAAAGGAGGACTTTTCACAGCCACTTAAAACAAAAAGCTGCCAGATCCAGCAGGGAGCAGGTAGACGTTTCAGATGGTCACTGACATCTACAATGACAAACTCAACCTGCAGCCCTGCTCTACTTCTGTTTCATTTGCGTCTCAAACATTTGGGAGGCGAGAACTCTGATATTTTTATAGCATTGCTCAGGATTCGTCCTCAGAAATCCAAGAATCATGTTTGCTTTGGAAACATCTGCTGAATGTGAAACTTCCATTGAACTTTCATTTTAAGATGAAAGCCCATGTTTGTTTGTATATCAACCTATTGGACAATTTGATGACTGAATTTAAAGCTATCTATTGGTGGCTCCTTTATTTTTGATACCACGTAGGGCATATCATTTGTTGGCATTGAACGCCAAAAAAAACCTATTGGCCCTCCTATTTCTGTGATATGACCTTGAGTTGTCTCTGATGCTTAATGACATGTTTACTCCTGTTTTTAAACTTGATGGAAAAGTTGTTAATATTTGTCAAAGCCTTCGCACAGATCACTGAGATGGTCTGGGAGAAGACATCTCTGGGTGAGGTTGATTCCCCATCACGTATCACTCTTTGATCTTATTGATGAAAAAATGTTGCATCAAATTTAAAAATAGTCCCCAGTTCTCGCATGGTAAAGTTTCAACATGAGCTTTTCATGAGGCATTTATGTGAAATCGCATATTGCCATGTGAGGAATTTTACATCTTTTACAACCAGAGGTTAGGTCACCCACAATCTTCAAAAGCTGCATTTTGACTGCAAACCATACTGACTATCAGGAGACAAAAATGGAAATGGCTGAAAAAGTGTAGCAGGTCTGGCAGCATCTGCGGAATGAAATCAGTATTAACGTTTCAGGTCCAGTGACCCTTCCTCAGTTCTGAAGAAGTGTCACTGCACTCAAAATGTTAATTCTGATCTCTCTCCACAGATGCTGCCAGAGTCACTGAAATTTTCCAGCAATTATGATTTACAGCATCTGCAGCTTTTTTTTTGGTTTTTATCCATCAGGAGACTGAGCTTCAAAGCATTTCATGACACGAATCGTAGAAACCTTACAGTATGGAAATTTGCTCTTCGGCCCAACAAGTCCACACCAATCCTCCGAAGAGTAACCCATCCAGACCCATTCCCTTACTATGCGATATTTACCCCAATTAATGCACCTAGTCTACACATCCTTGAACACTATGGGCAACTTAGCATGGCCAGGTCACCTAACCTGCACATCTTAGAATTGTGGGAGGAAACCAGAGCACCCGGAGGAAACCCACGCTGACATGGAGAATGTGCAAACTCCACACAGACAGTCGCCTGAGGCTGGAATCGAATACGGGTCCCTGACACTGTGAGGCATTGTGCCACCCTGAGAATGACAATGCGTTCAAGCAATTTGTAGACTAGGTCAGTGAGACATATTGAACTGTTGTTTTTTTTTGATTGTCTTTTCTCATTTTGTTTAATATGTCATTCAGTTGAGCTTGTCTCAACTAAATCTGGTAAGCAGGGAGTGCTCAGTGACTATCGAAAGAGTTTGGTCAGTCTGGGACCCAGTTCATTCGTGTCTAGCTTTACAATCGGAGGGACTTTCATCTGGACCCGGAGTCTTATTTGGATTTATTTCACAGAAACATTACAAAAGAACATCTCTACTTATGATGAGGCATTTTTCCAAAATGCCAAGAAAGCGAAGACTCCATCATACAATAAGTTATACTGGCACGACCTCCTGTGACCACAACCCCTCTCTCGCCAATTCCTCTTGTGCAGCACATTGTCACCACGCTGGCTTGTAATTATGTTCCTCTTTATAATGTACCATCAGAAACATACAATCCATGTCTTACACTAATTTTGTTTCTTGAAATGCCTTTCAAATGCTCTTAAAATATGTAGGAGTGATGTTAACGCTATGCTAAATATTGCCAGAGTGAACTGAGCATCCATTAAGTTCAGGCTATTCAAAATTGATAGACTCCCACAACTTATAGCTGAAACTCACTTCCTTTTAAACCAGTCAGTTTTCTGAGCCCTGAGAAACCGGTGCATAAGGATTTAAATCTGGAGAAAATACCTAGGGGGCAACCTTTCATGCAAAGGACAGTGTGTGTATGGAATGAGCTGCCAAAGGAAGTAGAGAAGGCTGATACAATTACAACTTTTGAAAAGCATCTGGCTATATGAATAGGAAGGTTTTAGAGAGATATTAGCCAATTGTTGGCAAATGGGACTAGATTCGTTTAGGATATCTGATCAACATGGATGAGTTGGACTGAAGGGTCTGTTTCCATGCTCTACATCTCTATGATTCTAAACATTAATTGCTGTAAAAGGATCATACTTTATATTTAGTTAGCATCCTGACCATGGTAGTGTCCTTACCTTTGGACCACAGGGTCCTGATTTATGTTTCACGATTTCCAGCGGTGTATTGTTATATGCCTGAGCAGGTTGGTTAACAATAATTATTAGCCCTTGTTCAGTTGGTAACATTTCAGAGTCTCAACGTTCCGGTTTAATCCGTTTCCAGGTCGTTTCCAAGATCTTGGCTAAAACTCTAGCGCAGTTCACAGTATGTTGGAAGTGCTGTCGTACAGATGAGACATTAAACTGCTTGGGCAGCTATCGAATGTTCCAAGAATACACATTTTGAAGAAGAGGAGGGGAATTATTCTCAGTGCCCTTGTCAATGTTCGTGCCTCAGTTAACATCACAAAATTGGTTTCTCTGATATTAGCATATTGCAGATGGTAGGATATAAACAGAAAATGCTGGAGAAACTCAGCAGGTCTGGAAAAATCTGTAAAGAGAGAAACAAAATTAGTGTTTTTGATTCCAGTGTGATTAATCTCTATATTGTTTATCATCATTTAGCTTTATAATGGAGGCACTTTGATATCGGCTAATTGGTTTCCACATTTCCTACATTACAACAGTGACTACATTTCAAAGGTGCTACTTTGCACCTGAAGTCCTTTGAGAAATATAAATGCAAATCTTTCTTTAAGTTATGTCTCATTATCTGGCAGTCAATCTGTTCATTTCATAGAACATGTCTCTTGCATGCAGCCAAACATGCTTCAGTGAAAGCCAGGAATTAGCACATTGCAGCTCGAACTTTCTCACCTACAGAAATGTAACTCAGCATTTGTTCCCAAACTACCCATTCTAGCCGATTTGAAATATCTCCTCCCCCATTCATGTAGGAAAAAAGGATCAGATACACCGAATGAGTTAAGCTTCTTGTCTGATCTTTTTTTCTTTAATTGGGTTCTGCTCGGCAAATTTCCTGCATAGAATGAAAAAATGCACGATCTCTTGGACTGTGCTCACTGTCTTGGAGATCTGTGAAATGAATGTAAATTAACTGTATTTATGAAAAACTATTACCCTGTCTCTGTGGCTTTGTCCTGTTTTGAATCATTATATTAAGAAAAACCTTTCAGCCAACCTTATAGCCATGGTGTTCAGCTATGTAAAGATCATGTTTATTTGTTGATTGCACAAAGTTTTGCACATTGTTTCATAGTAGAAATGTAACCTAGCTGTTTGTTTTACACAAGAATCACTGAGATAAACCCCACCTGAGTTGCTATTGTTTGATTTAAACCTTTAAATTGATGCTACAACTACTCTTCAACATTCTGATTCAAGCCATGAAATCTCTCTCAATTCTTGATGCTACTCATTTGTCAACCTCTGGACCTCCACAGCAGACAGCCTCGTTGTTCAAGTTCCCTTTTGTGGTCAAAGCTCAAATCCGGGATTGATCAAAAATAGCTGTAATTTGCATTAATCTATTGAGGCAAAGTAGAGTTTCTTCAAAAACTTTCTGTGCAATCAACAAATAAACATGATCTTTACATAGCTGAACACTATGGCTATAAGGTTGGCTGAAAGGTTTTGTTTTAATATAATGATTCAAAACAGGACAAAGCCACAGAGACAGGGTAATAGTTTTTCATAAATACAGTTAATTGAAACACTAATTGAAATTTGATGAATCCAAAACTACTTGTTACTTTCATTGCTTTGAGTAACTGTAAGTTGGGAATTCAAATTTTTAAGTTTGATGCAAGCCCAATATGTTTGTTCTGAGCATCTTCAGATGAAGTAAGTATTTGAAAGCATTGCTATACTTTAACATTTGGTACTATTCCAGTAATATATGTACCAGACCATGTCGAAGTAGTATACTATGACTATCCAAATTGACAAGTGAGCAATAAACTACTGATTGGTTGTCAGTGGACAAGTTACCCTGAAGCTGATATCCAGAGCTCTGAGTCTAACACCTGCAGGCCACCCTAATAAATATCAAATTTCAAGCTTGACACACTAAATAGTTTTAAAATCTGTAGTTAGTGAGCTTGAAAAAATTTAAAATGTGAAGTGCATTTAAAGTGTACTAGTTTCAGAAAAATGGAAGTTAATACAGACTATGACAGATGTAACCAGATGAATAGATCTCTCAATAATCTTAACTGAGTGCTACGTACAAGCTGACATTTGTTGTTGTCAGTTGGTTGAGTCTCCACATTCATGCAAAGTACAGGAGTAGAAGGTCCATGGTTACAAATGAGTTCATAGCTGAGGTCCCATTAAAAGGTGCAGGTCGACATGGGAGTTGAAAGGCAAGCAGGTGGAAGTATTTTGGAAGTATTTCAAACATAGTGTTCAAATTTGAGTAATTGAAATTCTTTTGTTTTTATTTACCTGATTTAGGAATGTTAGTTGTATAGAATGCGCTTAGTGCAAGAGCCTTGCTTTCACAGCATAGTTGGTGATGGTTTTTGAATTTTAGCTTCTCTCTAATTCATAACCTAATTACCATTACATTTTTAATCTTTAGATGTTTGCTCATATCAATGTGGGTAAGTTCACAAGTAAATATGCCTTAATAAACTAATCGGAAATGGTAATGTAACTCTTGCATGATGGGCTGACTGACATTGTTTTGTGTTGTGGGATTCTGTTATGCAATTTGTATGATTTTTAATTTATGTTTTGAGATAATGAAGCAGTATCATGGCTTTATAAAATCTCAAAAACCTCATCCTTGCTTTCAAATCTCTCCCTGACCTCATCCCTCCCTAACTTCCGTGGTGCCACAACAGTGAGTCGTCTCTACTTTTCTAATTAATCACATGTGTGCATCCACATTTTTAATTGCTCCATTATTGTTGGATATGTCCTCAGTTGCCTTGGCTTCAAACTCTGAAATTTCTTCCCTACAGCTTTTTAAACTCACTTTCCTCCTTTAAGGTCCTTCATTAAAACATTTATCCCTCATATTGGTTTTGGTCATCTGACCTAAGGTTTCCTTGTATGGGTTGGCATCATATCTTGTTTTCTGATGCTCCCTTAAAGCACCTTGAATGTCTTATTGCATTAAAGACACAATAAAACTCCCAAGTTGTTTTTAGAAGAGTAGCATGGTGTACACATTTTTAACTAAAATTAACTTTGCATAACATCTTTAGCAACCTTGAGTACCAAAGTACTTGAGATATAATTAAGTAATTTTGAAATGTGCTCCCTTCAGTAATGTAATAAATATTTAAACTTGTAGGTATAATGCTATGTTGCCAATGCATAGTGAGCATTTGCAGAGGATTTTCTCATATTTACTATGGTCGTGCAACTGAAGTTACTATTTTTCCCATCAAACGTTTTTGCACGATTGATTGATTGGTAGGAAAAGATTTTTATATTTCAGTATTACTTATCCACTGTTTTGCAAAGCTCGTTTAATATCCAAAGGGCTTTGTTTTTTTTTGTGGCTACCATGATGTTTGCTTTGGTAGCTTTGAAAACCAAAACATTTTCTTTAGTTTATTCTGTGAGATTAGTATATCTTAATTCATAGTGTTCTCCATCCTGTTAGCCAATTTTTAAAAATATTATTCGTTCATGGGATGTGATGATGCCTTTGGGCAGCACACTGGCTCACTACTGCCTCACAGTGCCAGGGACCTGGGTTCGATTCCGTTTGCACATTTTCCTTGTGTCTGCGTGGGTTTCCTCCAGGTGCTTTGGGCTCCTCCCACAGTCCAAAGATGTGTAGGTTTGGTAATTGACCATGCTAAATTGTCCTTGGTGTTCAGGGATGTGTAAGTTAGGTGCATTAGCACATTGGAGTTGAGACTAAATATAGAGTAGTAGGGGAATGGGCCTGGGTGGGTTACTCTTTGGAGGGTTGGTGTGGACTTGTTGGGCTGAAGGGCCTGTTTCAACACAGTGATTTTATAATTCTATAATTCTATGAATTGCTCACTAGACCAACATTTATTGCCCATCCCTAGTTAACCTTGTAAAGGTCATGGTGAGCTGCCTTTTTTGAACTAAAATGTTTCATTTGTAGGTAGATCCATAAGCTGTTAGAGAGGGACTGTTAGGGTTGTCACTCAGTGACATTGAAGGAACTGTGGCATATTTCCAAGTCAGGATGGTGAGCGTTTTGGAGGGGAATTTACAGGTGGCGATTTTTCGATGTATCTATTCCCCTTGTCTTTCTAGACAGTCATGGTCGTGCGTTTCAAAAATGCTACTTAAATTCCATTCTCCAAGGTTCCTTATCAAGTTGACATTGAGCTAATGAGTCAATCAGTATGATTAACCTTTTATAATTTCATGTGATGCTTTTAAGAGGTGTGACATTCCAAAGCCATTCAGAATCTTATCTATGTAAGTGTTGATAACTAACTAACTTACTTTGAAAGTTCCATTTTTTTTGCTTTTCCCAACAGAAACATAGACTTCAGCTCCAGTATGCTGTATTGATTGTGATTCGTTATAGTAATTCTTTAGTCTTAGGCTTTAATAACACATCATTGATTATAGTTACCAAGTGGCAAAAATTCATAAGTTGCCTTTGGTATCAAGGTAACATTGTCACTACATGATTATGCACAGCATTGACCTCAGTGTAAATTGGAGGTACAGTTCCATTGCCCCTCTACCAAGCATAACCTCTGTAACATGGATCTGATTCTACTGTTTGACAGTGACTAGAGTTTAAAAGTATGTCTTTGGCTGTAAAGCACTTTGGGCTGTCTTGAGGTTGTGAAAGACCCTATGTAAATGCAAGTGTCTTTTTCCTCTTGACTGTGCTGAGAAAATTGATATTGCAGGAACCTTTATAAAGCCTGGAATGCCTGAAGATTTCAGAGGGTAAGCAATGAGTATGCTTCCAGACTGCATTCACTGCTAGATATGTACAACAGATGGTTTATGTGGGACGTTGCAGCACTTCTAGTGCATGTTTTAAGATTGCAAAGCATTTGACTGAAAATTTATCCAGGTTTCCTTTAAACAATTCTTTGTGTAGGATCCACGAGTTAAAAGCACAAAACCTTTGTATTTATATCATTCTGTTCACAAGAGCATTGCCAACCCCATCAGAGCCAGTGAAGTACTTTTGAGAGTTGGTCATACCTATAAGAGATATACTCAGTACACAAACATTGAAACAAATGACTCGGTGATGTGTCTTTTGTAACATCGATTGAGAGATAAGCAATGGTCTGGGCACACTCAAAAGTTTCCCTGGTCATCTTTGAGTAGTGCCAAGGGATGTTTACACCTTGTGGAGCACACAGTTAAACCACTACTAGTACTTGTGAATTGAACTGTGGCTAAATCAAATTTTTAATTAAACGTTTTTTATTTGTTCTTGGGATGTCGGTTGGAGGCTGGTTTGCAATATAGAATGATCAAACCATATGGCTTCAGTTCCCCATCAGTTGAGATCACCAGCTGAAGGACTCTCCTTCTCAACCACTTCCCTCACCTGAGGCATGGTGACCCTCGACTTAAACCACTACTAGTTGTCTCTCTCAGAGAGCAGCCTTATGGTTTGGGAAGACTATGATGACTGTACCTTTATTTGTTCATGGGATGTGAGCATCACTGACTCATAGTTATTGTCCTTGCGAAGATGAAGGCGAGTCACCTTTTTGTACCACTGTAGTCTTGGGATGCAGGGATATCTCATGTTACAGAGAGAGTTCTAGGATTTTGATTAAGCAGCTGTGAAGGCATTGTGATATAGTTTGAAGTGAGGATGGAGGACAGCTTGGAGGAAAACTTTGCTGCCATATATTTGGTGCTCTTGTCTTTCGAGGTGGTGGAGGTCAGATGTTTGGAAAGTGCTGTTAAAGGACCCTTGGTGAGTGCTGAATTGCATCTTGTAGATGGTACTGACTCCTGTCGCTAAAGGTTGGCAGTGGAAAGCGTGAATATTTAAGGTGCTGGATGGGACATACCTCCACCACCTGAGACATTATGTATGATATATTTGTGTGTAAAACACAAGGGCTATCATAAAAGAAATGAGCATTGCAAGTGCTTTTATATTAATGCATCCAAATATTAATTTTATCCAAGAAGATAGTACTGTGTTATGTTGTGAGCTTATATCAGCCTTTTCTGGGTTCAATTCAAACATTTTCTTCTCATTGGGAAATGCAGTTAATGACTAATCTAAGTGATAGAGTCAAAGAGATGTACAGCATGGAAACAGACCCTTCAGTCCAACCTGTCCATGCCAATCAGATATCCCAACCCAATCTAGTCCCACCTGCCAGCACCCGGCACATATCCCTCCAAACCCTTCCTATTCTTATACCCATCCAAATGCCTCTTAAATGTTGCAATTGTACCAGCCTCCACACATCCTCTGGCAGCTCATTCCATACACGTACCACCCTCTGTGTGAAAAAGTTGCCCCTTAGATCTCTTTTATATCTTTCCCTTCTCACCCTAAACCTATGCCCTCTAGTTCTACTCTCCCCGACTCCAGGGAAAATACTTTGTCTCTTTATCCTATCCACACCCCTCATAATTTTGTAAGCTTTTATAAGGTCACCCCTCAGCCTCTGACACTCCAGGGAAAACAGCCCTAGCCTGTTCAGCCTCTCCCTGTAGCTCAGATCCTCCAACCCTGGCAACATCCTTGTAAATCCTTTCTGAACCCTTTCAAGTTTCACAACACCTTTCCGATAGGAAGGAGACCAGAATTGCACGCAATATTCCACCAGTGGCCTAACCAATGTCCTGTACAGCCACAGCATGACCTCCCAACTCCTGTACTCAGTACTCTGACCAATAAAGGAAAGCATACCAAACGCCTTCTTCACTATCCTATCTACCTGCGACTCCACTTTCAAGGAGCTATGAACCTGTACTCCAAGGTCTCTTTGTTCAGCAACACTCCCTAGATCTTGCCATTAAGTGTATAAGTTCTGCTAAGATTTGCTTTCCCAAAATGCAGCACCTCGCATTTATCTGAATTAAACACCATCTGCCACTTTTCAGCTCATTGGCCCATCTGGTCCAGATCCTGTTGTAATCTGAGGGAACCACCTTCGCTGTCCACTACACCTCCAATTTTGGTGTCATTTGCAAACTTACTAACTGTACCTGTTGTGCTCGCATCCGAATCATTTATGTAAATGACAAAAAGTGGAGGGCCCAGCACCGATCCTTGTGGCACTCCCCTGGTCACAGGCCTCCAGTCTGAAAAACAACCCTCCACCACCAGGTGAACAGGCTGGGGCTGTTTTCCCTGGAGTGTCAGAGGCTGAGGGGTGACCTTATAAAAGCTTACAAAATTATGAGGGGTGTGGATAGGATAAAGAGACAAAGTCTTCTATCTTTGAGCCAGTTCTCTGTCCAAATGGCTAGTTCTCAAGTTGAACTTGAAAAGAAATGACGAATGAACATTGAAGTTAAAGAGTAGGCCTGCACCCAAGACCAATTTGGAGGTGATGGTCACCCAGTGAAAACAGCTGGGCACAAAATTGTTTCCCATTTTAATTGTGAGAATCATAACTCACAGTGGCATCCTGAAAAGCTATGTCAAAGATAGAGGATGTATTTTAGTCTAACAACATCTAGGATCAGTTCAGTTTCTCACTTTTAAATGTCTTTGTAAATCTTTTTCGAGGGTAATTTTCTCCTTCACTGCTTGAAAATGAGCAAGCAGATCGTACACACTCCTGGCTAAAACAACTTGAGAGTATCATTTCCATTAAAAATCAATAAACATGGAAGTTGAGCAGTTTGTATGGTAGGGTATGTGAACCAATCAGTGAGGTTACACTTCTGCAGAAGTGAAAATGAAAGTTACCCTTTTCTTCTGTCATATTGCAACAGTGATATAAGCTTCAATATTACAGCCATAAAGCATTTTGAAAACCAAGGATATCCACACAGTTGTAAAATAAATCCATTTTTTGCAAAACAAAAATGTTTTAAATACTGTTTTTCTGGATAAGATCCAACTGCACATTTTGAGAATCAGAGCCATGCCCAAGAAAGTAGACTTTATTGGCTACAAAACATTGTCAAACACTTCCTTTTCTAAGCATTAGAGCCTGAGGAGAGGCAGGCTCACATAGCCATGTCTGTGATGAGCTAATTCAATCTTTGTCTTGGCAAGTTATTTCAACATTATCCTAGGTTCTGCGATTGTGCAAACACAGAATAGCTCATCAGGCGCATTGGGAAAGTTAAGTAAATGAGATCACATTATAGATATACTGATGGAACAAATCCCTGTCTCTGTAGGCAGTTTTACCTGTGGAATACAACTGATCATAAATGACATACATTTTACAGCGTTTCTTCAATTTCCTTCAGACTAACTTTCATGAAGTGTTGGATTGAATAGAAATGTTATAGATTTGCTTTGTCGTGATTTGATTTGCAGTGTGTGCTGACTGATAATCCAAACTGTAACTCTTAAACTGTCAAAGCTACTCTAGGTAACGAATGATACATAGTGGCTGCCCAAGCACATGGTATTTTATAAATTGTTTGATTAAATTACTGCAGCAGTAGATTAAGAATCTTACTAGGGGAGGAAGATATAGAGAAAACAAATGTGATGACTCAAACAAAATGTCAGTGCTTTTCTTTATTTTCCTGCTTTACAAGCAAGCCGTCTAATTTCAGTTAGCAAGGGCTCAGTGTGTCAAATGACGGACACCAAGGCAGCAAATGCTTCTGCCTTGTACGTCATGTGTACGGGAAGTATTACAAGCCACTCAAACTCAGACTGTATGTTATGGAGCTTGAGGAGTAGCCAGAGCCGCTGCAGTGTGTCTGGGAATCTGAGAGTTTCATATTGCCCCACTGCCATAAAAGGTGCGGGAGATCAGGGAATAGGTGACCATCAAACAGGGCAAGAGAGGGATTTGTGTAGCGCAGAGGCCTCTCTCCAAGTCAGTGACTGGTGCTGATCGGTTTGCAGTTTAGAATACTAGGGGTGACATATCTTTGGAAATATTCAGAGGAAATCAAAGTTGTACCATTGCAGGAGATTTGACTATGTACAAGTGACAAAATTCAGAAGTCAAAGGGGATTTGAAAGTTGAAGCAGGGGTAGGTACAGCTGTATCATTATCATGAATCAGAACTTTAAATCTTGTGGACATTTATGACTTGTATTTCCAAATGTGTCTTCAAGTTGGGCAGATACAGACAAGAATGGCTATAAATGTAAATTAAGTTGCAGTCTAGAGACAGACTCCTGTGGAATATCATACTCGCTGATGTGAAGAAAAGATTGAACAACATTTTTTTCAAAGAGATGAAGCAAGTCAAATCAAACTGGACTAAGATTTCCCTTTAACTATAAAGATAATGAGTGGCTGATGATCTCCTATTCAATAGCAAACCATATCTTGCAAGAATATATCTCAAACTGTGGACATATTTTGTACTTTCCTCTCAGAAGACTACACAATGGCAGGAATTTTTTTTAAAAGTTTCAACTCTATTAGAGAATGCTTTTAGCTTGTGCTCATATATACCAGAGCTGAAAATGTGTTGCTGGAAAAGTGCAGCAGGTCAGGCAGGAGAATCAACATTTCGGGCATGAGCCCTTCTTCAGGAATGAGGAGAGTGTGTCCAGCAGGCTAAGGTAAAAGGTAGGGAGGAGGGACTTGGGGGAGGGGCATTGGAAATACGATAGGTGGAAGGAAGTTAAGATGAGGGTGATAGGCCGGAGTGGGGGTGGGGGCGGAGAGGTCAGGAAGAAGATTGCAGGTTAAGAAGGTGGTGCTGAGTTCGAGGGTTGGGACTGAGACAAGGTGAGGGGAGGGGAAATTAGGAAACTGGAGAAATCTAGGTTCATCCCTTGTGGTTGGAGGGATCCTAGGCAGAAGATGAGACGCTCTTCCTCCAGCCGTCATGTTGCTATGGTCTGGCGATGGAGGAGTCCAAGGATCTGCATGTCCTTGGTGGAGTGGGAGGGGGAGTTGAAGTGTTGAGCCACTGGGTGGTTGAGTTGGTTGGACCGGGTGTCCCAGAGGTGTTCTCTGAAATGTTCTGCAAGTAGGCGGCCTGTCTCCCCAATATAGAGGAGGCCATATCGGGTGCAGTGGATGCAGTAAATGATCTGTGTGGAGGTGTAGGTGAACTTGTGGCGGATATGGAAGGATCCCTTGGGGCCTTGGAGGGAAGTAAGGGGGGAGGTGTGGGCGCAACCCCTGCATCCCCTGCAACCGCAAGAAATGCAAAACTTGCGCCCACACCTTCCCCCCTTACTTCCTGCACCTGCACAACCCTCCAACCACAATGGATGAACTCCGATTTCTCCAGTTTCCTCATTTCCCCTCCCCCCACCTTGTCTCAGTCCCAACCCTCTAATTCAGCACCACCTTCCTAACCTGCAATCTTCTTCCTGACCTCTCCGCCCCCACCCCCACTCCGGCCTATCACCCTCACATTATCACCCTCACCTTAACCTCCTTCCACCTATTGCATTTCCAACGCCCCTCCCCCAAGTCCCTCCTCCCTACCTTTTATCTTAGCCTGCTTGGCACACCTTCCTCCTTCCTGAAGAAGGGGTCATGCCCGAAACGTCGATTCTCCTGCTCCTTGGATGCTGCCTGACCTGCTGCACTTTTCCAGCAACACATTTTCAGCTCTGATCTCCAGCATCTGCAGTCCTCTCTTTCTCCTAGCTCATATATGCCAGCCTGGATTTGAATGCTGTTGAAAAATGTGGTGCTGGAAAAACACAGCAGGCCAGGCAGCATCCGAGGAGCAGGAGAATCGGGCTTATGCCCGAAACGTCGATTCTCCTGCTCCTCGGATGCTGCCTGGCCTGTTATGTTTTTCCAGCACCACACCTTTCAACTCTGGTCTCCAGCACCTGCAGTCCTCACTTTCTCCTGGATTTGAATGTTACCAGGCTGTGAAAGTCACGTTCGAAGGCCTACCCTACTAGTCTTTGCAATCTCTCATTGAGATTGTATCTTGGATTGTGGTGGTCAATTTTCTTTAGTTAAGTGGCTGTGAATAAAGATTATAAAGTAGTTGTTGCGTTGAGTTAACTCTTTCAGCCTTAACAATGCCTTATTCCAGCTGGATTCTTTTACACAAATTCTTTCACGCTGAGGGGAATCACAGGCTACAGATTATTGACACTTGATGAAAGTCGGTGGAGTTGTAGACAGTGAGGAAGGATATGGCAGGTTACAGCGGGATATAGAGAAGCTGCAGAGCTGGGCAGAAAGGTGGTAAATGGAGTTCAATGTAGCTAAGTGTGAGGTGATTCACTTTGGTAAGAGTAATAAAAAGATGGGGTACTGGGCTAATGATAGACTACTTGGTAGTGTGGAAGAGCAGAGGGATCTTGGTGTCCATGTACACAGATCTCTGAAAGTTGCCACCCAGGTAAATAGTGCAGTGAAGAAGGCATATGGCGTACTGGCTTTTATTGGTAGAGGAATTGAGTTCCGGAGTCCTGAGGTCATGCTGCAGTTGCATAAGACTCTGGTGCGGCCGCATCTGGAATATTGTTTGTCGTTTTGGTCGCCATACTATAGGAAGGATGTGGAGGCACTGGAACGGGTGCAGAGGAAGTTTACCAGGATGTTGCCTGGTATGGTTGGAAGATTGTATGAGGAAAGGCTGAGGCACTTGGGGTTGTTTTCATTGGAGAAAAGAAGGTTCAGGGGTGACTTGATAGAGGTGTACAAGATGATTAGGGGGTTAGATAGGGTTGACAGTGAGAACCTTTTTCCACGTATGGAGTCAGCTATTACAAGAGGGCATAGCTTTAAATTAAGGGGGGGTAGATATAGGACTGATGTTAGGGGTAGGTTCTTCACTCAGCGAGTCGTAAGTTCATGGAATGCCCTGCCAGTAGCAGTAGTGGACTCTCCCTCTTTATGGGTATTTAAGCGGGCATTGGATAGGTATATGGAGGATAGTGGGTTAGTGTAGGTTAGGTGGGCTTTGATCGGCGCAACATCGAGGGCCGAAGGGCCTGTACTGCGCTGTATTCTTCTATGTTCTATGTTCTATGTTTTTTTGAGTCTTGCATGCACTCCATGTAGGTGTCAGCAGAACAGTTTCCATAAGATATTTAGAACTATTTTATTTGTTTCCCATCTGTCTTTTGTTAGATGTTTGGTGACTCTGGATTGAAATGTCTGGCTTTCACATTTAATAATTTTTATTCTCACTTGCTATCTATTGATATGTACCTAAATTATAGGTTATATGTTCCATTATATATGGGATTTTTGAATCACATACATTTCACATTGGGTGTAACATGACTGGGAGCCATAATGTTTTCATATGATTGGTGTGTCAGCTGTAACTCAGTTGATGCGTATTCTTGCCTAAGGTTTCAAGTCCCACTCCAGGACTCAAGAAGAAAAATAAAGGTGGAAAGTGTGTTGACTTTGTTCACTCAACTCGTAAAAGATTTGGTGGCACCCATTTGAAGGAGAGTAGTGGAGTTTTCCATTGTCTTGGCTAATATTTATAACTCAGTTAACAACATTAAAACAGATTATCAGGTCATTATTGTAATCAGGTTTGTGGAATCTTGCTGCACACATATTGGCTACCATGTATACGACACTAAAATGGTGATTTATTGGCTGCAAAGCACTTTGGGCATCCTGTACTCATGAAAGGCTCTGTATTATTGGAACTGTTTATTTTAGATTATGATATGATTGTATGAATAATTTTCATATAAGAGCCAACTATAGTCCAAGGTTTCTGAAAGAAGCTGGGTAAAATACATTGAGATGGTTGTAGCACTGAAAAGATAAACATGTGGGTAGCTGATATGTTGAATATGCAATTTGATTTTTTTTATTATGTGGGCAACCTCATTTGAGGTTGGTATATTTAATTTGGTGGCTGATAGTTAATTGAAAACAGATTGGACTGAGCTCTTTCACAGTAATAACACTTGCAAAGCTATGAATTTTAAAATATTATTAGTGATTGAAAAAGTGGCAGAGGAAGTATGTTGATGGCAAATTGAAAATAGGTGCAGAAGGACATTTTTAAAACAATACTTCCATGATGTTGATAAAAATATAACAGATATGATGCTCTTGCAAGGAATGAGTGCTGCACTGTGGAAGTGAAAGAAAAGTGTGCATTCCAATGACAGCAACAAAATGCCATGTACCAGTCTTGTAGTTGGATGTCCCAAGGTGCCTCAGAAGGTTATTGTTTGAAATCGAACTGCAAAGAGATTTTAAAGCATGGTCTCAGAACTGCAAGTTAAAGGAGTGACTTAAAAGTAGAAAAAATGGATGGAGAGATTTACAGAGGAAGTTCCGTAACACAGGGTTTCAACAGATGAGGAGAGGCTATGGTATTCTCACGAGGCTAATCTGAGGACCCAGGTAATGTTCTGGGGAACCTGGGTTCAACTTCCACCAAAGTAAATGTTGGAATTTGAATTCAATAAAAATTATGGAATTATGAGTCTAATGATGACTGAAATCATTGTGGATGGTCAGGAAAAACTGGTTTGTTTCACTGCTATCATTACCTGATCTGGCCTTCACGTGACTGCAGACCCACAGCAAAGTGGTTGACTCTTCCCATTCTGTGTGGGCAATGAATGCTGGCCTGGCCAATGATGCCCACACCCTCTGAATGAATAAAAAACAGATGAATGCATGGTCACCAATGGTGAGGCAAAGAAAATTATGAGTGCTGAGGAGGATTTGAGGAAAGCATCAAAGAGTAATTGCTAGCCACATAACTCAAATAGATGATGGGGTTGTGTTGGATAAACAGACAGACCAGGGCGAGTTTGATATTACACTTGCTTATTGGTTTGTATAAGTCTATTTGTAAATGCTATAATACAATCATCTGGTTTCTGTAACTCCTTGGCCATGCTTGTACAACTTAATCTGGCAAATGTGGGCAGAAAAATGTATGGAAGCAATTTTTTCAAGATAATGTTTGTAAATATGGTGAGAGTTTTATAATACAGCCAGGGCGAAATAGCACTGCCAGATTTTACAACAAAGTTTTACGCTGTTTTGGGGTTTGTACTGTTGGGGGAGAAAATGAAAAGCACGAAATTTATAGTTCATTCCATGAGTGCTGTGTAATTAGAACCAGTGTGTATCTATCATAGTATTGCTCATACCTTAGCATCTGTAGGAACATGTTTATGCAAAGAATTATTGTTGAAGTTGCAGTTTCAATAATTATTTTTCACAAAAACTAAATGAGGCCACAATTGATAGAATCCCAAAATAAAGCCTCATTTAAATCATGTTCTGATTAGTCTTTAATCCTTGCACATAAATGCTGCTTTTTAATCTATTCCAAAGGCATTTTAGATAGACCGTGGTCTACTGTAACTTCTTTAAAGTTCTAGTTGCAGTTTTAATTTCCTGTATTCCGATTGAAGTTCTGCTTTAATTGATTTTTTTGTCCTAATTTAAAGCCCTTTTCACCCTATGGGGTGCCTAATTTTTTTTTGTCCTTTCTTCATTTCTTTTTGCTTCATCTGGCCTACATTTGGTCGTATGTGCCTTCCAGAGTTTGGTGTTTTTGTATTGCAGTATTGTGTTCCTTCCTTAGTGAGAAGAACTAAACACAGTAGTTCACATGAAGTATGTTTATCCTATCACTGACTATGTCTGTTTGGCAGATAAGCTGTGAACAGAACATAAAAACATGTTGAATAGACCAGGGTTTTTTTTAAAAATGACCTGCATTCTGCTTTAAAATGATTTGGGCTTTCACTTCCTAAATACGATGCTTGTATTCAGTCTTCCCATTGATCCATAACTAGTATTTGCAATTTTTTACGCAGACATGAAACCCTCTGGACTCGCACAACAACTTTGCTTTGGTTCACTAGTACAAGTTCCTTCCTAGCAGCATAGGTTTAATTATTGAGCTGTCCTCTTCAGTTGGCAAGACATAAATGAAGTCTATTTTCACTCAATACATTGTTACATGCGCTGCATTCAATATCTGTACACTTGCTTTCACATCTAGCAACATTACCTCAAGGGGAACCGGGGAAAGGGTAGGTCCACTCAAGGACAAAAGGGGGAATTTATGCATGGAGCTAGAGGAAGAGAATGACATCCTCAATGAATATTTAGCATCATTCACCAAGGAGAAAGGCATTGATACTAAGTTTTGAGAGGGAGATGTTGATACTTGGTGGCATGCTGATATTAAGGAGGAGGAGGTGTTGAGTGTTGTGAAAAAGATCGATAAGTCCCTCGGGCCTGATGGGATCTATCCCAGGAGACTGAAGGAGGCGATTACTAAGGTTTTGATAATGATCTTTGTATCCTCTTTAGCACCAGTGAGGTCCCAGAAGACTGCAGAGCAGCAAATGTTCCTTCATTCAAAAAGGGCAACAGGGATAATCCAGGAAATTATAGACTAATGAGGCTTACATCAGTGGTGGGGAAATTATTGGAGAAGATTCTTCGGGATAAGATTTACTTGTGTTTGGAGAAGAATAGGCTTATTAGGGGCAGATAGCGAGGCTTTATACATCTTGTCTCCACAAACATGAATGAGCTTTTTGCTGAAGTGACAAAGATGATTGACGAGGGTAAGGCAGTGGATTTTGTCTGCATGGACATTATGAATTTTTTTGACAAGGTCCCTCATGATAAGCTGGTCCAGAACATCAAATGGCAAGAAATCCATGGTGAGCTGGGCAAGTTGGGTTCAAAATTGGTTTGGTAGTTGACAGATGGTAGTTGTGGAGGGGTGTTTTCCTCACTAGCGTTCTGAGACCAGTGGTGGTCTGCAAGGATTAGCAATGGGACATCTGTTGTTTCATATATGTACACGAATGATTTGGGCAAAAATGTAGGTGGATTGATCAGTAAGTATGCAGGTAACATGAACATTGTTGGAGTTGTGGATAGTGGGGAAGGATATCAAAGCATGCAGCAGAATGTACATCAGTGGAAAGTTGGACAGAGAAATAGTAAATGGCTTTTAATCCAGATAAGTGAGAGGCAATGCATTTTGGGAAGTCATGTGCAAGAAAAAAGTAGCTGACAATCGGTTGTGTGTAATACTCGGCCATATGATAACAAGGCCTGGTGTATGGGGCTGGGGGAAAGCATGGGGGAGATGCTTGAGGATTATTAACCACTAATAGTCCCCATGAGCAGCTATTCATTCTCCTCGGCAGACCATTATCCATGCCTTTGTCTGTCAGACTTTTTCTTTCTCTTTGAGCTCTACCCGTTCTAGGGGTAGGGATGCTACCATTGTGCCACAAGAGGAACGTTTAATGAATTTACATATCTTTCTTGTGCAGGGGCCATGCTAATTGTCTCTGCATCAGCCGGTGATTTTTGACCAATTAGAATCATTGTATCGGGGCTTTCACTTGCCTGTCTGAGATTTCACATTGTTGTAATTTCTGCTTGTCACTTGTTATTTGACAGATTTGTCAGTTCGGAAAACCCTACAGATTCCAGATTCCAAATTCCTCCAAGTTATCTGGGAAGTAAGGCTGACTCTGGGTTTGAGAGTCATTATTTTTTAACAGATCTTTTATCAGTCCTTTTATCAGTGTATAATTCAAAATTTCTTGCATTGCTCTGGCAAATAAAATTAGAGATTTTTGCTACCTAATTGCTTGTGGCATTTTTCATGGTCAGGTGGTAATCAAGTTTTTAGATTAGATTAGGTTAGGTTAGATTCCCTACACTGTGGAAACAGGCCCTTTGGCCCAACCAGTCCACACCGACCCTCTGAAGAGTAACCCACCCAGATCCGTTTCCCCTAACACAATGGGCAATCTAGCATGGCCAATTCACCTGACCTGCGCATCTTTGGACTGTGGGAGGAGACCGGAGCACCTGGATGAAACCCACGCAGACAGGGGGCGGGGGGGGGGAGGGAGGGAATGTGCAAACTCTACACAAGCAGTCACCTGAGGCTGGAATCGAACCCGGGTCCCTGGCGCTGTGAGGCAGCAGTGCTAACCACTGAGCCACCATGCTGCCCATGTTCTATGTTCTAAGATAAGATATTCTGGAGACTAGATCGGTACGCATAATCACTGTGACCGAAAGATCTGAGCACCAAATATATCTTGCAATATCAGCAATGAAAGTTGTCGTTTAAACTCAAACTTACCTGTTAAAAATGGTGTCTTGCCTGAAACAGGCAAGTGTTCCTGTTGGTATTCTCAGGACCTGGCTTAGTTTGACAGCAACTTGTGTAATGGTGAAAAGTGATGCCGAGAACCTTGCATTATTCTCACCCTGCTACCATCTCATCTCCACAGTGCTGCAATAATAAAAATCAGCCCTTTGGTTAACATTGAGCGAGCTGTCCATTGCAATGCTATGGCTACAAGTGTGGAGCTAGAAAAGCATCGCCAGTCAGACAACATCCGAGGAGCAGAAGAACCGACGTTTCAGGCTTAAGCCCAGTCCTCACTTTCTCCAATGCTATGGCCACTTCAAATGAGTTGAATGAAAAACCTTAAGCAGTTATCAATAAAGTGTTTAAACTGGTTAAAAATGCAAAAGTGTTTTACTTCAAATGAAAGATGTTGTACCTAAGGGAAGTGGTTTTTGATGACTTGACTTTAGCCCTGTACCTGCATGGCAACTGCAGAAGAAAGCATAGGTCAGCAGATTTTGGACAAGTGTGGACGTAGTAGGGTTGTTGTAATGGGTGACTTTAACTTTCCCAATATTGACTGGAATCTCTTTTGAGCAGAAGATTTGAATGGAGCTGTTTTTGTAAGGTGTGTTCAGGAGGGTTTCCTGACTCAGTACGTTGATAGGCCGATGAGGGGAGAGGTAAAAACAATGACTGCAGATGCTGAAAATCAAATACTGGATTAGTGGTGCTGGAAGAGCACAGCAGTTCAGGCAGCATCCAACGAGCAGTGAAATCAACGTTTCGGGCAAAAGCCCTTCAGGATGAGGGGAGAGCCCATTCTAGACTTGGTGCTCGGAAACGAGCCGGGGCAGGTATCAGATCTTGTGGTGGGAGAGTATTTTGGAGATAGTGACCACAACTGCCTCACATTCTATATAGCTATGGAGAAGGAGAGGATTAGGCAAAATGGGAGGATATTTAATTGGGGAAGAGGAAACTATGATGCGAATTAGACATGAGTTAGGAAGCATGGACTGGGAGCAATTGTTCCATGGTAAAGGCACTATAGACATGCGGAGACTGTTTAAGGAACAGTTGTTGCGAGTGATGAATAAATATGTCCCTCTGAGACAGGCAAGAAGTGGTAAGATAAAGGAACCTTGGATGACGAGAGCGGTGGAGCTTCTCGTCAAAAGGAAAAAGGTAGCTTACATAAGGTGGAGGAAGCTAGGGTCAAGCTCAGCTCTGGAGGATTACAGGCAGGCGAGGTAGGAGCTCAAAAATGGTCTGAGGAGAGCCAGGAGGGGACACGAGAAAGGCTGGGCAGAATGGATTAGGGAGAACACAAAGGCATTTTACATTTATGTGAGGAATAAGAGAATGGTAAAGAAAGAGTAGGGCCGATCAGTGATAGCATAGGGAATTTGTGTGTGGAGTCTGAGGAGGTAGGGGAAGCCCTAAATGAGTTTTTTGCTTCTGCCTTTACGAAAGAAACAAACTTTGTAGTGAATGAAACCTTTGAAGAGCAGCCGTGCATGCTGGAATGGATAGAGATAGAGGAAGCTGATGTGCTGAAAATTTTGTCAAACATTAAGATTAACAAGTCGCCAGGCCCGGACCAGATTTGTCCTCGACTGCTTTGGGAAACGAGAAATGCAATTGCTTCACCACTTGTGAAGACTTTTTCAACCTCGCTCTCCCCTGGAGTCGTACCTGAGGACTGGAGAGAGGCAAATGTAATTCCTCTCTTCAAGAAAGGAAATAGGGAAATCCCCAGCAATTACAGACCAGTAAGTCTCACGTCTGTCGTCTGCAAGGTGTTAGAAAGGATTCTGAGGGATAGGATTTATGACCATCTGGAAGAGCATGGCTTGATTAAATGCAGTCAACATGGCTTTGTGAGGGGCAGGTCATGCCTCACAAACCTTATCGAGTTCTTTGAGGATGTGACTTGAAAAGTTGATGAGGTTCATGCTGTGGATGTGGTGTATATGGATTTCAGCAAGGCATTTTTTTTAGATTACATTACAGTGTGGAAACAGGTCCTTCGGCCCAACAAGTCCACACCAACCCGCCGAAACGCAACCCACCCATACCCCTACATTTACCCCTTACCTAACACTATGGGCAATTTAGCATGGCCAGTTCACCTAACCTGCACATCTATGGACTATGGGAGGAAACCGGAGCACCTGGAGGAAACCCATGCAGAAACGGGGAGAACGTGCAAACTCCACACAGTCATTTGCCTGAGGCGGGAATTGAACCCAGATCTCTGGCGCTGTGAGGCGGCACGGTGGCACAGTGGTTAGCACTGCTGCCTCACAGCGCCTGAGACCCGGGTTCAATTCCCGCCTCAGGCGACTGACTGTGTGGAGTTTGCACGTTCTCCCCGTGTCTGCGTGGGTTTCCTCCGGGTGCTCCGGTTTCCTCCCACAGTCCAAAGATGTGCAGGCCAGGTGAATTGGCCGTGCTAAATTGCCCATAGTGTTAGGTAAGGGGTAGATGTAGGGGTATGGGTGGGTTACGCTTCGGCGGGGCGGTGTGGACTTGTTGGGCCGAAGGGCCTGTTTCCACACTGTAAAGTAATCTAATCTAATCTAAAAAAGCAGTGCTAACCACTGTGCCACCCACAACACATAAGGTTCCCCATGGTAGGCTCATTCAGAAGGTCAGGAGGAATGGGATTCAGGGGAACTTAGCTGTCTGGATACAGAATTGGCTGGCCAACAGAAGACAGCGAGTGGTAATAGAAGGAAAATATTCTGCCTGGAAGTCTGTGGTGAGTGGTGTTCCACAGGGGTCTGTCCTTGGGCCTCTACTGTTTGTAATTTTTATTAATGACTTGGATGAGGGGATTGAAGGATGGGTCAGCAAGTTTGCAGATGACACAAAGGTTGGAGGTGTCGTTGACCATATAGAGGGCTGTTGTAGGCTGCAGCGGGACATTGACAGGATGCAGAGATGGGCTGAGAGGTGGCAGATGGAGTTCAACCTGGATAAATGCGAAGTGACGCATTTTGGAAGGTCGAACTTAAAAGTTGAGTACAGGATTAAGTATAGGATTCTTGGCAGTGTGGAGGAACAGAGGGATCTTGGTGTGCAGGTACATAGATCCCTTAAAATGGCCACCCAAGTGGACAAGGTTCTTAAGAAAGCATATGGTGTTTTGGCTTTCATTAACAGGGGGATTGAGTTTAAGAATCGTGAGATCTTGTTGCAGCTCTATAAAACTTTGGTTAGACCGCACTTGTGGAATACTGCGTCCAGTTCTGGTCACCCTATTATAGGAAAGATGTGGATGCTTTGGAGAGGGTTCAGAGGAGCTTTACCAGGATGCTGCCTGGACTGGAGGGCTTATCTTACGAAGAGAGGTTGACTGACCTCGGACTTTTTTCATTGGAGAAAAGGAGGAGGAGAGGGGACCTAATTGAGGTATACAAGATAATGAGAGGTATAGATAGAGTCGATAGCCAGAGACTATTTCCTAGGGCAGAAATGACTAACATGAGGGGTCATAGTTTTAAGCTGGTTGGAGGAAAGTATACAGGGGATGTCAGAGGCGGGTTCTTTATGCAGAGAGCTGTGAGAGCATGAACTGCATTGCCAGCAGCAGTTGTGGAAGCAAGGTCATTGGGGACATTTAAGAGACTACTGGACATGCATATGGTCACAGAAATTTGAGGGTGCTACATGAGGATCAGTGGTTGGCACAACATCGTGGGCTGAAGGGCCTGTTCTGTGCTGTACTGTTCTATGTTCTAACTTATTGACCTAAATAAAGATCTCCTGTTCAAAGCATGACCCACTGGCATGATCGAGAATGCTGACCAGTTAACTAGATGTTTTAACTTTACAAAACCCAAAGGAAATGTTTACACTGGATTTTCAATTGTGTGCAATGGGTATATAAAAAATATAATTTATTACGAAACTGCCATCCTTACCTCAACTGGCCTACATGTGACTCCAAACTCTCAACAATGTGAATCTTAACTGCCTTCTGAGATGGGCAATAAACGCTGCCTAGCCAGCGACAATCTCATCCCATGAATGAGTAAAGAAAACAAAATTGTGACATTATTAAGTAAATCAGGGTGGTGGCTCAGCGCTTAGCACTGCTGCTTCATGCAATGGAGCGGTAGATTATCCATATTGAATTGTCCATAGTGACTAAGGATATGCAGACTTAGTGAATTAGCCATGGTAAAAATGTGGCTTTTTGGGGCTGGGTCTGGGTGGGATGCTGTTCAGATGGTCAGTGCAGACTCGATGGGCTGAATAGCCACTCTGGGGATTCTGTGGTTGTAGAGTTTTCATTTATCATTGACTACAGCTACCAGGACCTGAAATTTCAGAATACCTTCCCTTCCCCCAAACCTATCCCTATTTCTACATCTTTCACACTTGAAGATTGTTATTAAAACCTACAGGCTTTGGCTAACTGTTGTAAAAACCCCTTATGTCAGAAGTTGTTCCAATGCTCGGCAGGATAACCTGATTTGTTTTTTATGTTGAGGATGCTACAGAAAGCAAGTTATTGCTGCTGTTGATGGGGGAAAGAATTCGACTTTGAAATTCAGTCATTGCTTTTCCAAATATGATTCATGGGTTTTATCACTTATCTCAGGAAATCCTAAAGTTTTCTGTGCAATCTTGTGTTTTATAATTAGAGAGAGAGCACATCGAAATGAGGTTTTGCCATCACCTCCATGTAGAGTGTTTTGTTCTGTAAAAATACATAATTCAGATCTTAAAAAAAGAAAACGGTGTAAATTTTAAGTTAAGCTTTCCTCATCAGAAGCACACAGGATAGGATTGGCCATCCATTTTACATGAAGATCAGTTGGGGAGGGGGGAGGGGTGGGGTGGAGTCAGGGGGTGTGGAGTGAACAGGTGCAAGGGATGGTGGGAGCAAATTGATCCCATTCCTTTCCCATGAGGCCGGCTGGGTTAACTTTAATCACAAGGCATGGGATAAGATAATTCACCAAGTTAGTCTTTCTACACCACCTAATCTCTTGAAGGAAAACGTTTGCATTTTTCCTCCAGGATTCCCAAAGGAAACTGAAAAAAAACACAATTTAGAATATCAGTTTCCCATGAAGGATAATCTTTTGGTTAACCCATCACTAAACACACATTTGAGGATTGGAGAAGTAGAATTTGCTTTGTGTAAATCCTTCCCTGAATTTATAGGTAATTGCATATTCGGTTTGTGTATTATCTACCTCTTGAGTTAATATACACAGGGCTACTCATAAATTTATTTACAAGGTACCTATCTGAATTACCACAAATATATATTTATGAAAACAAATAATGGAACTACTGCACAAGTCAGATTCCAGAATGCGATCTAGCAATACAGATTTTGTTTTATTTAACATGGTAGTCATTCACTAAAACATAGTCACATGTGACAGTAGAGTTTGTTTAACAACAGAATCTAAGTTTATTACACAAAAGACAAAGGAAAACAATTTGTCTAGTTACAGTCTTAAAACAACCAGAAAAACACAGTTTCAATCTGTTCCCAATCATGAATCACTTTACAGAGATTCAAATCTGGAGGAATTCCTCCTCTATTTCAAAAAGTGCCCACCTAACCATAGCTATGGAGTAGATTAAAGCAGGAGAAAATGAGAATATGTAAAATAAAAGGCAGTGCATTAATCATGGGTAACTTTAATCTTCGCATAGAATGAGAAAATGAAATTGCCAGATGTGGTCAAGAAGAAGAGATCATAGCTGGTGCTTGACAGTTTCCTCGAACCTTACATTGTGGATCCAACCAGGGGTCAGGCTATTTTGGATCTCATAGTATGTAATGAGACAAGTTTAATAAATAATCTCAGAATTAAGTAGCCTGAGGGAAGAGTGATCATAATTTAGCATTAAGTTTGAGAGTGAAATATTTGGGTTAGAAACAACTGTGCTAAACTTAAATAAGGGCACTTACATAAGTATATGGACAGGCTTGGCTGGAATTGACTGGGACAGGATTTTAGCAGAAAGGACAATTAAGGAACAATGGCAGACATTTAAGAAACTAGTTCTAAACTCAAAGACAAAATTTGGCCAAATGAGAAACAAGGATTCCAAGAATGGGATAAACTGACAATGGTTAACCAATGAAGTTAAGGTCAGCATCTAATTGAAAAGAAAACATAATTTGGCGAAGGTTACTGGTAAGCCATTGAAAGATGACCCCAAAAAAGGAAAATATAAACTGAGGGCAAAGTAGTAAGTAATATAAAGGTCAACCACAAGAGCTTAATTTTAAAAATCCAAAAGAGAACAGATGCTAAAGTGAACATCCATCCTCAGAGAATGAGGTTGGGGAAATAATAATGAGGAACCAGGAAATGACAGAGATGTTGAATAAGTACTATGCATCAATCTTCACAGTAGTGGACATTAACAGCATTCTAAAAATACTAAGTAATTGAGGAGGAATTAATAAAGTGGGAAGAAATGAACACAGTAACTATCACTGGACAGGGAAATTTAATGGAGCTGAAGACTGATTCATTTCATTCCCTGGGTTGCATCCTAGGATTTTAAAGGAATTAGCTGCAGAGATAATGGATTCGCTAATAATAATCCTCCAAGAATCCCTAAATTCTGGAAAAGTCCCAGATCTTGTAAATTGCCAATTATTCAAAAAAGGAAAGATACAAAATTTAGGTAATAATAAGACAACTAGATAAGCATTGATCATTGGGAAATGTTAGAATCTATTATGAAGGATGTTATAGTAGAGCATTTAGAAATAATTAATGTCGAGCAGAGTCAGCATGGCTGACAAATTTATCAAGGAGGCGGAAGTGAGGACTGCAGATGCTGGAGATCAGAGTTGAGAGTGTGGGAGGTCGGTGTGCCAAACTACCACTGCACTCCCCCCCCACTTTTGTCAGTGGATTTGATGGTGAGGTTGGGGTGGGAGTGGAGGGCTGTGAGGGTGGGAAGTTGGAGTGGGTGAAGGAGGTGGACAGGTTGAGGTGGTCCATGTCACTAGAGGTCAGTGCACCAAACTACCACTGAGCCCCTCCTTGTCTGTGGGTTTGATAGTGATTGAGGTCGGTCGCCAAATTACCACTCTGACAAATTTGTCACACCTGACAAATGTATTCTTTGAGGAGGTAACAAGCAGGATGGAGAAAGGGGAAGCAGGAATATAATATATTTGATTTGGAGATGCCAGTGTTGGACTGGGGTGTACGAAGTTAAACATCTCACAACACCAAGTTATAGTCCAACAGGTTTAATTAGAAGCACACCAGCTTTCGGAGCATCGCTCCTTCATCAGGTGATAGTGGAGGGCTCAATCCTAACGCACAGAATTTATAGCAAAAATTTAGTGTGATGTAACTGAAATTATACATTGAAAAATTGATTGTCTGTTAAGTCTTTTATCTGTTAGAATACAGTGATAGTTTCACTTCTTTCATGTGTAAATCACAAAACCTTTTTTTAAAAAAGTCGCATTCTCGGGTTAGCTGTTAACAATGGTGATAACTAGACAATATGTTGAAGGTGTTGGCCCCCTGTGTTCTCTGTCTATGCCATGATGTTTAGATTGATTCTCATCTAAAAAGTGAGATAATGGAGTTTTACATGAATGCATGCAATTTTTGAGCAAAGTACAGTGTAACCCTGAAAGTACAAATTCACCCCACAAAATATATGTGTGCATATGGGTCTTTGTCTGTCTGTGTTGGGGGTTGTGAGTGTGGAAAAGTGTATGTGTGTGTGTAGTGAGAGTAGAGTGTCTTAAGTCTGTGAGGGGGTGAGTGTGGGAGTGTCTGTGTCTGTAAGGGTGTGTGTGGGTGTCTGTGTGCGCGTCTGTGTGCGTGTGTGTGTAGGAGTGTCTGTGTATGTGTGTATAGTGCAATGGTGATCCCCTGTAATGTGACATGAACCCAAGGTCCTGGTTGAGGCCCTCCCTATGGGTACCGAACTTAGCTATCAGCCTCTGCCCGGTCACTTTTTGCTGCAGCCTGTCCCGAAGTCCGCATTGGAGGATGGTCACCCGAAGGTTCCGAGGTCGTATGTCCTGGACCACTGAAGTGTTACCCAACTGGGAGGGAGCCCTCCTGTCTGTTGATTGTTGTGCGGTGCCTATTCATCCGTTGTCGTAGCTTTTGCTCGGTTTCCCCTCGGGGCATCCTTGCTTGCAACGTTTAAGATAGACAGCATTGGCTGAGTCACATGAGTACCTGCCATGTACAAGGTGGGAGGTGTCCCCATGCGTAATGGTGGTATCTATGTCCACACTCTGACATGTCTTGCAGCACCTGCCATGACAGGGTTGTAAGGAGTTGTCCTGAGAGCCGGGCAGCTTGCTACGAACAGTGATCTGTTTGAGGTTTAGCGGTATAACATAATATATTTGAATTGCCAATATGCATTTAATAAGGTACCACATTAGGCTACTCAATAAGATAAGAGTCCATGATTTTAGAGGCAGTATATTGGCAAGGATGAAGAATAAAAGGTACAGACTTGGGATAAAGGGAACATTTTGAGGATGACAACCTATGGAGTGCCACAGGAATCTGTGTTGAGGCCACGTTTATTTATAATATATACTAACGTCTTGGATGATACGTCTTGATGTATTATCATCAAGTTTGTGGATAACACAAAAAAAATGTGAGAATGCAAGAAGTGGGAGTGATGCATGGTTTTCAGAAGGATATAGACCTGGTTAAGTGACTGGGTAAAAGTTTGGCAGATACAATTTAGTATGGGAAAATGTGAGGGTATACAGTTTGGTTGAAAGAAGAGAGGAATCAAAAAGGAAAGACTATAGAATGCTGCAACACATTATGATTTGGGAGTCCTCATGTATGAATCACCGACAGTGAGTAACAGGTGAGACAAATGTGCTGCTGGTCTTCATTTCAAAGGGAATGAAGTATAAAAGTAGGGAGGTCTGGCTAAAACTAAAGAGGCACTCCACGTTTGGAATATTGTCCAATTGTGTGTTTAAAGAAAGATATACTGGCATTGGAGGCAGGCCAGGGAATGTTCAGTGAGTTGATTCTGGATATGGGGATATGCTTGAAGTATTTTTTTTCTTCAGTGCTTACAATGCAAATAATCAAACATAGAGGGGCTCTAAACCTTGACTATTTACAGAATACCTTGAGGCATGTTTTCATTTGATTCCTACCATGAAATGCAGTGAGTTAACTAGACCTTTGATTTACCAGCATCACCTGATCTTTTTATGTGTTAGACCGCATGAATTTTACACTGTCGCTGTTGCACATGTTCCTTGAAAGATGGTAAAATATCTACACCCAAAGCCGACACTCAATCTAGCCATGCATCCTTTTTTTCTGAATTAGTTCTCCCTTAATTTGTGTGTAGTACCCTCACATTCTTAATGTTTGAGTGATCAAAACTACAAATTATATTCTGAGTCCTTTCACAAAGTGAATCAAAATGGAGCTACACAGTGAATTGCTCAGAACAACAATGTGTTTGAATGAGAACTTTCCTCTTGTGAACTAACGATATTGTTTTAATTGTTTAATTAAACTTTCAAAAATCACAAGCTGGGACCTCAAGCTGCACCAGTCACCACAAATGTGAAAATGATCAAATTAATCACTGGTTTGATTAATTAGGCTGATTTTGACTTCCATCCAAGATACAATAAGCACACAATGCAATTTTATTCATTCTTAATAAGAAAACAAAACTTATTAATGATAGCAAACTTGTCCTTTAACAGGTAGCACCATTAATTATGAATTATTCATAAGCAAATGTAGACAATACCTTCTTCAAGATCGCAGCATATGCATGTTCAGTCTCAAATAGGGCATATGAGTCAAACTTTGCAGAAATATGTGGAAAAATATAGGCAGAAGGAAACTAGGTCCACATCACAATGGTTAATGAAGTGACTTTCTTGTTGTTTGTTTGGTTTCTGGTGATTGTATCATTTTGTTGTGACTGGTGTTCCCCAATTTAATAGCTGGACAGTTGGGTCACGATATTTGTTAATTCTGGGGTAGTTCTTTTCAGAGTCTTTTAGTGCTGGTTTTCTTCCACACTCGCAGAGAGAGAACATGGCTTGCGGGATTTTGGAGCTTTGAGTCCCACTGCTCTCTTCTCTGATTTGTGATAAGCTGCTACTTAGAAACAATTGAAAAGTTGTTGCTAAAAGTTTGTTTTTCAACTCCAAGACACTTGGTGCCAGCCACTCTCTCAAAAGTATCAAATCCACCTCCTCTAAAAGTTACATGTCCTATATAAACAGGGAATGAACATAATACAGTTTTAATTGTGCATTGAATTATTTTTTTTAAAATAAGTTCATTGTCTGAGACCCAGCACAGTAGTCCAAACTTAGACTTTATAGTTTCTATTGCAAATGAGGTGTCTGTATATCTTACAGAAAGAATGAAGGAAACTAAAGCTATTGTCAGTATTCCAACATTCTAAAAACGCTGTACTTGATCTTGTTTCAATTTTGATGATGATCTGAATGCATTTCTCTCTGAACACTTTTAAAAACATTGCTTGTAGTGAATTTATTGCACAAAATAATTTGTGTACCTTGTTAATGAAAAATGTCTGTCAGCTTGAAAGGTATAACCACCTGAATCAAATTTATTTCAGATATAGAATCAAAAACGCTACAAGGACATAAAGGAGACCACAAGCTAAATGCTTCAGGAGCATCAGTCATTGAGAATACAACCATTGAGTTTCAGAAAAACTCTGATAAAGAAGTTCTGAAGATACTGGGCCCACTTGGTGCTGATTTTATTATCAAGGTAATTATGGACGTTTTGATTGTTCTTAAACTTATATGTATGATGATGAACCATGCAACTGTTATTTTCAAAGTTATATAGTCACTGTCAATCTAAAGAATACTGAAATCATAGAGTACTCAGCAAGATTTAATTGGAATGGGTCATTTGCCCCCATATTGTGCAGTTCTTGCCAGAGATAAGCAGCCAGACATTGAAGGCTATATATTGTTGATAAATTTATTGTGTTTTACCAGGCATTGACAGAATTCTGTGACTGGGAGTAAAAAAAAAACTAAAGTTTATGATGTTAACGGAAAATTAGTTAGCTGGACTCAAAACTGAGTTGGCAAAAGAAAAGAGAATATATGGAATTTGATCACAGCCTTGTTGGAAGGACAGTGATTAGGTGTTGGAGGGGGTGGGGTGATTAATTCCTGATACCCTGTTGTTGAAACATTTCTAAATGATCTGGGGGAGAAAACTGCTGGTAATAATCAAAATCAATTACTGATGATATCAAACTGTCTGGCCAGGCAACAAAAATAAATTAGATAATTAGCATTCCCGATATATCTGGGCCAATCAAGTTAGAATTGAGAGAAGAATCTTAGAATTATATTGATGTAATCTAATGTACATGGGAAGAGAAAACAACAACTTTTCACACAGTGTAGAGGTGGAGAAGAAAGTGGTGTTGTGTTCAACCTTGCTTAGTTGTAGCGTTGTTCCCTATAATTTAGATGGTCACAAACATTTCAGCCTTGATAGTGGTTTGAAGTAGGAGGTACCACCGTGGTGTTCCATTGTCAGATGAGACTTGAAGATTTTCTTTGTTCAGTTGTGGGCTGTGGACGACACTGACTGGTTCAACATTTATTGCCCTTTGCTAGCTGTCCTTGGGAAGGTGGTGGTGAGCTGCCTTCTTGGACCATCTGTTTGATGGACGTTAACCCACAATGTCCTTAAGCAGGAACTTCCAGGATTTTGCCACTGTAAGGAACAGAGCTATATTTCCATGTCAGGATAGTAAGTGGCTTGGAGGGGAAATTGCAGTTAGTGTTGTCTATTTGATCAGTAGGTATAAAAAAAATTATGGTATACTGAAAGTTTACCTAATATCTTGGCAACATTCCTCTGATGACCACATTAATTCCTTATTTACCTGTATTACTGGTTAGTAGGAAATTATCTGCTAATTTATTATAAATCTACATAAACTATATTTCAAAAATATCAAGCATCTTAGGATGTTGCAGGGCATGAAATGTCCTCTCTCTCTCTTACTTCTAACTATTAATCACTTACCAAAAGTTTGATTATTATCATAAAAGAGAATCAAGAAAATTTACTGTCCTCATACTGATTAAGCATAAGACTATATTTGGAATTTTATGAGCAGTTTTGATATCTGACCTAAAGAAAGATATTGAGGAGTTCAGAATAGTGACAGATGTGAGACTAGGATTTGTGTTCAAGCCTAAAGCAAAGAGTCAAAGCAAGTTGAAATTGTTTTCGTTCAAAGTGTTATGACATGGGTAAACTCTCCTGCTTAATGTAAGCCAGAACACAGAAAAGATTTATCCCATGCAGTAATCTGTGAAAGTTTGAGGCGCCAAGGACTATTTAAAGTAAAAATTAACAACTTTATTTCTTGAAGTATAAGAGGGAATAAATAACTAACAACTATTTACAATTTCTTTCTCTAACCTATCTTTTAATTGCCTCTCTACAATACTAGTCCGATTAACCCCCCACCAATTAAGATTTACAAAAAAACAAAACTTATCTTAAAACTGGCAGCTTTTGTTCTTCTGTCTATGTTGATCTTTTCTTTTCCTTGGGGATATTGCTTCACAGTTTATTGATCGATAAAGGTACCTTTTAAGAGATCTGTTATTTCTGGGCAGCGTGCAGATGTCTTTGGCTTGGCAGTTCTCCTCTCAATGGTTCATTCTTCTCTCGTCTTATACCCCTCCAGAGAGAAAATTGAAGAAAAACTCAATTTGTCAGTGGTATGCTAAGGGAAACAGATGATCTGGACAAAAACAGGATTTTTTTTTCTAATCTGAACTCACAATTAAGATTAACAGACTTGGGCTCAGAACGTTGGTTGCAAGAAACAGCTGTTTATTTCACAATTATTGTGCGGATCCTCTCCACCCCAAAGGAGTCTGTGTTCCTGTGACAAGATATGCTTTATGTTGTCATCTGGAGCTAAGGATAGTGACAGGAGAGACTCCAATTTTGTTCCATTTCATGGCTAATGAGGACTCTCTCCCAAACAAACCTGCTTATTGGTTTGTTTTGGAAAAATTTACAAGCTAGTGATCAACATGGTTGGCTGCATTATAAATGCACTGTTCTTGCATTCAGTCCTGGAGTGGGACTTGATCCTGGAACTTAAACCTCAGAAGCAATAGCGCTGCCACTGTGCCACGAAACCTCCAGACATATGGGATGGAGTTAGATACTCCAAAGAACAATAGCATGAACATAGATGACTGCATTATGTCAGATGGGAACGAAACATGGGAAATGAATCATGTCCTTGGAGACCAGTGAACTGAAACCAAATTGTGAAATGTGAGGAAGAACAGGTGAACATTCTGATCATTTGCTCACCTGACATAGATTTGTATAGCACTGAAACAGACCCTTCGACCCAACTTTTCTATGCCAACCAGATATCCTAAATTTTTCCAGTCTCATTTTTCAGCATTTGGCCCATATCCTTCTAAACCCTTCCTATCTGTGTACCCATCTAGATGCCTTTTAAATGTTGTAACTGTACCAGCCTCCACTGTTTCCTCTGAAACCTAATTCCGTACACACACCATCCTCTACATAAAAAAAGTTGCCCTTAGATCCCTTTTAATCTTTCCCCTTCCACCTTAAACCTATGCTGTCTAGTTTTGGACTCCACTACCCTGGGGAAAAGACCTTGGCTATTTATCCTATTCATGTCCCTCCTGGTTTTATAAACCTCTAAGCTCACCCCTGTGCCTCTGCTGCTCCAGGGAAAACAGCCCCAGCTTACTCAACCTCTCCATGTAGCTCAAACCCACCAACCCCAGCAACATCCTTGCAAATCTTTTCTGCACCTTTTCAAGTTTGGCAACATTTTTCTTCAGGCATGGAGATCAGAACTGAACGCAGTATTTCAAAAGTGGCTGACCAATGTCCTGTACAACTGCAGCATGACCTCTGAACTCCTATACTCAATGCACTGATCAATAAAGGCAGTGGACCAAATGCCGCCTTCATTACTGTTTGGAGATCAGGAAATATTTATAAAGTAAATGAGGTTTGCCTTTTATGTGACCTCAGGATGCCCTAAAATACTTTACAGCAGTGAAGTACTTGAGAAATCTGATCGTTGTTGTAATGTAATGAACATTCTATGAAGCACTTTAATTAAGCAGAGGACATAGGTGGGCTAAAATCTACAAAATGATAAGCTTAACCTATTCTGTGGTGGAATGAGTTAGATGGACGGAGCACTCGATACTTGTATCGGAACTTATGTTTGAATTTCAACAATAGATGGTTAGTAAAAGCAACTTAGGTAAAATGTCTGTCAGTGATATTGTTTGAGCATTAACATGTGGCAATATTAAATATTTCTCTTCGTTATTTTAAAAGAGATATTCGTCCATTTTGAGCATTGAACCAATGTTATGCTGGTAAACTGCTACACCATCCATAGTTTGACATTATTCAGGAAATTAAAGTGCACAGCATTTATTAGAGCAGTGTTATAGAGATAAAACTAGATTTTACATGTGTATGCAAGCTGATCCCATTTTATGTTAGATATTGTGAAAGAGCATATACTGGATTAGTGGTGCTGGAAGAGCACAGCAGTTCAGGGCTTTTGCCCGAAACGTCGATTTCACTGCTCGTTGGATGCTGCCTGAACTGCTGTGCTCTTCCAGCACCACTAATCCAGTATTTGGTTTTCAGCATCTGCAGTTATTGTTTTTACCCCATTGTGAAAGAGCAGATGAATATAGATGAAGAAAGGCTAGAAATGATAAAAGAACCTTGAAGCACATCGGCGATGAATTTGGTATGTATGGAGTTTGCCTCACAGGAGCTCTGTTGTTTAGATTATGATAACTAAGATTGCAACTGTAACAGGACAATAGCTTAGATGTAGATCAAGGAAGAAACGCAGAGAAGTCAATGTATCAAAAGACACAGTCCTCTAGAGGAGGGAACATCCTGTAGTGACAGTCAAGCAATTAACTTAAAATATTGAACGGGAAGATTGACAGATGAGAAATTATTCCTTAGAAGCTAGGGACTCTTTCTCTAACAGCATTATGGGTGTACCTACACTGCACAGACTGCAGCAGTTTAAGAAGAAGACTCACCAACTCCTTCTCAAGGGCACTTAGGGCAAATCCAGCCAGTAAATCCAAATCGTTTGTAAGAAATTTTTAACATATGACTCAATTTCCCACAACCACAATTCTGAACAATAATCAAATTCCTTCCTCACAATTCTTCAGCAGGGACAATTGATGAGAAACATCACTCTTCAGCACCTTTGAACAGCAATAGCAGAATCTTGAAAATGATGATTGAGGTGCGTGGAGATAGGATTCTCTATTAGGGGAGCGGAAAGAAAAGATAAGTTCAGAAACAGAAAATACCCTTTGGTACATGCACCCTTTGGATGCCTATTCCTCCTTGTGTCAGCCAGCCAACAAAGTTCAAAATAGTTCACACTTTTGAATATATATTACATATAGTAATAGTTGGCTACATTTATGTGAAGGCTCAAATGCAGTCTCAGGACTCTTGTGTCTGGATAAACCTGTCATGCCTGGCTTCTACTCTTCAACGCGATTAGAAATGCTTCACGGTGTCACAACCATTTTACACACTTTGCCAATTTTCTAATGAACTCATTGTTATGATTCCAGCTGATGATAATACTAGACAAATCTATTCCCAGAGTGAGACCTGGCTTGATAGACCAGAAGTTTTATTTTGCTTTCTGTCTACTGTGAAGGTCAGTTACTGAACATATTCACAAGAGGTTGTGAAACACAAAGTATTAAACTACAAAAGAATCATTTTAAATACTCTTATTAGAAAAGTCAGAAATAAAGATTTTACCCCACAACAACTACCTTCCAGGCACTCAAAACTCAGTGATGGATTGTCCTACCTCCAAATTAAAGTTTCTGCTTCCGTTGGCATGTCTATAATTGGTTTCTTCCAGGCAGGTTTCTGCATCCACCCCATGCTACTTCATTCATTTAATATATCCCTAAAACTCTTAAGCAAGCTGCTAACACAGCTCGCATATTTCTTAATATGGTTTCTTTAAGCACAGCAATTTGTTTCTCGAGCTTTTCTCTTGCTGACCTTTTAGCCACATGACTTTTTCTCAGCTCTGACAGCTTTAGTGATTGCCAAGCGAAGCATTTGTTGCTACTAATCTGTTCTCTCTAACTTAAAAACTGCACTAAAGAGAGAACTTTTCTTTTCTTCGATGGTTCGGTCATACAGGAATCCTGTTATGAAGCAACAGCAGTTTTCTTTTCTCTTCTACACATTTTTCCATAATACACTGAACTGTTCACATCTAACATTTAATAACCACATTGAAATGCATATAAACAAATGTCCAGGCACCCTTCTACCACACTCAAAACTTAAAATGAAAATAATATTTTGGACTAAATCTTTTTGATGGGTCTGAGTGTTGTGGGTTATCATTGGATGTGTGCCAGAATCAGATGACAAGTGCAGTGAGGCCATCTCTACATCAAGACAATCTCACTCCATCTTTTATGCTTTTTACAAGTAGCGTGGTGAGGTTCTCCTGAGGCAGTAGTAGGATGCCAGATGATGGTCATTATTGTTTGTTAAATACCTTGTTAGTGTTACACCTTGTCTCAACAGCATTCATATTTCTGTCTATTCAACACACTAAGCAAGTTGGACTTTGGGATATCCTGCCAAGGAAACCAGAACATGTATTGGCGGATTCAGCTCACTGTTCGGGCTGAGAAACTTTTCATGTTGGACATCGGGCAAAAATATCATGAGGCATGAACCGTGGGCACCAGCTAAATGCACACCCCTTCTATGGACATTGGCATCTGGAACCAGCCATGCATCCCAATCATTCTGGCATCACCTCTGTGCACTAGCTGTGTGCTTTGGAAATACAAATTTGCATTGTAGAATACGCCAGCAACCAGCACATTAATCAGCAGAATCAGGGATATGTTGGGAACAGGGACAGACACCCAGCTCTCAGACTGGACCAGATTGTACCTTAGTGATGCTTTCCTGCCCTCTTAGTACTCTCTGCCATAGTGCCTACCTGCATTCTCACAGTCAGCGGCTAGCATTGCTGCTAAGCATTCTTCAGTATGGGGAAGGGGGTGTGATGATGATGGTGGGGGAGCTCATCTTGCTATACAATCGTTTGCTCTGTCGGTCTCTCACCTTCTCCAAGTGTCAGCAGCAGACTCAGAAAATACACGTCGGTAGGAGCGACTTTAAGTATAGAAAAAGGAAGAGAGAGGTCACAGTGAACATGTGCTCCATACAAGAGTGAATCTGGGGCGATAGTTATGGGAAACAAGCAAGTGCCACAGACGTGAGACAGATATTTTGCATCAGTCTTTACAGTCTACTTGGAAGATATTTCAAATATTCCATTGATACTAAAGAATATGGGGGAGGAATTGAGCACCATCACCATTAGAGAAATAGTATTAGACAAACTAATTGGGCTAAAGGCAGATAAGTCCGCTGGCCATGATGGCTTGCATCCTTAGATCCTAGAAGAAGTAGTGACAGAGATAACGGATGCATCAGTTGTAATTTTTCCAAAATCATTGGATTCTGGAGAAGTACCCGAGAATTGGAAACCTGTTAATGTGACGCACCGAGTCAAAAAGTGAATAACTATTGACTGATTAACCTATTGTTGGAAAAATGTTGTAATCGACTATTTAGGAAATAATTGGCACATACAGAAAATCATAATCTAATCAAGCAGAGTCGGCTTGGCTTCATGAAAGGGAAATCACATCTGACAAATTTATTAGCGTTTTTGAGGAAGTCTCAACCATAATGGATAATGGGGGACCAATCAACATGTTGCCGGTTTGTATTTCTAGAAGGGGTTCGACAAGATACTTCACAAAATGTTAAGTCATAAAGTAAGAGCCCACAGTGTTGGAGTTGGTATGTTGGTATGGAGAGAGAATTGGTTAATGAGCAGGAAACAGTGAATGCGGACAGTGAATTTCTCAGATTAGCAATCCATGATCTGTGGGTTACCACAGGGATCAGTGCTGGGACCGCAACTGTTCACATTATAATGGCTTAGAGGAAATAAGCAAATATACTGTTACCAAATTTGCAGACGACACAAAAATAGGGGAAAGGCAAGTTGCAAGAGAGACACACATACTTTACAAAGAAATATTGAGAGTTTAAGTAGCTGAGCAAAATGTTTACAAATGGGATATAATGTAGAAAAATGTGAAATTGTCAGTTTTGGAAGGGAGAACAAAAAATATTGTTTAAATAGAGAAAGCTGCAACAAAAAGCAATTTGGGGGGTTTATGCATGAAACAAAGAAAGCTAGCTGATAATAAAGAAGGTGGGTTAGAGTATAAGATTAGAGAATTCCGACTGCAACAGTACATGTGCTGGTGAGACCACATCTGTAGTACAGTGAGCAGTTTTGGACTGCTTATTTGAGGAAATACATCATTTCATTGGAGATAGTTAAGATTCACAAGGATGATCCCTGGTTTAGAGCAAAGGCTAAACAGGTTGGGACTCTACTCACTAGAGTTTAAAATAATGAGAGATGAGCTCATTGAAATATACAGGATTCTTAACGGCCTTGACAGAGTAAATACTGAGAGGATGTTTCCCTTCATCTGAGGGTCAAGGACCAGGGGGCATGGCCTCAAAATAAAGGGGCACCAATTTAAGACTGAGATGAGGAATTTCATTTCTCAGAGGGTTGAGTGTCTTTGGAAATCCTTGCCACAAAGAGATGGGGGCAAAGTCCTTGTGTATATTTAAGGCTGAGACAGATTCTTGATCAGTAATGGAATGAAGTGTTACAGGGAAAAGGCCGGAAAGCAGATGTTAGGAATGTATGATCAGCCAATATTCCAATTGAACGTTGGAGTAGACTCGAGGGGCCAAACGGCCTACTCCTATTTTTATTGTCTTAGTAAGCAGGCAGCTATGTTTCTAACTCTTAGGGATATAGTCCTCACTGAAGTCCATGGAAACACGTCAGTCAGGGAGCCCAGGTACAGTAAGTCAGGGCAGACTCAATACCTTTTCAGGAGATGAGCTACAGTCGGGGAGTCTGTGCCTCTGTAATCTGGAGTGTGGGTTACATTCAGAAAACTCACAAAGCCTTGAGTTGAGAAACCCTTCAAAAAACATGATGCAATCCTACAGTCCAAAGATGTGCAGGTTAGGTGGATTGGCCATGGGAAATGCAGAGTTAAAGTTGTAAGATTGGGGGATGCTCTTCGGAGGGTTGGTGTGGACTCAGTAGGCCGAATGGCCAGCTTCCACACTGTAGGGATTCTATGAGCTCTAACCTCGCCCAAACAACACAAGATTAAGCCCGTATCTTCATCCCAACCAATTCCTCCTTTCACATACATAACATAGAAACATACTTAAGCATTGTGCTTCAGTATAGATCCCATGGGTTCAAATGATAATAATGTATTATGAATCTTCTTCACAACAGAGAATAAGACTTGTACATTCCTCACTGCTTGCATTTTGGCATTTTATACTGAAAAGGTATAACTCCCATAATAGAATCCAACAACCATTGAAAAAGAATAGCAAGAATGGTTTATTTATAAGGTCGTGTGCCAATCATGCAATCTACTTGAATTTAGTAGGCAGAATATTGGACAGTGGCTTATTTAACATTAACTCTCTAAAAATGAAATTTGGTCTACATATTGTCTCCCAGCAATTTAAGCTAAATATTTTCATGCGTGCATGCAGAACAGATGCCTCAATTCTTTTGGGGATCTGCAAGTTGAATGAATCTTGGCTGGAGAGGAAAGTGGTCCCTAGGAATTATTGGAACAAAAATCAAACAAGATTTACTAAGAAGTTATCAATACCATAAATTCATGTTAAAAAGTTGGATCATAACTAGTAAACATTATTTAGTATGTACTTTAGCAGAACTGAACAATAGCTAATCCCATAGTAAGGGAATGAAATGCTTGAGTCAATCTCCAAGTGAATATTTTAAAAATAATATATTTGTGACAATGATGTGCTCAAAAGATCTTTGCTATTTCTTCTATAAACTTTAAAAAGCTTTAATTCATCTTCCTAAATACTGTTGTAGAATGAAGGGGTTGAAGCAAGTTAAATGAATTGCTCTGTTGTGATAATATTTTGATGAACTTTCAATGTTTAGTTTTCATTATTGATATCTTCACATTGACTTGAAGTGAAATTGGTTTGAGGCTTATTCCTAACAATGTGCTCAATGGAAATAGTGGCACACTTTTTTTCAGGGGATATTTTGAAATATAATGAATAGTTACATTCCAAAGAGAGAGTACAAATCCAAGGGGAGGCTACCATCCATCATTCAATGAACATGTTGGATAGTATCAAACATAGAGAAAGGAGATAATTACACAAAGATGGGTGGCAGATCAGACGTTTGAACAGCATATATAAAAAAAATGACTAATAGAATAGTAAGGAGGGGAAATCATAGAATGTGAGATAAAGCTTAATGAAAGCAAGTAGTAAAAGTTCCGATAGATAATGTTTTTAAAAAGTTAAGGAACGTTGGCCTGATAGAGAATGAGCCCAGGGAATTAGTAATGGAAAATAAGGGGGTGAATTAAACAGTTCCTTCAAATCAGTCTGCATTGTAGATGGTACAAGTGATATCCCAGAAATAGCTATAAATCAGGAAATAGAAGTGAGGAGGGAACCAAAGAAAAAATAGTCACTAAGAATAATAGTAGTGAGCAAATTGTGTGAGCTTTGTGCTGACAAGTCCTCAGGTCCTGATGAACTTCATCTTAAGGTCTCAAAAGAAATGGCTCATGAAATAGTTAAGAACATGGAGACAGGAGTAAACCATCAGCTCATTGAGCCTGCTCCTCCAATTAATACGATCGTAACTGATCAAACGCTTCAATTTCTTACATTCGCACCATCCCCATAACCCTTTACTCCATTGGTAACCAGAAATCTATCAATGTCTATGTTAAACATTCAAAGATCGAGTTTCCACAGTCCTCTTGGATGGAGAACTCTAAAGATTCATCAGCCTCAAAAAGACACATTTTGCCATATCTTGGACCTAAATGACATTTGGCCTTATTTTTAAACTGTGCCCTGGTTCTAAATTCCCCTCTGTGGGCAAACATCTTTCTTACATCTAATCTGTCTATCCCTTTAAATATTTGCAGGTTTCAAATGCTTCCACCTCTCATTCTTCAAAATTCTGAGGAATACAGTTCAGTTTTGCAATCTCCTTCATAGAACAGTGCCGCCATTTTGGGAGCAAGCCTGGTGAGCATTTATTGCACTTTCTCTGTGGCAGTGATATTCTTCCTGAGGTAGGGAGACTAAAACTGCACACAGTACTTCAGGTCTAGCCTAACTGAGCTTCGATATAATTGAAACAAGTCAATTGAGTTCTCCTGTACTCAAATCCTTTTGCAAAAAGGCTAATATTCCATTAACCTTCCTGATACTTTGCACCTCCATGTTAACCTTGAGTAATTTTTTTTTTGACAAGGCCATCTAGGTTCCTTCGTACATCTATACTGTACAACATCTTACCATTTAAGAAATTCTCTGCACGCACATCTGGTCTCTGATCAAAGTGGGTAGCCTCATATTTTTCCATATTAAATTGAATCTGTCTTGTTCTTGCCCACTCACTAAATCTATCCAAATCCACCTGGAGCTGCTTTATATCTTCTTCACAACACAGATTCCCATTTCGCATAGTTTCATTGGCAAATCTGGAAATATTACATTTGGTCCCCACAGTTAAATCATTGATGATGTGATAGCCCCTACGGAGCCAATGAGGAATCACTAATTAATCTACTCATGGCACTCACTCAGTATGAGTTCCCTTGGTAATGAGCAACATCTTTCCGATAGGGAGGAGACCAGAACTGCATGCAATATTCCAACAGTGGCCTAACCAATGTCCTGTACAGCCGCAACATGACCTCCCAACTCCTGTATTCAGTATTCTGACCAATAAAGGAAAGCATACCAAACACCACCTTCACTATCCTATCTACCTGCAACTCTACTTTCAAGGAGCTATGAACCTGCACTCCAAGGTCTCTTTGTTCAGCAACACTCCCTAGGATCTTACCATTAAATGTATAAGTCCTGCTAAGATTTGCTTTCCCAAAATGCAGCACCTCGCATTTATCTGAATTAAACTCCAGCTGCCACTTCTTGGCTCATTGGCCTATCATCTGATCAAGATCCCATTGTAATCAGAGATAACCTTCTTCACTGTCCACTATACCTACGATATTGGTGTCATCTGCAAACGTATTAACTATACCATTTAAGCTGTCATCCAAATCATGTATATAAATGACGAAACGTAGTGGACCCAGCACCGATCCTTGTGGCACTCTGCTGATCACAGGCCTCCAGTGTGAAAAGCAACCCTCTAGTTCCTGTTTTGCATGAGATCTAACCTTGTTAACCAGTCTCCCATGGAGAAATTTGTTGAATGCCTTACTGAAGTCCACGTAGATCACGTCCACTGTTCTGCCTCATCAATCCTCTTTGATGCTTGTTCGAAAAACTCAATCAAGTTTGTGTGACATGATTAGGTTGTTTTAAAAAACATAAAGCACAAGTGATAGGAGATAATATTTTGGGATTGATTCTGGATTGGCTAACCAGACAGAAAACAGAGTAGGAATAAATAAGTTATTCTCATGTTGGCAGACTGTGATGAGTGGGCTACCACATTATTTGGGCCAAGACGTTCACAACGTATTAGATTAGACTCCCTACAGTGTGGAAACAGGCCCTTCAGTCCAACCATTCCACACCGACCCATCTCCCTCTGACTAATGCACCTAACACTGTGGGCAATTTAGCATAGCCAATTCACCTGGCCTGCACATCTTTGGATTGTGGGTGGAAACCGGATCACCCGGAGGAAACCCACGCAAATACGGGGAGAATGTGCAAACTTCATACAGACAGTCGCCATGGGCTGGAATCGAACGTGGGACCCTGATGCTGTGAGGCTGCAGTGCTAACCACTGAGCCACCATGCCGCACACTGGTATGTTTGGAATAACTCTGGAAACACAATAGAAAAGAACATCCTTCATTGTTGATTATCAAAATAGAACCACTACCCATGGCATAAATAGGCTAGTCCCAGGCTGGGAGAGACTGTGAAATAGACCCATCCCTGGGTCTGTTTTATTTTGATCCAGACATATACTTTCACGCAACTGTTTTTTCCTCCATTACCAAATCACTGTGAAATCCTTTATTTTTAATTACAAACCACCAACAGTAATCAACTGCAGCCTGTTAGATATTTACATGCAATGCCCATTATGGACAATGTGCACCATCAGAAGACAGTAGGGACAGCAAAAAGGGACTAAATCAAAGTGAGTTGGGGGGGAATTAAAGCTCTATAAAGCACTCTCTAAAGTAATGATGGGAACTGCGAGCAATGATGGACACGTGTACTTCCTCTCCAGTGACACCGGAGCATGTACATAACCATGGAAGAGGACAGATAGTCAGCAGAGATTACCTCCTTCACAGTCGATTGCCTGTTTATGGTCAAGACTGTGGTGCTGGAAAAGCACAGCAGGTCAGGCAGCTTCCGAGGAGCAGGAAAATCGACGTTTTGGGCAGAAGCCCTTCATCAGGAGTTGAAGGGCTTTTGTCCAAAATGTCGATATTCCTGCTCCTCGGATGCTGCCTGACCTGCTGTGCTTTTCCAGCACCATACTCTCAACTCTAATCTCCAGCATCTGCAGTCCTCACTTTCGCCTGGATCTGTTTTTAGCCAGTCTGGTCTGGCCTAGCCCAGGAGCAGACTCATGATGAGATTCACCAATCCTCCAACAGATGCCCAACTGGGTCTGTTTTATATTTTTGTCTAATCAACCTGTTCAGTGGTGTTTTAAACATCTTTGGAGCAAAGTGGTATTTGAACTACCAATACACCATAAGAGCCTGGCCTCTGGGTCTGCTGTGTTTTCTCTCTCTCTCCTTTCTTTAATAGTCCGAAGTATTATTGCATACAATTGTGTGACATTCCCGCTACCAAAATTGAGGCTATTTTTGCATTTTGTTTTAAACCACTAACCATCATCAGTAAAAACATTCATGTAGCCAATTGAATATTTACATACAAAGCCCATTATGTGTAATGCAAACCATCAAGAGTTGGGGATGGAGAGATATAAGGAGCTACATTAAATTGGACTTGGAAGGTGAAAGAAAGCACTGTATCCCCTGAAATCTGCCTTCAGGACCTCATCCATGTCATGAATAGTAATGTATTCCCCAGAGTGTCCATCTCTCTCTAAAGGCAGTGAGAGCATTTATGGACACCTGGGCTCAAATGTAGCTGTGAAGAGGGGCAGACAGTTGGAAGATATGAGCCCTTCACTGTCTGGACCTGTTTATGGCCAGTCTGGCCAGGCTCAGGAACAGACCGTGCTATCCTGTAACTTAAAACAAAGGTTTTCATGCCTGTTGTATAAGTCTAAACTTATTAGTAGTTGTCCCATACTCATTTAGGTGCTGGTAACAATCTCTGAGCCCTCCTTTTCATTTCTTACCCGCTGTAAGAGTGAAAATGCCAGAAGCTATTATTAAAGACATTATAGCAAGGCACTTGGAAAAGTTCAATATAATCAAGCGTTGTTAACATGGCTATGTGAAAGGAAAATACCTATTTCATTGAATTCTTCCAGGGAGTGACGTGTTGTGGATAAAAGTGGGTATACTGTACTTGGGTTTCTACAAGATATTTGGTAAGGTACCACAACCAAGCTTAATACAGAAAGCAATGGTTCTTTTTTTAAGCAGAAATGTATTGGTATAGGAAAATGATTGGCTAGAAACAGAAAGTAGAAAGTACAGACTTAGATTGATTTTTTTTTTCTGGTTGACAAGATAGAACAAGTGATATGCCAGAGGGATCAGTGCTAAGGCCTCAACTTTTTATAAATTGGTCATTGACTAGGATGAAGGAACTAACATTTTGGTTGCAGAATTTGCTGATGCCACAAAGATAGGTAGAAAGTAAATTGTGAAGGGAATGTACAGAGACTATAGAGGGATGTAGAAGTTCAGTGAGTAAGAAAATTGAGAATAATGTGGAAAATTTATAACCGTCCATTTGAATGCAACCAGCAAGAGATTATGGAGCCTGGAATGCAGAGGAATCTTAATAATTTACCAAACATGGGTATGCCGGTAAAAAAATTAATCAGGAAAGCTACTGGAATGTTATTGTTTGGTGCAAGTTGAATACAAAAAAAGGAAGGTTATGCTTCAGTTCACTTTATACATTGATGATGTGGATGAAGGGACGGTGGCATTCTGGCGAAGTTCACCGATAATATGATGGTGGACAGGCAGGTAGTACTGAGGAGGTGGGGAGGCTGCAGAAAGATTTAGACAGTTTAGGAGAGTGGTCCAGGAAATGGCTGATGAAATTCAATGTGAGCAAGTGCGAGGTCTTGCACTTTGGAAAAAAGAATACAGGCATGGACTATTTTTTAAACAGTGAGAAAATTCATGATGCCAAAGTACAAAGGAATCTGGGAATACTAGTGCAGGATTCTCTAAAGGTTGATTTGCAGGTTGAGTCCATGATTAAGAAAGCAAATATAATGTTGTCATTTATCTCAAGAGGGTTGGAATATAAAAGCAGCAATGTGCTTCTGAGACTTTATAAAGCTCCAGTTAGGCCCCATTTAGAATACTGTGACCAATGTTGGGCCCCACACCTCAGGAAGGACATACTGGCACTGGAGCGTGTCCAGCGGAGTTCCACATGGATGTTCCCTGGAATGGTAAGCCTAACATACGACGATTGGCTGAGGATCCTGGAATTGTATTCATTGAGGTTTAGAAGGTTGAAGGGAGATTTCATAGAAACTTACAAGATAATGCAAGGCTTAGAAAGGGTGGACGTTGGGGAAGTTGTTTCTGTTAGGTGGGGAGACTAGGACCCGTGGGCAAAGCCTTAAAATTAGACTGGGTCAATTTAGAACAGAAATGAAGAGACATTTCTTCAGCCAGAGTGTGGTGGGCCTGTGGAATTCATTGCCACGGAGTGTAGTGGAGGCCAGGACGTTGGGTGTCTTCAAGGCAGAGATTGATAAATTCTTGATTTCACAAGGAATTAAGGGCAATGGGGAGAGTGCGGGTAAGTGGAATTCAAACACCCATCAGCCATGATTAAAGGCGGAGTGGACTCGATGGGCCAAATGGCCTTGCTTCCACTCCTATGTCTTATGGTCTTACGGTCTCATAAAGGGCACTGTTAAGATCACATTTGGAGAATTGTGCACAATATTGATCTCTTTATCCAAGTAAAGATATAGATGTGTTGGAAACAGTTCGGAGAGGCTATGCTAGGCTAGTACGTGGGGTTGGCAGATGTATTGTGAGGAAAGGTTGGATTGCCTGGGCTTATATCAACTGGAGTTGAGAAGGTTGGGTTTGCATAACGGACTGGACTGTATTCACAACTCTGCAATTTGGGAAGTCTGTATCGGGGAAATTTGGGACTGGGCTGATTAGTGAAGTTAAACATCTCACAACACCAGGTTATAGTCCAACAGGTTTATTAAACTTTTTAGACTTTAACCTGGTGCTGTGTGATTTTTAATTTTGCCCATCCCGGTCCAACACTACTTCTCCAAATCCTGATTAGTAAAGAAAGTGAGAGGGGAGTGGCAGAGTGAGGGAGTCTCAGATTTAACTAGGATATATCAAATACCCCTTGCTGGTCAGTGTTTGGGCACTGGACCCTGGTGGAAGAAAGTAGTTTGGAACATAATTGATTATGTTAATGCGACTTGATCACTTTAAATAGGCAATAGGTAAAATACACACGTGTTCTGTAAGGATAAATGTACTCTCACTCAGTTTGAAATTGTTAGCGTACAATAGGTTGCCATAAGCTTTGATAACATTAGATAAACTGGAAAGTGAGTTTTCTCAGCATCTTTAAACTATAGCAGGATACATTCTCCTCTAAATACCAGTGACAGGTGGACAGTCACAGTCACTTAGTTTCCGAATGCAAAGCTCAGACAATGCCATGGTTTTGAGCCATTGGCAAACAGTGTGGCAGTGTAGAAGACTGGCATGTTTCAAATATGTTAAGTCAAATGATAATTTGAACTGAAGTGAACTCTCAAATCCCAGACGCTGATCGTTTCATTTGGCAACACTGGCAAGCATAATACTTGCAGAAGAATGATGACTGCATTCTCTGGACCCCTTTCAAACTTTCCTGTAATTCTGTTCTCAATGTACCTGAATAGTTGACCTCTCAGAACAGCTAAGACTTGGCTGTGTACTTTACTGGAAAATTGTTGCACCCAAAGGCAAATCTTGATTTAATTTTTCAAATCAGTTAATGTGCCCACATTAGAAAAACAAATTGGCCTTGATATTCCTCTCCCTTCTTGGCCCAGGTTCAGGAAAGACTCAGTATGCCTGAACTATGCTCAAACATTTGCCTCAGAGTGTCTAAAGTTTGTGGGTTAGATCATGTTCATGGTTTCGTCACACCCCCAGAGTAGACCCTTTTCCAAGTAGGGCCGAGAGGCTTCATCCTTGGTGCTGCAGATTGTAGAGGACTGTAGCATCAAGAAGAGCTATGGCCTGGTGACCCTCTTGTTTCCAATTGGAGAAAAGAAGGTTGTGACAAAAAAAGGCTTGACTTACCCTCGCCCCGGGCCTCCATCACTTGGCTGCCTTTGACCATTTGATCTGATGATTAACATCACTTCCTCAAAATGGGTGTAGTGTGTTAGCAGGCAAAATAATTTTCACACCTGCCTCATCTACAGATCCCTTGTTTGGTGTCTCATTAGGTGTGAAAGGTCAAGATCCTCATTTTGATGAAGATTGGAAAAGCCAGCTTTAACTGGCAGAAGGGAAGGGGTTGATATTCAATCAGGGGCGTGAACTGGGAATGGGAGCTGGACACCCACATAGTCTGCTACAGACACGTTTCAAATCTCAAGCCAGTGAAAGGCTGGAAGTGGTATTGCATGGAATCAGGAATGGCTGGTAGCCTGTTGATGCTGGACACCCAGTGGGAAACCCTGCTGCACTCTGGTCAAAACTCCCAAAGGGAGAAACTTGAAGCTGCCAATCTGAGCATAGTGACTGCCAGGCAGAAGGCCAAGACCATTCAATTTACTTTCTTTTTACCAGAGCAGCTGTGATTCCCAATGAGCCACAGGTGTATCCCAGTAGCTGTCATGTGTCTAGGATGGATGGTGTGGGAGTTTTCCCTTGAGCTTTCATTCCTCCTCGTGCTCTGAACCCAACACTCTCTGAGCTGGTTTCCTACCCTCAATGTCAACTGAAAAAACTGAGGAACTGAGCCTTAATTGATCTAATAGTCACACGTAGGAGCAAATTACTGCAGAAGCTGGATGCTGTACTAAAAACAAAAAATATCGGAGATCACAGCAGGTCAGGTGGCATCCATGGAGATGAAGCAAGATAGCATTTCCAAGTCTAGACGAGTAGTCACAAGTGGTTGGCTACCCTTCAGGAAGTGGTGAAGAGACATTCCATTCCTGAGCCATCCTCATTGAAAGTGGCTTGGGATTAGGATCATGATTGTGGCAGTGGATTGGCAAGGCTGGAGGCACAAAATTCTGCACGCACACATTTTGAAAATCCAGCCAGGGAGCCATCACTTCACTTTTCTGTCCTCAGCAGCTGAAAGCTGAATATTGCACAGGTGGGAGACAGAGTAATATTTAGACCACAATTTAAATTGCCCTGAAGTAGTTATTTGTGTTCTCTTAAAGAGAACTGACACCAGATTCTTCTGCTGATTCTTCTTGTCACTTATTCTTTCCAACAAACATGCTTCACCAGTTTTGACTAGATTGGCCAGTGAATGAAATCCTCCCAAGGGACTTGTGTACTGCCCTGTACTAAGTAAACTGAAAGGGTCCATTTACTACATCACGGACATGTGTTCTACCAACACACTCCGAACAAAGGAGGACTGGCTTGGTGGACAAAATCTACAATAACAACGAGTATTTACATAGCAATGTTCGTGTAGCTAAGCACCACAAGGCACTTTTCAAAGGCATAGTCGATGAATAATTGGAAGGATTTGTTTTCAACCAGTACAAGACAGACATACAAATAGCAATATTGGACTGCATGCTGGAATTTAGTTAAGCAATAACAATAAATAATTCAATTTTACAGCACAGAAAATAGCCTTTTGGCCCATTGAACCTTTGCCATCTTTCCAAAAGTTGCTGGGTTCTGTTGCCCAGCTGGAGTCCCATATTTTATCCTTTATAAAATGAATTCCGCCTTCTCCCAGAGCAACCTTCTTAGAAAGCAGCCGAAAGCCTTGTTCGTCTGTACTTGGCCGGCTCATTCAGTGGTAGCATGATTCAGTCACTCTTGGTGATGACATTATGTCCTTCGCCCAGAGTGAGCATTGTATATTGTGTCTGTGCTGCCCTCTGCACTCTATATAACATGGAGGAGCACTGTTGATCATCTGTGGGAGGGCATGGTAGGCTTTAATCAGCAGAGCTTCCATGCTCTTGCACCTTTTATGTATTTCGGTCAACGAGGTTATTTATAAGAAAAAGAGAAATTGCTGGAGAAACTCAGCAGGTCTGAAAGCATCTGTGCAGTGAAAACAGTCAAATTTTGAGCAGAGTGATCCTACTTTAGAGTTGGATTCAGGATTTTCCAGCAATTTGTCTTTGTTTCAGATCTTCAGTATTTGTAGTTCTTTATTTCATTTTAAGGTCATTTGTATATTGGCTCCTGTATACAAAAGTGTGAGTTGTATTAAATAACTTCGTACTGTCATTATATTTTATTTTGACTATGTTAATCAAACCCCCTTTCTCCTTTTGATTTCCACACTTGTGAAGTCACAGGCTAAATGGTTAACACACAACCATTTTCAAGAGTATTAGATTTTACTTGATGGAAACTGTAACATTTTTATTAGCAGTGCAGTAACATGTATTGCAGTCTGCTTGGAATGTAATTCTGTTATTAATTCTAAAAGACTGTGGCCCATATTTAGTAAAGGTTTGCACTGTGCCAGAACCCGAGCTATATTTTAAACATTATACATTGTTCTGACAGCACACCTCAACATTGCCAGCATTGCACTGCATCAGCACATAACTTAAACCAGCGCAAAACTTGCTGAATTAGTGTTTGGTGATCAGTGATTATCCTGTCTTCTATCTCCAGAAGCAGCACATGCACCAGGAAACATGGGAGGAATTGGCTGAAAGCGCATACTATGGGTTGACTTCCATGTTTGTGCTTGTAGCTGGTTCATGTTCAGAACCTCAACACACAGCAGAGAGAAATCAAGGGTATAGCAATTGCAGCAGATAACGTACTTACGCCTTCCACACAGAAATCGGTCAAGGGGAGTGAGAATTTCAATGCCATATATCTAAAGCCAAGCACAAACATGGTGGGTTAATTTGTGCCAACTCAAATGGCCAACATTCACCAATTACATAATAGAATAACTAAAAGCTTTGAATGTCAAATTATATTCTTTATTTCTTTGTCATCTGATTCAAAAAATGTGCGGCGAGAACTGGGGTAAAGAATGATAAAACTGTATTTGAAGTATTGAGTATGTAAACATTGGACAAGATTATTCAGCCACACTTGTTGAGTGGAATATGGTTTTCCACATTAGTCATTAATGTTGCTGTGCTACTCTTTAGATGAAGTATGGAATTAATGCTTTTCTTTAAGTAGAAGGGCCATAATGTGATGTTTGCACACAATGACTGGAAAATAATGAGAGCTGAAGAGATCTCCATAAAAGAGAGCATGTTGATATTGGTGAGCCAAGTGTCCGTGAAAGCTGACATGACAATACAGTTGTCCAAATAAGAATAGGAATAACAAAGTTCTTGTTTGTAAGTGAAGGGACATTCTGAAGGAAAGCATAGAGAGCATTTATAAAGTGTGTTAAATGGGAAATTAAATTTGTTTTTGGAATCGCCTCTTACTGGGTGATTTGAGTGGGAAGGTTGACAAGAGAGAAGGATAGGACAGGTTACTGCTCACGAAGTGATAACAACATGTGTCTTGATGGGGCTTTGTAGAATTCCAAACGAGGGACAGGGGTGGGTGTACTCGCCGTAGGTTTTCGTGTATGTGGAGCACAAGTTGTGTAGAGGAGGACACTCAGCAGCTTGGTGTCATTGATGATATTGTCTCTGTGAAAGCCAGTGGATTTGTGTTGCCCTACTTGTTGATGAAAGTTTACAAAGTGATTATGTTTACAACTGTAACCTCCTTGGATTTTAACAGGTTTTGAATGGAGGAATTCTCTGAAAATTGGAAAGCAACAATGGAAGAGTTTTGAATTACTTTGTTGTTCCCTAATACAATGAAAGTGTTTAACTGCAAAGCTTTGCTTACATCACTAATCATAATCACAAGTCTTAGTGCTATGCTTCAGGATGTTGTCAGCATTATGCCGGATTACTAAAGAAATAAATTTAGTCCAGTTTGTTTTTTAAAATGTAAATGCTGGAAAATCTGTTCTGGCCTCAGCCTGTTCATTGGAAGGCCCTTCCATTAGCATTCCAACCTTTTTGACATTATTCATAAAAGATTTTTGAGCCAAGATTCAGCCACCTCTCCTAGTTGTCCCCCAGTTTCTTTTGTTCTCTAAGTCTGAAGTTCAAAGGGATATTTTTCTATACCAGTTGGGATCATATGAATAGAAAGTTGTACTGTTTCAGTTTCTTGTGGGTATTTTTGAGTGACTCTTGCTGACTTCAATAACTAGCTTTCAAACAATAAAGCATTATGGCTTGGTTTTAGGACATCTAACCGAAAGCACTCCTTGATACGTGATTTGGGATAACCAGATATACTTCAAAGTATTTTATGACCCTGTGCTATTCAGTGTTCCTTCCAAAGTTTGGTATGTTCCATTTTTTGCTCCACTTGTACATACAATATATTCATTAGTGGCATGTAGCACAGAGAGGCTGTTCAGTGTATCGAGCTTCCACCAACCCATCTACACAAATTCCACAATCCAGTAGTTGGTCCATAGCCATAAATGTTAAACATTTCAAATGCTCATCCACGTAATTTTTAAAGGTCATGAGGCTTACCCACTCAATGACAGCTGGGGGAAGGGAAATTACAATGCAATTAGGAAGCATAGAATGGGGAAGGAAACTGCAGGGGATGAGCACATTAAAAATGTGGAGCTTATTCAAGGAAAAGCTCCTGGGTGTCCTAGATAAGTATGTACCTGTCAGGCAGGGAGGAAGATATAGAACGCATGAGCCATGGTTTACTAATGAAGTGGAATCCCTGGTCAAGAAGAAGGCGGCTTATGTTAGGACAAAATGTGAAAACTCAGTTAGGGCGCTTGTGGGTTACAAGGAAGTCAGGAAAGACCTAAAAAGAGAGCTCAGAAGAGCCAGGAGGAGACATGAGAAGTTGTTGACGGATAGGATCAGGGTTAACCCTAAGGCTTTCCATAGGTATGTCAGGAATAAAAGAATGACGAGAGTTAAATTAGGGCCAATCAAGGATAATAGTGGGAAGTTGTGTGGGGAGTCAGAGGAGTTAGGGGAAGCACTAAATAAATATTTTTTGACAGTGTTCACGATAGAAAATGAAAGTATTGGCGAGGAAGATACAGAGATACTTGCATCTAGACTAGAAGAGATTGAGGTTCACAAGAAAGAGGTATTAGAAATACTGCAGAGTGTGAAAATAGACAAGTCCCCTGGGCCGGATGGGATCTATCCTAGGATCCTCTGGGAAGCAAGGGAAGAGATTGCCGAACCTTTGGCATTGATCTTCAAATCGTCATTGTTTACAGGAATAGTGCCTGAGGACTGGAAGATAGCAAATGTGGTTCCCTTGTTCAAAAAGGGTAGTTGAGACAACCCTGGTAATTGCAGACCAGTGAGTGTCACTTCAGTTGTTGGTAAAGTGTTAGATTTATAACCATCTAGAAAAGAATAATCTGATCAGGGACAGTCAGCACGGTTTTGTGAAGGGTAGTTAATAGAGACATATAAGATAATCAGAGGGTTAGATAGGGTGGACAGGGAGAGCCTTTTTCCAAATATGGGAACGGCAAACATGAGGGGACACAACTTTAAAGTGAGGGGCGATAGGTATAAGACAGATATCAGAGGTAGTTTCTTTACTCAGAGAGTAGTAAGGGTATGGAATGCTTTGCCTGCAACGGTAGTAGATTCACCAACTTTAAGTGCATTTAAGTCATCATTGGACAGGCATATGGACGTATATAGAATAGTGTAGGTAGGATGGGCTTCAGATTAGTACGACAGGGCGGCGCAACATCAAGGGCCGAAGGGCCTGTACTGCTCTGTTATGTTCTATGTACCCTTCCAGGCAGTGCATACCAAACCCCCACCACCCTCTAGGTGAAATGAAAATTCCTCACATCCCCTCTAAACCTCCTACCCTTCACCTTAAAATTATGCACCCCATCCGTGCCCCTCATAATCTTCTATACCTCAATCAGGTCCCCCCTCAGCTATTTTTGTTAAAAACAAAACAACCTAAGCTTATCCAGCTCATAGCTAAAATACTGTATCTCAGACAATATCCTGGTGAATCTCTTGTCCAGTGCAATCTCATCCTTGTTGTAGTATGGCAACCAGACTACACACAATGCAGAGAAAATGGGTATTGCACGTGCTGGAGATTAGAGTCAAGAGTAGAGTAGTGCTGGAAAAGCACATCAGGTCAGGCAGCAACAGAGGAGCAGAAAAATCAATGTTTCGGGCAAACGCTCTTCATTAGCATACAATACTCCAGCTGTGACCTTATGAAAAATTTTTACAACTCAAATATAACTTCCCTGTTGTTGTTATCTGTACTACAACTAATAAAGACAAGTGATCTATATGACTTCTAATCCACTTTATTAACCTTTCCCGCTGTCTTCAGGAATCTGTGGACAAGCACCCTGACTTTCCTCTGTTCCTCTGAACTTCCTCGTATCCAGCCATTCGTTGACCCCCCCTCCCTTATCTTTTAACTTCTTTCAAAGTGTAATATCTCACATTTATCAGGATTAAATTCTGTCTGCCACTGATCCTCATATCTGACCAACCTGACTGTATCTTCTTGTAACCTAAGACCTTCTTCCTCACTATTAACCACCCAGCCAATCTTTGTGTCATCTGCAAACTTACTTATCATTTTCTCCCCCTTCACATTCTCACCTATATTGTCTATCACATTGCATCATTTAACCTTCTTTGTTAATTACTGGTGGGAAATTGAAAGCTGTGTAGTCCCAGAGGACCATGGTCTGCTGTGTCATTCATGAGAAAAAGAGAGAGACAGTCAACTAACAGTGAGTTTAAACTGAGCCAAGCCTCAGGCGTGGGTGATGTTGAGAAGATAATGCCTTCATGATAATCTCAGCTAATACAGGAATTGAACTTATACTGTTGGCATCACTGCATCAAAAACCAGCCATATGAGTGACCTACTCCCAGACCAATCTAGACCAGTTATGAGTCCAATTGAAACTACCTCTTGGATATCAAGGGCTTTTCTTCTATCAACAAATGGAGTCTCCAGATGCTGGAGATGCTGGATGCTCAATTTTTCTCCTCACCTTCACATGAATTTTATGCTTGCTCTTTCTAAAGCTCCAAATGGGCTTCCAGTGAGCTAACTACACTTCAGGTTCAGTTTGTTTAAATGGCTTGGAAACAACAGACTGGGATTCAGAATTTGCTCCAAATTAGGGACTGGAAATCACACAATGATGCAGACTTAAATGAACATCAACTTAGAATTCTGAGATGTAGATAAATATTCCACATATAGGTTAATTGGGTCACTTTTGAACATGAGCTCTGATTGCTTTTTGCTGCTGGACGCTAGGTTAGAAAAAGAATATGGGGAGAAGGCAGGACATTGGCATTAGATAACAGAACCACTGCAGGCACGATGGGCTGAATGGCCTCTGTCTATGCTTTAACAATTCTGTGATTATGTGCTTGTTCAATGGATAATTTGACAAAAATAAAGAATGTACTTCCTTTTCCTAAAGATCATGTGAATGAGATTAAATGGATAGCTCCATATAGACAGCTGGCAGTGGCGTGATAGACTAAATGATCTCCTTCCATATTATGTGATTCTGTTTCGAGGCAAATAAAAACTGCAAATGCTGGAATCCAAAGAAGATAAGCAGGAGGCTGGAGCAATGTAGCAAGCCAGGCAACATCAGGAGGCAGAGAAGTCTTCTCCACCTCCTGATGCTGCCTGGCTTGCTGTGTTCCTCCAGCCTCATGCCTGTCTACTATGTAATTCTGTGCAGCAGTCTATAGTAAGCTGGAAAGTTGCACCACTCACATCATTCTCCAAAAGACCAGAACTGAACGCAGTATTCTCAAAGCAGCCTCACCAATTTCCTATACAACCGCAACATGACATCCCAATACCTATACTCAAATGACAAGAGCAGAAGTTGCTGGAAAAGCTCAGCAGGCCTGGCAGCATCTGTGAAGAGAAACCAGAGTTAACGTTTCAGATCGGTTCTAAGGAAGGGTAAGTAAGGGTACCTGGAAGTTTGATTCTCATTTCTCTTTACAGATGCTGCCAGACCTACTGAGCTTTTCCAGCAACTTCTGTTTTTGTATATGATTTACAGCATCCGCGTGGTTGGTTTTTATTTCCTATGTTCAATGCACTGCCAATGAAAACAAGCATGGCAAACACCTTCCACACCACCCTGTCTACCTGCACCTCCACTTTCAAGGAATTATGCACCTACCTCCCCAGATTTCTTTATTTGGCATCATTCCCCGGGGTCGATTAAAGTGTGGAGTTGGAAAAAAGCCGAGCTTTTTGAGCAGCATCAGAGGAGCAAGAGCATCAATGTTTCAGATCAGAACCTTTCATCAAAACTCATCACGAAGCCTGATGAAAGGTTCTAACCTGAAATGTTGATTCCCCAGCTCCTCTGATGCTGCTTGACCTGTGCTTTTTCCAGCTCCACACATTATCAACTCTGATCTACCAGCATCTGCAGCCCTCACTATCTCCAACACTCCAAAAGGTCCTGCCATTAACTATATAAGTCCTGCCAGGTTTGCCTTAGCAAAATGCAGCACCTCACACTTATCTAAATTAAACTCCATCTGCCACTCCTCAGCCCATTGGCCCATCTGATCAAGATCCCACTGTACTCTGAGATAACCTTTTTTACAGTCCACTACACCACCAATTTTGGTGTCATCTGCAAACTAACTATGCCTTCTAGATTCAAATGCAAATCATTTATATAAATGATAAAAAACAGTGGACTCAGCACCAATCCTTGTGGCGCGCTACTGGTCACAAGCCTCCAGCCCAAAATACAACCCTGTACCACCACCCTCCCTCCTACTTTCAAGCAAATTTTGTATCAAATTGGCTAGCTCTCCTTGGATTCCTGCTATCTAAACTTTCTAACCAGGCCATCACGTGGTACCTTGTCGGATGCCTTGCTGAAGTCCATATGGACAGCATTTACTGCTCTGTCTTCATTAATCATCTTTATCACCTCTTCAAAAACTCAATTAAGTTAGTGAGGCACAATTTTTGTTAAAAGGAATAATTTTGACCAGGTGAAATCGAGTTGTTTGAAGTAGGGAAAAAAGCAAATTAGCGCCGTGCTGAAAAGTCAAACAATTTCTAGTGCAGCTTGTACAGAATCACGCATCATCCAACTTCAGAGAATCATCCATCAAACTGGATTCTGTCACCGTTTTACAGTCTGTTAGTTTGGTACACTCCTAGAGAAGCATGCCAGAGGAGTTGTTGGAGGCTTGTACAATTACAACAGTTAAAAAGCATCTGGGCAGGTACATGAATAGGAAGGGTTTAGAGGATAGCGGCCAAGTGCTGGGTAATAGAACTAGATTAATTTAGGATATCTGGTCGGCATGGACGAGTTGGACCGAAGAGTTTGTTTCTGTGCTGTACATCTCTGTGACAATCAAGGCCTTTCAGTATTCTACTTGTTAAAATGGATAATATTGCCAGTTTCCCCACCCTTTAAAAGTGTGCTTCTCATAAGATTCAAATGAATGCAGCAAGCACCATCGTTATTCATGCACTAAAAACAAGGAACCTGATCCAGGATCCAACCATAAAACCATCGTTACAAATATCCTGTGCTTACATTTGGGAACATAACACCAGTAGGAAATTGCATTAACAGCAATGCTGGGACAGTTCTGCTTGAATAAACTCTTGTGAACTTTCATTCCTGTTTTTAAATTGGCATCTAAACTTACAGGTTTAAATTTTCCCTCCTGACAATACCAGGCTATATTTTACAGGATATAAATCAAGTAATGTTGCAAAGTGGTATTAAATGGAATCTAGCATATATATCCGCAATGATGTAAATATACGTGAAGAAAAACTTGAACTGAACTCAAGATTGAAGTGGGTATATGGCAGAGCGAAGTAGACTGTGCAAAGTGAAGGGAGGGCCCGTTATGAAACTCTTAAGGGTGAGGGGACAGAAGAAAAATGATTTTAAACTGAATGTCCCAACTATCTGCTGAATGGATAAGAAATTATTCACTTCATATGTTAATTGCTTAGATATGAGTTAAATTAAAAAGGATAAGGGAAAATGAACTGTCAGAAAAAGCAGTTGTGCAATTTCTATACTGGTTGGTCTTATGAGTTATGGTGCATTCCTGATGCAGGGCTTATGCCGGAAACATCGACTCTACTGCTCCTCAGATGCTGCCTGACCTGCCAAGCTTTTCCAGCACCACACTTTTCAACTTATGAGTTATGGTATTATTTAATGCAAAATCATAAAAAATAGGAGTTTTCGGCTCCTTGAGCCTGATCCACACATCAGCAAGCTCATGATTGATGTGATGAAGCCCTCAACTCCACTTTTCTGCTTGCCCTCATAACCCTGCACTCGGTCATCCTGCAATGATCTCACTGAAAATATTCAACAGCCCAGGCTTTGATGCCTCTGGACAAGAGAGTTGCTGCAATTAATTAGTGAGACAGTAGCAGTCATCCAGACATCTTGTCTAATGTTCTGTGGACATGAATTCAATTCCCAGCATGTCAGATAGTAAACTGAATTCATTTAAGATCTGAATTCTAAAACCTAGCCTAATGGGAACCATATCATCATTTTTATAAAAGCATGGAAGGGGAAAGATATAAAGGGGACCTAAGGACAACATTTTCACACAGAGGGTGGTGCGTGTATGGAATGAGCTGCCAGAAGAAATAGTGGAGGCTGGTACGATTACATCATTTAAAAGGCATCTGGATGGGTATATGACTAGGAACGGTTTAGAGGGATATGAGTGAAGTGCTGAAAATGGGACTACATTAGGCTAGGATGTCTGATTGGCATGGATGAGTTGGACTGAATGGTCTGTTACCATGCTGTACATCTCTATGACTCTGTAGCATTAATATCCTTCAGTGAAGGATGTTAATGCTTCTTACTCAGTCAGGCCCAAATGTAACTTGAGAACCACAGTTTCTGGTTGAGTCTTAATTACCCTCTGAAATGGCTGAGCAAGGCATTCCATTTAAGGGCAATTAAGACTAGGTAATAAATGCTGGCCCAGCAAGTGACACCTACATCCCATGAACAAATAAAATATATTGTTCTCTAAGGAAGAAATGCATCATCATCATCATTTTAATCTTAACTGAGAGAGAGATCCTTTATTCTGAAACTATTTCACCTATTCTGGATTACGTTTCAAGGGAAGACATTTGTTTGGCATTGTTAAAACTCCCTCGGAACTTTATTTGTTTCAATCAGATCACCTCATTCATCTAAACTCTAGTTAATGTTGAACCATCCCAAGAATCTGTCAAATGAACCTACTCTGAACTACCTCCAATGCAGATACGTCCCTATTAAATAAAGAGACCAAAATTGCACAGAGTAGTTCAGGTTTAGTATCAGCACCTTACTAAGACATCCTTACTTATATACTTCACCACGTTTCCAACAAATGGGATCGTTCATTTGCATTTCTACTTTCTTTGCTAACTTCGTGTGATTCACGTATGAGGATACAAAGATCCCTCTGTACCACAGCATTCTGTCATCTCGCTACCCAAATAATACTGTTTTTCTGTTCTTCTTAATAAAATGGACACTCTTGGTTCTTCCATTATGTTTCATCTTCTAACATTTTGCCAATTCGCTTCACCTATTTATATTCCTTTGCAGCTTTTTTGTATCCTCACAGCTTGTTTTTCTATCTATCTTCGTATCACCAGCAAATTTGGCTACAATATAGTTGGTCCCTTTGGCTAAGTCATTAATGTTAGATTGTAACTTGTTGCTGACCCAAACCTACATTTAAAACTTGAGGTTGCTCATAAGGTCATCAGTTGGAAATAGCTGCTACTCCTCTTTATCTTTGAAAGTTGCCACTCAGGTGGATAGAGTTTGTAAGAAGGCCTATGGTGTATTATCGTTCATTAGCAGAGGGATTGAATTCAAGAGTCGTGAAGTGATGTTGCAGCTGTACAGGACTTTGGTTAGGCCACATTTGGAGTACTGTGTGCAGTTCTGGTCGCCTCACTTTAGGAAAGATGTGGAAGCTTTGGAGAGGGTGCAGAGAAGATTTACCAGGATGTTGCCTGGAATGGAGAGTAGGTCGTACGAGGATAGGTTGAGAGTTCTCGGCCTTTTCTCGTTGGAACGGCGAAGGATGAGGGGTGACTTGATAGAGGTTTATAAGATGATCAGAGGAATAGATAGAGTAGACAGTCAGAAACTTTTTCCCCGGGTACAACAGAGTGTTACAAGGGGACATAAATTTAAGGTGAAGGGTGGAAGGTATAGGGGAGATGTCAGGGGTGGGTTCTTTACCCAGAGAGTGGTGGGGGCATGGAATGCGCTGCCCGTGGGAGTGGTAGAGTCAGAATCATTGGTGACCTTTAAGCGGCATTTGGATAGGTACATGGGTGGGTGCTTAATCTAGGATTGAAGTTTGGCACAACATCGTGGGCCGAAGGGCCTGTTCTGTGCTGTATTGTTCTATGTTCTATGTTCTATGTTCCCTGAGTCTTGTTCACGTACAAGACCATAAGAAAAGGTGCAGAATTGGGCAATTTGGCTCATTGAGTCTGCTCTGCCATTCGCTAATGACTGATATGTTTCTCCACCCCATTCTACTACCTTCTCTCTCTAATCCTTTGATTCTCCTTCCTAAACAAAGACCTATCTATCTCTGCCATAAAGACACTGAAAGAATTATTGCCACAGAGGGCTGTGGAGGCTGGGTTCTATGGGTACACCACCCTCTGACTGAAGAAATTCCTCTTCATCTTAGTTTTAAAGGGATGTCCTTTCATTCTGAAGTTTTGCCCTTGAGTGCTAGTTTCTACTACAAGTGGAAACATCATCTCCACGTCCACTCCAGGACTCTCAGTAAGTTCCAATGAGATCCCCCCCCCACACACATTCTTTTATACTCCATCGAATGGAGACCCAGAGTTCTCAAGCACTCTTCATATTGGCAAGCCCTTTATTCCTGGAATCATTCTTGTGAATCTCCTCTTGATGCTGTCCAAGGCAAGCCCAACCTTCCATAGATATGGGTGCCAAAGCTGCTCAGCGTATTGCAAATGTGGTCTGACTAGAGCCTTAGTTAGTCTCAGAAGTACATCTCTGCTCTTGTATTCTAGCCCTCTTGAAACAAAATGTGTTTGCCTTCCTAACTGCTAATTGAAACAGAATGTTAACCTTAACCTGACCATTAAACCACATCTCCCCCCTAATACAGGGGGTGGGTGCATCCATTCATGAGGGTGGAAGTGCATCTTTCCGTAGTCTTTGTGACTTGGGGGCAATCCTCCATGAGTCACAGGGCTACTGCACATGTAGCACACTCCCCGAGCCCATAGAGAAGCCAGCAGGTTTTATCGCCAACCCAACTGACTTTACACTGCGAACCCGTCCACCTTCCCAAAATGTTTCCGAGCCCATACCCGAGAGGAATGTAAAACACCAGCCATAGTGATTTAGTCATGGATTTGAGCACATCCACGCTGTGTTCATGTGGGCCATTGTGTCATGCTCTAAAGGCACTGACATTTGTAGAAGAAACATCAATCACTCTCTGTATATTTTGGAAACAGTCACATGAAATTGGGCAGCCTTGTTATGATTCTGTTGCCGTTCATTGGGAATACATTTGTCAACTTTTCCATATATTTTGGACAGCAAACTGGCTAACCTTACTGATGTTCCATGCTCTAACTTGGAAGGAGTTGGGGCATGAAAATTCAGGGTCACAGTCACATGGCCAATAGCTATTGGCAGCTGTAACTAAAGTTGGCTGCAGGTCTGCTCGGTGTGAATGACATGGTTCTGTAGCTGCATCCTTGCTGAACATGACCCTCCAGCAAATGCAATGCTTCGGCCTCTAACCACAATGGGTTGCCATACCTTTTGCTGCAAAATGTCAATATCTGGTGCCATTAGCGCTCTTCACACCCTTTTTTTTCTCTTCCTCCTTATCACCTGCTACCTGCTACACGACATGCAAAAAATGGATCCCAAAATGTTAGAGCATGTGTGAAATATATCAAGGCAGAAAATACTGGAGACACTCAGTGGACCAGGCAATGTCTGCTGAGAGAAGCAGTATCATTGTTTTGGATGAAACTTGACCTACTGAGTAGTCCTACCATTTTCTGTTTTTATTTCAGACATCCAGCAATTGTCAGACTTCTGCTCCATAAAAAGAGAATCCTAGAATCTCTACAGTGTGTTAACAGGTTATTTGGCCGTCCAAGTCAATACCGACCCTCTGAACAGCATCCCAACCAGACCCACAAGCTACCCTTTTCCTGTAACCCTGCATTTCACGTGGGTAACACACCTACGTATCCCTGGACACTATGGGCAATTTAGCATGGCCAATCCATCTAATCTGTACATTTTTGGATTATGGGAGGAAATCAGAGCATCCAGAGGAAACCCATGCAGACAAGGGGAGAATATGCAAACTCCACACAGACGTCATGCGAGGTTAGAATTGAACCCAGGTCCCAAGCACTGTGAGGCAGCAGTGCTAACCACTGTCCCACCCTTGTGATTAGTGCTGCTGACTTACCTATAGCTCCGTCTGACTCCCAGTCCATTTTTGTGGCACTGAGTAGATCACGAGAACATGGGTGGCCAATTTTGAGGAGGGGGTTGCAATAATGCTTGTGTAGGCTCATTTAAAGTTTTAATGCCAGGAGTCTGCTGGGAATTTCCAGGCAGTCTCCAAGACCTTGGAGGGGCTGCGGGGACAGCCTGAAAGCACCGTACTGCCCAACTGCAGACCAGGACATCAGGCAAGCTTTCCCACGTGCCCTGACCTCAGCTGCAGGCTGTTCTGTGAGTGATTTATCCCTCCACATCGGTTGCCTGGCTACTGAGGGGGCTTTTCTTTATCAACATTGGAAAAAGTTTGGTAACATGAGTCACCTGCACCTTTTCCTTACCTGAAAACTCAAATGACTGCTGCTGTTCTGCAGGTCAGTGACCCTGTGCATTCCACTATTAACTGGCCAGTTTAAGCAGTCTCTCAGCTCACCATTCATAGTCCATGGCAAGTCCCCCATTTGACCCTGTTGTCAGGCTCCCAAAACCTGGAGGGAAAGCCTTGCCTGCGGACTGTGGCCTTCATGTCCTTCAGTTTTCATGCCAAAGAACAGTGGTAAAAGTAATGCCTAACATACTGGAAGCTTGCAAATCTCCCAGAATCCCCTCTGATTCTGGTTGCTAGTTAATACTGCTGCTTAATACTTCAGACCAACTGCAGCTTTTAGGTTCTGACATCAAAGCGATGGGAAACATGAGAATATAAAAGACGATGGTATATGGTTGAACTAAGCAGGAAAGCTGATGATTCATTGGGTTGGAATTTTCTGCATTATCCCTGTCTGAAGAAAGACAGGTTAATGGAGGAAACATTTGGCAGTCTGATTTTCTAGATGTGGTCTCTATTTCTTACCCCAGAGGGGCATCCAACCCACCAAAAAAAAATGGCAGTGGGGGCAGAAGCCTGACATGCCTTTAGACGTGTGTGCTCTGATCACAGGTCACGAGAAGAGGGGTGGCAGTAGAACAATAGCTGATGTTGCTTTTATGAGGAGAGGGTCCATTAGTTGACACTATTTCACTCTTAAAAGATCTCAGATCTTAAATTGTACTTGGCTTCATTTGAGTTGGAGACCTAAAGCTGCCAACCCTTTCCTGAATCTTAAAGGACCTTGCCTCCATCCCTTTGTTTGATGATATATGGCAAAGCAAACTTTCTTAAATATCCCTGGCCTCACAGGGAAAAAAAAACAATATTGCATATAATGTTAAAAGGCATCATTTTCAGAATTTTCCATTTACGATATTTGGCAATATGTTCACTAAGTAAAGCTGGGTGATTTTTTCTCTGTGGGGTGTGGATGTTGTTGATTAAGCCAGCATTTATTGCCCCTCTTCATTTCACTTGAGAAGGTAGTGGAGCACTGCCTTCATAGAATCATTGAATTTCCACAGTGTGGAAGCAACCCACCAAGACCCACTCGCTCTACCCTATCCCTGTAACCTGCGTCTCCCGTGGCTAATCCTTCCAGCCTGCACATCCCTGAACACTATGGGCAAGTTAGCATGGCCAATCCATGCAAACTGCACATCTTTGGACCGTGGGAGGAAACCAGAGCACCCGGAAAAAACCCACGCAGACATGGGGAGAATGTGCAAACTCAAAACAAACAGTCACCTTAGGGTGGAATCGAACCCTGGTGCTGTGAGGCAACTGTGCTAACCACTGAGCCATTGTACCTTCTTGAACTGCTGCATTCCTTTGGGTGTATAGACATCCATGTTGTTGTTAGGGTGGGAATTCCAGAAAGCTGCCCCAATCACAGTGAAGGAATGGTGTTATACTTCCAGTTCTGGGTAGTGTGTGACTTGAAGGGAAATGTGCAGGTAGTGATGCTCCCATAGATCTGCAGACAAGGTGGCTCAGTCGTTAGCACTGCTACCTCACAGCACCAGGGTCCCAGGTTCAATTCCTGTCTGTTGACTGTCTGTTTGGAGTTTGCACATTCTCCCCGTGTCTGCGTAGGTTTCCTCTGGGTGCTCCAGTTTCCTCCCACAGACCAAAAATGTTCAGGTCAGGTGAATTGGCCATGCTAAACTGCCCATAGTGTTAGATGCATTAGTCAGAGGGAAATGGGTCTGGGTGGGTTGCTCTTCGAAGGGTCGGTGTGGACTGGTTGGGCCGAAGAGCCTGTTTCCACAGTGTAGGGAATCTAATATCTAATCTAATATAGACTTCATCCTTCTAGGTGATTGTTCAGGTGGTTTGGAAGTTGAGTTCTAAGGAACCTTGGTAAGTTGATGCCATGGATGGTACACCTGCTGCCACTGTTCAGTGGTGGTGGTGGAGGAAGGAATAAATGTTTGAACTGTTGAGTGGACTACCAGTACAGTGGGATGCTTTCTCCTGGATGATGTTAGGGTTGGAATACTGTGAGGGCTGCACCCCTCCAAGACAAATGGAGAGCTTTTCACCATATCCCTGACCTGTGTCTTGTAGATGGTGAATGATTTTTGAGGAGCTGAGTTTGTCATTCCAGTAACTTGTTCCTTAAACCATTCCCTCGCAGAAAATTTCCATGAAGGATCATTAAGTGTACATTAAAAAAAAAGAGTAAATACTAGAAATACTCAGCAGGTTATGCAGCATCTATGGAGAGAACATTAAAATTTAAGGTTGATGTATGTTGACCAGAACTGAATTGCAGATCTCTGTCTTGAAGGAAATATTTACAGAATGATTACTGAATTAGTTGCCAAGGTTTTAATTTCTAATTTGGTTGTAATCAGCAATTGCAGGAGTGCAGTGTGCTCAGATTTGCACTATTTTACAGATAGGTTTGTTTTGGCTCAACTCTCAACTGAAATTCAGCTGGAGATTGCTAAAACCAAAACTTGCCATAGGCAAACACAATTGAGCAGCCAAATTTTAAAATAAATTGACTTAAAGATGTAACCTGATGCAGTCTTGCTAGTTTAACTGAGAATCAGTTTATCACAAAATATAACTATTTTTAACCAGTCTTTTTTTGTCCTACACTTGTGATTAAATTGGTTCTGTATGTTGATTTAAAAGCAACTATGTATTATGTTGGTGCATTCTAATCAATTCATCACTCAATTGAAAAAAAATTGTAACAGCAAAATATTCATGTTGGTTTTCCTGCACCTATAACAATAACACAAAGCTTAATTTTGAATGTATTTGAAGGATTTCTGAATTGTAGAACCTTCCAACCCAAATTCATTCAATCTAGAGACGCTGTTTGTTTTGTGGATGGAGCCATTTGTCTGTATGATTTCTAAACTAGCAAAAAATTGAGAAAACTTGGCCATTTTTTGTGTGTGTGAAATCTTTTGCACTTCAATGGCTTATTTTTAGGGTCATAGAGTTTGACAACACAGAATGGGGTCCTTCAGCCCATTCTGCCTATGCCAGTCAACAAACTATCTACACTGGTCCTATTCCTCAGTTTTCAGCATCACATTGTAGTCTATCGTGATCATCTAAATAGTTCCCACCTCTGCCATCCTTTCAGACTGCGAACTTCAGAATTCTTCCATACATCCCTCTAAGCCTCGTACCTTTTCCTTAAATCCATGCTCCTGGTTATTGATTGCTCTGTGAAACGGAAAACTTTCTCCTATCTATCTTACCTATGCCCCTCATAATTTGGAAAATCTGTGTGCTTTTTTTTAAAAAAAAGCAGTGTAAACCTAATGAAGCACCAAGCCACTATGTACTGACTTCCCCATTGCAGGATTCAAAACCACTGACTGCGATGGTTCACTTTAAAGTATCTTTTGCTGTCAAAAGAACTTGGTGAGTATCTGACATGCTTTGAATGAGTGCATGTAGTTAATCAACATTTCCTCCTTTCTTTAATTTTATTATAGACCAGATATGTTTCTTCGAGGGACAGTATAGTCCAGTTCATGTTCTATCAACCAATCAGCCACCAATGGAGAGAGACTGATTTCTATCCATGCACTGCAACTTGTGGTGGAGGTAACAGATCATTTTAGACATTTTGTGTGTTTTAATATATTTTTAAATTTAATCTACCCTGAAGACTTTATTGCCCAAAAGAAGTGAATTTGTGCCTAAAACATTTTATTTTAATTTAATCACTCATGGCATTTGAGTTTCACTGGCTGGCCAGCATTTATTGCCCGTCCCTAGTTGCCCTTGTTGTTATCCCTCTTGCCTTTCCCCTTGTGAAAGTTGATCCTTTGGCCTTTGGCTCCTAGTCATTGCAAAAACAGCCCTTTACTGAAAGTAAATTGTAGCTGCCATGTTGACCATGGAGACCAGGGGACAGCACATTAGGTGGCAATTTGAACCAAACCAGTCATTTGGGAAATGTTCAGGCTTGGGTGTGACAATAGATTTTACTCCAGCAAGTTAAATCAAAACTACCTCAGCTGTAGCCACGCATGGTCCTGTCCACATTGGACTTGGGTTCTCTCACACTCGCAGCAACAGGGGTAATGATCAGAAATGGAGAGACTACCTTAATCGCCCTGTCTTAACTAAGGTATGCTGATGTGAGCTTTGGTAATCAGCCATTTACTGATTTTGGTAACTCAGTTGATTGAATCTAGAAGTTTTCTGAAGAATCTGGAACTGTTTTTGCCTTCAGTTGCTTGAGCCATCTATGCCAAACTAGGACTGTGGTGGAGGGCTTCCTTAAAAAATATAAATGGCCCGCCCTTTTTGAAATCTATCATAAACCTCGGTTAACAGTTAGCAACCATCTGAGTGTGTTGTTTACCATATTGTTTTTAAATCGATCTCTTTTTTTAGGCTATCAGCTTAGCTCTGCAGAGTGTGTGGACATACGTTCAGGTCGTGTTGTTCCTGAGCATTCCTGCAATTACTATCCGGAAAATAAAAAGCCCAAGCCCAAACTGCAGGAGTGCAATATGGATGATTGTCCATCCAGGTGGGTTTATGCCTAAGGACAGGAAGAGTGAGAATTTATTGACTGTGCAGAGATTTGCTCATTGTAAGCAGCTTGAAGTCAGAGCTGTGGCTCTGTACAGAGTTGATTTTGCACCCCGGCTTACAGCTAGTCAAGCTCGTTGTCAGTGTTGGATCCTCATGATTTCTGCTCTGTACTGACTTTTATAGCCTGCCAGGAATGAAATTGTTTCTCTAATTGCTAGCGACAGTTTAAAATGCAAGAGGTTAGAATGAAGGCTATGGCACAAGTAGGAGAGATGCTGAGTAAGTACATTTAGAAATCCAAGATAAAGTACAGGAACACAAGATGTAAAATAAATCAAAATTCTACAGATGTAAGCTGGCTTTTATAATGGTACCATTTTAGTTCAGAGTCCAGGAGACTGGCGCCTAGTTTATAAACTACTAAATCAGATTCCTTTAAAACTGTCTCACCACAAAATAGAACACTACATGAGTCCACCATGAGTGTAAGAGGCTGAATCACGTAAATGTAAATAGATGCTGCGCTGGCATCGATCCCCATCTTAAGCAGAGCCAATCTTAAAATTGGCAGAGACCAAGATACCAAACGAGGAGTTCCTTTTCCGCTGTGGCCACAGGTTACCTCTTTCCATCTTTTTGAATAACACCACAAATATCACAACAAAAAGACAGATACCAGTCAGACAAAATCATAGCTCCAAGATAACAGTAGGAAAGCATTTAAAATTCTCTGCCTTGTTTATGAGGGTCTGTAATATTCGAACATGTCATGAATATCTATGCATATGCTGATGAGAAAGATGTGGAGAAGGCCGGTTGACCAGGCAGCAGTATTAATCCCTGTTGCTGTGTCAGACAACGTAGGAAGATTAACTCTCTCCACCTCGGATAAGGCAAGATAGAATAGTCCTTGGATGCTGCTGTTATATTCAAGAAAGTCGCATGGTAGAGGGTAGAATTGGAGCCAATAACATTTTATAGGTATTTATTTGCAGAGTTACAAATCATGAACAAATGCCTCCACACCTAATAACTGTGGTTTTAGTCTATCTTTTAAGTTATTCCAAATGGTTGGACATTTAAAGACAGACCTCCATGCCATGTGGGACTGCACCCTGGACCTTCTGGCCCAAACATAGGGACACTATCACTGCACCGAAGCACTGGTGGCATAGTGATAATGTCTTTAGACTAGTCATCCAGAATCCCTGCCTAATATTCTGGTGACACGGATTCAAATTTCAACATGGCAGGTGGCATTAAATGCAAGTACACACTGTCTACAACAAAATGTGCCAGCTGTAACATTTTCTGTCATGTCAAGTGAATAACTATAGGTACACAGAGCAATTTCATGCCCTGCATCTATTTCAGTGCCAAATCTATCGAAGGGGTAACCTTATAGTGCAGCATGGAGTAAAGCTGTGTAATTTAGATAGCAGCTTCCTAATTTCTACTCTTAACTGTGCAAACTGCAAGGGCTAGGAGAAAGTGAGGACTGCAGATGCTGGAGATCAGAGCTGAAAAATGTGCTGCTGGAAAAGCGCAGCAGGTCAGGCAGCATCCAAGGAGCAGGAGAATCGACGTTTCAGGCATAAACTTGAAGAAGGGCTTATGCCCGAAACGTCAATTCTCCTGCTCCTTGGATGCTGCCTGACCTGCTGCGCTTTTCCAGCAACACATTTTTCAAACTGCAAGGGCTGTTGTCCAATTTATTATAATTACAGTGAACATCACTATTCTCAAAGCAAAAAAGTGCTGTAGTGCATTTCCCTGGCTTTGCATCATTAGATAGCACTGCTAGCAGAGAGTTATAGCACAAATTAAAGATAATGGGACAAAATTTATTTCCAGTGAGTAGATGTTATGAGGCACAGAATAGTTTTAAAGATATCAAAAAGGTTATCCTGTCCAGAAGATATGAAGAGACAACATAAATTGTTTCAAAAGCTATACTTCCTTGTTTAGATTCTAGAATGAACATTGCTGGACTAAAACAGGGCGGATGCTAATCATGTGATACAAATTGACTAAAATTTCTGGAATGATTCCAGTCAGCAGTTATCAGGACAGAACGTGGACATCAACTACCTGGCATATCACATTCTATCATGATGTTGACCTGACTGTCCACAAACACAAAAAGGCCAGTAGGCGAGATGCCTTCCCCAGCCGCTTCAGAAGAAAGAGGAGCTAATGAAAATCATTATGCCTGAGTGGCACAAAGGGCTTACACATAATTTTGCAGGAATGAACAATGGTCCCAACCAGAGGTTGAAAGCGATTGTTACATAGAAACAATGGTGATAGGATGACAGTAGAGTAGGGCTCCAGTTGCCTCCCATTTTTCCTTTCTTTGTATTTCTCTTTTTTTACACTTTTTATTTTACTTTATCTCCTGTTGACAAGCTTGGTCATGGTAATGGCATTAGTGGCAAGTGAGCCCAGTGTAGACATGAATGGGCCCAGTGCTGACCCGTGGCGGTAGCATTGGAGATGAGTTTGTGTTCCCGGCAGCTTTTGCATTGATAAGGTGGTCTAGTACCAACTCACGGTTGCCGCGCGAAGGTGAATTTTGGTTTTCTGCGGTGTCTGTGTCCAGCAGAGATTGGGCTCCAGTGCAAGACCTGAGAGTATCGGCAGCGACTCTCTCAGTGAAGTGGGCCTGAAACAGACTCATGATGGTGGAGGAGTTGAGTTTGGGCTGGTGCAGTACCTAACAGCGTTGGCAGCATCTGCATTAGTGAGGTCCAGCAAATATTCATAGTAGCGAGGGCTTCAGTGGCGGCCAGACAGTACCGAAGAGTGGGTGACTTTCATTCCAATGGTGAAGGGATCCTAGCCACCAGGCCCATGGCCCATTGCAGAGCACTTAACAAGAGGGACTGTAAAGCTGAGCACTTCCTCTTTATTTCTTTATTCTTCTGTCTTTATATTTGATGTTTTGGTTTATTTTTCTGTGTTTTAAGATGGCACCAAAGAATGGCAACATTAAACAACACCTTTCCCTGTATTTTTGAACAAAATACACATGACATTAAATAAATTCAATCAACTGTCTCTTCTAATTTGAAATTATTCATCCAGGAGCCCCAAGCCATAAACGCAAGAGTAGGTATCTGAAAGGAAATGTTTAATCGAACATTTTCTGAACTCTTGCTTCACTCTGGCAATGAGTTAGTAACTGTTAATGTGACTGTGTTAAGATTTTAGGGCCCACCAGCATCACAGCCACATTCCAGGGTGAGCTAAGCCTGAAGTCTGAACCACTATGAAACTTGGTTTTTGAAAGAAATTTTGTATTTAGTGAAAAAGTGGACTAACTTGACATTGCTATGCCTTCGACCATGACAAAAAGGATTTCTACCTTCAGTCAACTGCACCTATCTACAGGCGAGTTACAATGGAAAAGAATATCCACTGAGCATTGACTTTCAGGACTTGGTCAAAAATCACATGAATTAATGTCCATAGCTTTATTTTGAAATAATTCTGAATTATAGTATCTTTCCTCCTTTAGATATCTTTTGTCTGCTTCTGTATATGTATTGCAGCAACAATCCTCCAGAATTGAATAAATGATTGAGCTGTACTTTAATTTTAGTCCTAAAATGTCTTCAGTGGATTATTTTAATTGTGCATTTCGCAACCTCCGAGTTTAAGGGCAATAGCCCATTTCAAAAGGGAAAAGAAATAAGAATTTTTTTTGAAACCATCTGCTTAAAGAGAGATGCAAAGAAAAGTAAAATAATTCAGTTCATCTCTCACCCTTGTCTATAATGAGCTAAAACCAGATAAGTACCTTCTTCACAGAAGTAGGACCAGTAGTTAGACTCCGGTCACAGACAGTGTGGTGGAAGTGAAAATCCTGAAATTATGAAACAATTATATAGTTTAATCGGGGTGACTGCCAAGTTTTCCAGGATGGATTAAGTAAGACCAAAATGACCTTACGTAATATCATTATGATTTGGAGATGCTAGTCTTGGACTGGGGTGTACAAAGTTAAAAATGGCACAGCGCCAGGTAATAGTCCAACAGGTTTACTTGGAAGCACTAGCTTTCAGAGCACTGCTCCTTCATCAGATGGTTCATCAGGATATACTCCACAACCACCTGATGAAGGAGCAGCACTCTGAAAGCTAGTGCTTCTAAATAAACCTGTTAGACTATATCCTGGTGTTGTGTGATTTTTAACAATAGAATTATCCTACTAATTGATAATTATGTAAGATATAATATAATGTGCATCACAATGCATTGGGTAATGTCACAGTACATGATGTCCAAAATGCTGCAAGTATTGTCTCTGTGTGTCAGTTTGGCTTGTTCTATTTTATGATATAATTTCCTTAGTTGCAGTGTGCTTTTACCCTACCAGGTACAGTGACTGTTACGGGTACCATAAACAGTATGTGCTAAGTCTTTTTTTGACTTATGGAATTTTATTTTTGCAACTTCTTTATGTAATAATATTGGGATCACTATTTCTTTTAACTAACCTAATGCTGTCTCTCCTACAGTGATGGCTTCAAGCAACTTGCAATTTATGATCATTTTCAGCCACTTCCTCGGTATGTACAACTCCTATCAAATTGCAATCTACCAAACACTCTAAAGTCAATTGTTAACAAGAAATCTAAAGAACTTATTAATTTTCAGACTCAAAACAAATCAGTTGATATTTTACATTATTATTACTAGAAAGTATTGCAAAGATATGTGTTTTGTTTCTAAACCTTTTGACACATTTATTGAATGCAATGCAGTTTTTTTAAAAGAATTGTTCATTGGATATGGGTATCACTGGCTGGGCCAGCATTTATTCTCCCTCTCCAATTGCTCAGGGGGTAGTTAAAAGTCAACTACTTTGGAGTGGGTCTTGAGTCACATGTAGGACGAAGCAGGAAAAACAAATGTCAGATTGGGGTTATACAACAATCAGCAGTGGTTTCTTGGTCATCATTAGACTTTTATTTCACTTCACCACATCTGCTGTAATGAGATTTGAGCCAAGATCCACATGACAATTAAACTAAAGTAAAACAATAAAATAACACCTAAAACTGTGAATGCTGGAGATCTGAAACTAAAACAGAAACTCAGCAGATCTGGTGGTATCTGTGGGAGAAAGCAGGGTCAACATTTTGAATCCTGTGACACTTCATCAGAACTGTTAGCAGCTAAGAACAAGTGATATGATTAGGTGGCATCCTTTTGAATTTAGGAATAATTGAGAGAAGAGGATGGTGGCTAAAATAGCCAACCCCCTGCCCTTGTCCCCCACCCACCCTTCCTCACTACAGCCCTATCCCATGATCTCCACCAAAAAAGCACACTGGTGCATCTCTTTGTGGTTGTACCGACTCTGCCTCCATTAATGCTCTCCAGCACCCAGTGACCGGGCAGCATCGGACGGAATGAGGCTTCAGCAGTGTGGCACCTGAAAGACCAAGAAGCTTGCCAGACAACATTTAAGCACATTATTGGTGATTGATTCTGTAGGATTTCCTGTTGGTGACAAACCTCTCCTTTAGTGTGCATGCAGCAGAAACTCATCTGAGCAAGTGAACTGGGAGCTTTGGCAATCTTCCGAGATGGAGCAGCTTCAAAAAATGTTCTAGCCCTGGAATTTTTGTGGTTATTACACCAATGACACTAATTCCTTGACATTAGTTCCCAAATGATTCAAACAATTAATTAGGAATGTTTGCTGAATAGTATTCTGTGCAGTTGGCTGTATAGTAGGTGTTGTGGTTTATATTCAGAGTATCATTTGATTGAAGTCTTGTTCCATTAGCCAAAATATTGAGCAGAAAATTGTGGATTTGGAAGTGCAATGTTTGTGTTTTGCATTTTCCTAGTTTGGAAGTATTCTTACTTGTATCATAAGTATTGAATTGCTTTTAGGATTGACATGAGATTTTCCCCTCCACTTATTTCCAATTCCATACAAGTGAAGAAATTGTTCTTTCCAGATCTTGCCTGTCATTGCATGAACTATCAACAGACGAGGTGTTTCTCTGAGTGAATGTCTAGACAGTGCTCTGATCTTAGTGAGTTTTGGGAAGATTTGTAGCTCAGGTTGAGGTTCTGGATGTAGGTTTGCTCGCTGAGCTGGAAGGTTCATTTCCAGACATTTCATCACCCTACTAGGTAACATCTTCAGTGGGCCTCCGGTGAAGCACTGTACATGGTTTCTGCTTTCTACCAGGACACTCGATGTTGGGTCCTCTACTTTTTGTCATTTATATAAATGGTTTGGATGCGAGCATAAGAGATACAGTTAGTAAGTTTGCAGATGACACCAAAATTGGAAGTGTAGTGGACAGCGAAGAAGGTTACCTCCGATAACAACAAGATCTTGATCAGATGGGCCAATGGGCCGAGAAGTGGCAGATGGAATTTAATTCAGTTAAATGTGAGGTACTGCATTTTGGGACAGCAAATCTTAGCAGGACTTCTACACTTAATGGTAAGGTCATAGGTAGTGTTGCTGAACAAAGAGACCTTGGAGTGCAGGTTCATAGCTCCTTGAAAGTGGAATCACAGGTAGATAGGATAGTGAAGAAGGTGTTTGGTATGCTTTCCTTTATTGGTCAGAGTATTGAGTACGGAGTTGGGAGGTCATGTTGCGGCTGTACAGGACATTGGTTAGGCCACTGTTGGAATAGTGCATGCAATTCTGGTCTCCTTCCTATCGGAAAGATGTTGTGAAACCTGAAAGGGTTCAGAAAAGATTTACAAGAATGTTGCCAGAGTTGGAGGATTTGAGCTATAGGGAGAGGCTGAACAGGCTGGGGCTATTTTCCCTGGAGCATTGGAGGCTGAGGGGTGACCTTATAGAGGTCTACAAAAGTATGAGGGGCATGGATAGGATAAATAGACAAAGTCTTTTCTCTGGGGTTGGGGAGTCCAGAACTAGAGGGCATAGGTTTAGGGTGAGAGGGAAAGGATATAAAAGAGACCTAAGGGGCAACTTTTTCACACAGGGAGTGGTACGTGTATGGAATGAGCTGCCAGAGGAAGTGGTGGAGGCTGGTACAATTGCACCATTTAAAAGACTTTTGGATGGGTATATGAATAGGAAGGGTTTGGAGGAACATGGGCCGGGTGCTGGCAGGTGGGACTAGATTGGGTTGGGATGTCTGGTCGGCATGGATGGGTTGGACCGAAGGGTCTGTTTCCATGCTGTACATCTCTTTGGCTCTATGATTGGGCTGTGTTTGCAACTTTCTGCAGTGGACTGGGTTGATTGCCCTCGTGAAGGTGATGGTGGGCCATTTTCTTCAATGACTGCAGGTACACTTACAATGCTGTCAGGAAAACTAATATGCCTTCCATGTATTGACTCCATCTATACTTTCTGTTGCTTCAGGAAAAGGCAACTCCTCACACCTCCTTATATTCTCTTCCATACTCTGCCATCGCGCAGAAGATATAAAAGTTTGTATACACCTACGAAGAGATTCATGAACAACTTCTTCCCCACTGTTATCAGACTTCTGAACGAATCTCCCAGATTTTAGATTTAATGTTGATCTCGCTTTCTGTGCACCTTCTCTGCAGCCATAACATTGTATTCCTCACTCTGTTCTGTTACCCTAATGCACTTTGTATGGTATGATCTGCCTGTATTGCACGTGAATTTTTTTTAACTGTACCGACGTACATGTGACAACAATAAATCAAATCAAATCAGGGATAGGCAATCACTGCTAGACTAGCCAGTGATACCACAGCTCATGAAGTATTGAAGAAAGAGAAAAGGGAGTTAATTTAGTGCTGTATTTGTTTGTATTTCTTTATTTTATTAGTGGTCTGAACTAACGTGGCTGTTTGCTTTGTGACTACTTTGCCAGTTACTAAGAGCTGACTGGCTTGTTACAACGGGTTCAAATCCTTTCAAGTGCTGTTAACAATTTTCTTTTTCATTTGTTTCTTTTTTTATCTGATGTTTGAAAGCATTCTTCATTCCCCTGTCTTCACAGCTTCAGTTATTGGACAGATTCACCAGTATCAAATCTAATGGTTAGAGTTTATTTCCATTTAATGTTTTTTGTGGTCTGTCTTGAGTATGTGAAAAATGAAGCAGATTGCTAATATGCTGTCCCAGGAATCAGATGGCTTTCAGTCTTGTATTTCGTTTGTTATAGCTGGTAAAAACATTTTATACTTTCATGTTTTCATCAGTTGATGTTAGGCCCACACAAATGTTGTGAGATCATTTAACATTAAAACAAATGATGGCATACACTCAATAATATTTAACAATCCTCAATTTTATTTATATTTAAAGTTGGACTTATATAGTTGTTTCAGGCCACAAATATCTGAAAGAGTTAATACCAAGGAGTGCTTTAAGCACTGCCTACTGTGGTGTCACATAATGCCTGGAGCAGGGACATTATATCAGGGGTCAATAACCGAGACCTGGGGCTCTTGGGGACCCACTGTTCTCACTGTGGGGGGGCCACTGTCATTAGATTGAGAGTTGGGGCCCAAGCCAAGAATAGCATGATTTCTGTCCCAGTCCCTGCTTTTACAGATTTGGTGGGAAAACAGCTCAACATTTCAAAGGAGTAAGAGCTACCACCCAGGTCCTCTTTTACAATGCTTGTCATATCAATACAATTTGTGATTAGTTGCTAATAAGCAACATTGTCTTCTTGGTGGACTATGAAGTGTTTTCTTCCACCCACGCCAGACCAGTTCATGTACATCCCGATTCTAAAAGTGGATAGTAGTAGCAGGCATTGTGAGCAATACTGCAGGACAGTAGTCTGTACTGAGGATTGTTCATAATGCAGTGGACAAGCATATGGCCTAAATGCTGGCAAACGGGATTAGATTATTTTAGGATATCTGGTCAGTATGGATGACTTGGAGTGAAAAGTCATACAGCATTGAAATAGACCCTATGACCTTTGCTTATTTGTTGGTTAACCATTTCTTCATTTATTAATGTGAAAACAGCAGCTGCCTGATGTCTGATTAAAATATTGCAGTCAAACAATTGATAATTAGATGCAGGAACAGAGCCGTTCATGAATGACTCCATTTCAACCAGGGAATATTTATCAGAGAATAATAGAAATTTATTGCAAGGCAGGATGCCATTCAGCTCAGCGTGTCCATGCCAGTCACAAGTTGAGAGTTCTGAGAGAGGTGGCTGAAGAAATAGCGAAGGTGCTGACTGTGATCTATCAAAAATCACTGGATTGGAAAATTGTTGCTGTAACCCCTTGTTCAAGAAAGGATCAAGACAAAAGATGGAAAATTATAGGCCGATTAGCCTAACCTCGGTTGTAGGTAAAATTCTAGAATCCATCATTAAAGATGAAATTTCTAAATTCTTGGAAGTGCAGGGTCAGATTAGAAAAAGTCTGCATGGATTTAGTAAGGGGAGGTTGTGTCTGACAAACCTGTTAGAATTCTTTGAAAATGTAACAAGTAGGTTAGACCAGCAAACCCTGTGGATGTCATCTATCTAGACTTCCAAAAGGCCTTTGATAAGGTGCCTCACGAGAGGCTGCTGAATAAGGTGAGGGCCCATGGTGTTCGAGGTGAGCTACTGGCATGGATTGGGGTTCGGCTGTCTGACAGAAGGCAGAGAGTTGGGATAAAAGGTTCTTTTTTGGAATGCTAGCTGGTGACAAGTGGGGTCCCGCAGGGTTCAGTGTTGCGGCCGTAGCTGTTCACTTTATATGTTAATGATCAGGATGAAGGGACGGGGGCATTCTGGTGAAGTTCGCCGAAGATACGAAGTTGGGCAGACAGGCAGGCAGTACTGAGGAGGTGGGGAGGCTGCAGAAAGATTTAGGTAAAAACAATGACTGCAGATGCTGGAAACCAGATTCTGGATTAGTGGTGCTGGAAGAGCACAGCAGTTCAGGCAGCATCGGAGGAGCAGTAAAATCGACATTTCGGGCAAAAGCCCTTCATCAGGAATAAAGGCAGAGTGCCTGAAGGGTGGAGAGATAAGCTAGAGAAGAGTGGGGATGGGGAGAAAGTAGCATAGAGTACAATAGGTGAGTGGGGGTGGGGATGAAGGTGATAGGTCAGGGAGGAAGGTGGAGTGGATAGGTGGAAAAGAAGATAGACAGGTAGGACAAGTCATGGGGACAGTGCTGAGCTGGAAGTTTGAAACTAGGGTGAGGTGGGGGAAGGGGAAATGAGGAAACTGTTGAAGTCCACATTGATGCCCTGGGGTTGAAGTGTTCCGAGGCAGAAGATGAGGCGTTCTTCCTCCAGGCATCTGGTAATGCAGAAAGATTTAGATAGTTTAGGAGAGTGGTCCAGGAAATGGCTGATGAAATTCAAATTGAGCAAGTGCGAGGTTTTGCACTTTGGAAAAAAGAATACAGGCATGAACTATTTTTTTTAAATGGTGAGAAAATTCATAAAGCCAAAGCACAAAGGGATCTGGGAATGCTAGTGCAGGATTCTCTAAAGGTTGAGTCCGTGATTAAGAAAACAAATGTAATGTTGTCACTTATCTCAATAGGGTTGGAATATAAAAGCAGCGATATGCTTCTGAGACTTTATAAAACTCTAGTTAGGCCCCATTTAGAATATTGAGTCCAATTTTGGGTCCCACACGTAGGAAGGACATACTGGCACTGGAGCGTGTCCAGCGGAGATTCATACGGATGATCCCTGGAATGATCGGCCTAACATATGATGATTGGCTGAGAATCTTGGGATTGTATTAATTAGAGTTTAGAAGGTTGAGGGGAGATCTAATAGAAATGTACAAGGTAATGCATGGTTTAGAAAGGTTGGAAGCTGGGAAGTTTTTTCCGTGATGTAGGGAGACATGGGCATAGCCTTAAAATTAGAGGGGGTCAATTTAGAATGGAAATGAGGAGACATTTCTTCAGCCAGAGAGTGATGGACCTGTGGAATTCATTGCCACAAAGGGCAGTGGAGACCGGGATGTTGGGTGTCTTCAAGGCAGAGATTGATAAATTCTTGATCTCGCAAGGAATTAAGAGATACTGGAGGAGTGCGGGTAAGTGGAATTGAAACACCCATCAGCCATGATTAAGTGGCGGAGTGAACTTGATGGGCCGAATGACCTTGCTTCCACTCCTATGTCTTGTGGTCCTATGGTCTAACAAGTATCCATCCAGCTCAATAATACATTCCTGCTCTTGGTGCACAGTTCTGTATGTTATAGAACTGTAAAGTACACATCTATATATGTTTTATATATTATTAGGGTTTTGTTTTGTCTCTACCGTCTTTGAAGACAATGAGTTCCAGAACTAAACGAGCCTTAGTGTCTAAGAATTTCTCCTGGAATCCTATTTAAGCCTTCTAACTTTTATCTTGAATATGTTGACCTTGCAATTAATGGGAATCGGGCATTCCTGTCCAGCCTATCTAGAATCCTCATCATTTTGTATAGTTCAATTTGGTCTCCCTTTGGCTGAACTTCGAACTGAGTTTCAAAATTGTGGTTCATGAGAAGCCATACTGGATTCAAAATGTTAGCTTTGTTCTCTGTCATCTGATACTGCTAACCCAGCTACATTTCTCCGGCACTTCTGTTTTTAGCTGATATGAAAGCTCCTGTTGTGTGCTCCGCCACAATGTTATCTATCCACCCCCAACAGAAGAAGCCATTTGCTTATTTTCACTTGCATTATTTGCTGTATTTCCTATCTTATTCTCACTGATATTAATGCCAAGGCTGAATCAAAACAGATCAATCTAACCCAAACCAAAATATCTTGAAACAACTATTTGCATTTTTATAATCCATTATCTTCGAAATAAAATGTCCACTCAACTGATGGAAATATTCATATTCATTTTGTGTTTGATTTTATCATTCATTGCATTCTTTGGATTGTTCCCTTTTAAAAATTGCACAAGTATTTATCTGGTATTTTAATTGGTGCTGGTTAGGTAATAAGTCCAAATTGTAATAAAATATGTGACGATGGGAATCAATCTGCTAGTTTGTGTGAGTAAATGTACTTAAGCAAGTGAACCCATTTACAAAGGAAATAATTGTGCAATGTTGTTTAAACATTTTTGCAAGTTAATGGGTCCCAATTCACTGAACTCAAAGTAGGAAAGAATTAGTAACATGCAACAAGCTTAGCTAATACAAAGCATTGTCTGGAAATTACTTTGAGCGATTTTATAAATACTGATTGCATAATTATTTGGATCACATCTTTTTCCCTCTGCCATTAAAATTGAGGTGTTAAACTGCTTATTTTGCAGAGTGGAATTTGCTTCCAGTTTGTTCAGATATTTATAGTTTTCATTACTTGTGTGGTCTCAGTTCATTTGTAAACAAGGTACGCTCTAATTCTGCTCAGGAAGGGAAAGGAAAGCATGTGTTTATGACCTTAGGACATTCTTAAATGCTTTACCGCTAATGAAGTACTTACTTGAAGTGTACTCACTGTTTATATTGTAAAAAGCACAGCAACCAATTTGTGCACAGTGAGGCCTATAAAGCGCAGTATAATTATCAACCAGATAATCGATCTTGGTCAGGAAGTTTTTGTAGCCAGAGCATAAAACAGAACTGTAGTCTACAATTTTGTGGAAAATATGATGTAAAATAATAACCGCTTTTGTTTACAAGAAGGTTTTGGCTTTAATTAAGTTCTCTACTTTAAGAAGATCATTTTTTAACAGGAGGAACCCTGCAGTAGACAGGACAAGACAATCTGGAACACAGGTTCTATAAGCTGTGACTATATCAGTATCACTATGATTGGCTGACAGAAGGATATGATTATGTTAGTTTTCCCTGACTGTGAAGTTAAGTTTCCAGATGTTCCTTGGCATCCCAAATAGTGTCCAAACAGAAAATTAACCAGAAACATTCCTCACAGTGACAGACACATTCAAATGGCAGCAGTCCTGTAGCTGAAACTCAGAACATATGGCAGTGAAGGCAGCTACTCTGCTACCTATTTATCTTGCTACTTTCACCAATATTCACACTCATAATCAATAGTTATGTTTATTTTGAATAATCTTTGCTGGCTTTGTACTGTGTTTCATGAGTAGGGATCAGTTGTAACTAAATAATTGTATTTTGTTATGTGCCCCTTGTTTTATGGTCCTGTCTCAAGCATTTGTACTGATTGTGATTGGAAGGGATCTCCTTATAAATAATGAAACAAAACTCTATTTTGCAAAGATTAAAGATCGCTGCTCCCTAATTATTACAGTTGCTAATAACTGGGTCTCAGTTCTGTTGGATTCTTAGAATCTCTGCAGTATGAAAGGAGACCATTTGACCCATCGAGGTCACATCAATCCTCTGAGGAGCACCCTACCCAGACATTGCACCCTATCCTTATAGCTCCGCATTTTCCATGGCTAATCCACTGAGCCTTACACACCCCTGAATGCTATGGGCAATTTAACATGGCCAAACCACTTAACCTGCACATCTTAGGACTGTGGGAGAAAACTGGAGCACACAGAGAAAACCATGCAGACATGGAGAGAATGTGCAAACTCCACACAGACAGTCACCAGATGGTGGAATTGAATGCAAAGTCCTTGGTGCAGGAGAGACCACTGTGCCACGCCAGTCAGGTAGGTCTGAGCAAGAAATCCTTTCCTTCCAGGCATCCAAAATATTTCTTCCAGGTGAGGCAGCAACTTATATTAATATATCTTTCAGTTTAGCTGCTCAATACATCATCTGTGTATTGGGGAGACGAAATGCAGATTGGTGACTCTTTTATTGAGCACCACCACTCAGTCCACAAGTGTAAATCCAAGCTTTAGTGCACTTCTATCCTTTTAATTCCAGACCTGATCTCTCAGTTCTTGGCCATCTACGATGGCCCAATGAAACTCATTGGAATCTCATTGTTAGACACTTCACAGCCTTCCAAGTTAACTATTTAGTTCAACAATTTTGAATAGAACCACAGCCGTCAGTTCTTCTGACAGTAACTGCTGGCAATGATTTTGCAATTCCCTATGCTCTGGGATCATGGTTTGATATTTTCCTTGTCCTGTTACCATCTCTTTCGTAATTTAGTCTCTACCCCTGTCCACTGTATCACAGTGCTTTGTTTTTGGCTCCCGTCTCTCACTTTCCCTACCTCTGTGCTTCTGTAAAATCTGTACCTCTGTAATACCTTCCTAATCTGATGATAGATCACCAGGTGAACAGGTTAACTCTGCTTCTGTCCCCACAGCTGCCTACTAATCGACACCTTTTACACCTTGTTTATATTTCAAATGTCAAGCATTTGCTGTGCTTTACTTTTGTTTTGGAGATTGTTATGGACGTGGATGAGTGCCTCCTCCACTCTTCAGTGGATCATGGTATGTCCTTTATCTTATGCCGTATTCCTGCTTTCTTTCGATCCCCTTGATTCCTATAAAATGTAAAAATAAATCTCTGTTTCTTGAATTTGTTCATTGACTTGTTCTCCACAGCCTTCTGTGGTTGAGAATTTCACAGTTTCACTACCTTTCTCTTCATCTCAATCTGAAATGGTTTATGCCATATTCTGAGACTATGGCCGCTGGTTCTAGATGCTCCAAACAGGAAAAACATCCTCCTTGCATCACATCTGACCAACCCTGTTAGAGCTTCATACGTTTCAATCATATCCCCTCTCGGTCTTCTAAATTCTGATGAATACAGGCCCAGTTGAACCAATCTCTTCTCTTAGGATAGTCCTACCATCCCTGGTATCAGCCTAGTGAACCTTCTTTTATGGAAAGCATAGATAGGGAGACCAAAACTGCCAGCAATAACTCCAGATATGGTCTCCAAAAGGCCCTGTACAATTGCAGCAAGATATTCCAACGTCTGATCTCAAAGCCTCTTGTAATGAAGGTCAGTGTACCACCTGGCTTCCCAACTGCTTGCTGCACTTATCTATCAAGAGTGTGGTGCTAGAAGTACAGCAGGTCAGGCAGCATCCGAGCAGCAGGAATCCTGATGTAGGGCTTATGCCCAAAATGTCAATTTTCCTGCCCTTGGACGCTGCCTGACCTGCTGTGTTTTTCCAGCACCACACACTTGACTCTAGTCTCCAGCATCTGCAGTACTCACTTTCGCCCTGCTGCACTTATCTGTCTACTTTCATTGATTGATATACAAAGACATCGTAATGGTCCACATAAATACAGATAACATTTTGAAAGAAAGAAATCCCCACAACATAATATGAAAGGAACCTGAAGGGTGTGGGCTCACTTAGAGTCATAGAGATGTATAGCATGGAAACAGACCCTTTGGTCCAACTCGTCCGTGACGACTAGATATCCCAACCCAATCTAATCCCACCTGCCAGCACCTGGCCCATTTTCCCTCCAAACCCTTCCTATTCATATACCCAACCAAATGCCTTTTAAATGTTGCAATTGTACCAGCCTTCACCACGCTCTCTGGCAGCTCATTCCATACACGTACCAACCTCTACATGAAAAAGTTGCCTCTTAGGTCTCTTTTATATCTTTCCCCTCTCACCCTAAACCTATGCCCTCTAGTTCTGGACTCCCTGACCCCAGGGAAAAGACTTTATCTATTTATCCTGTCCATGCTCCTCATAATTATGCAAACCTCTATAAGGTCACCCTTCAGCCTCCGACACTCCAGGGAAAACAGACCCAGCCTGTTCAGCCTTTCCCTATAGCTCAAATCCTCCAACCCTGGCAACATCCTTGTAAATCTTTTCTGAACCTTTCAAGTTTCACAACACCTTTCCGATAGGAAGGAGAACAGAATTACACACAATATTCCAACAGTGGCCTAACCAATGTCCTGTACAGCCACAGCATGACCTCCCAACTCCTGTACTCAATACTCTGACCAAGAAGGGAAAGTATACCAAGCGCATTCTTCACTATCCTATCTACCTGCGACTCCACTTTCAAGGAGCTATGAACCTGCACTCCAAGGTCTCTTTGTTCAGCCACACTCCCCAGAACCTTACCATTAAGTATATAAGTTCTGCTAAGATTTGCTTTCCCAAAATGCAGCACCTTGTATTTATCTGAATTAAACTCCATCTGCCACTTCTCAGCCCATTGGCTCATCTGGTCCAGATCCTGTTGTAATCTGAGGTAGCCTTCTTCACTGTCCACTACACCTCCAATTTTGGTGTCATCTGCAAACTTACTAACTGTACCTCTTATGCTCGCATCCAAATCATTTATGTAAATGACGAAAAGTAGAGGACCCAGCACCGATCTTTGTGGCACTCCACTGGTCACAGGAGCTCCAGTCTGAAAAACAACCCTCCACCACCACCCTCTGTCTTCTACGTTTGAGTCAGATCTGTTTCCAAATGGCTAGTTATCCCTGTATTCTATGAGGTATAACCTTGCTAACCAGTCTCCCATGAGGCATCTTGTCGAATGCCTTACTGAAGTCCACATAGATGACATCCACCCCTCTGCCCTCATCAATCCTCTTTGTTACGTCTTCAAAAAGCTCAATCATATTCATGAGATATGATTTCCCACAAACACACAACCGTACTGACTCTCCCTAATCAGTCCTTGCCTTTCCAAATACATGTACATCCTGTCCCTCAGGTTTCCCTCCAACAACTTGCTCCCCACCAATGTCAGGCTCAATGGCCTGTAAGTTCCCTGGCTTTTCCTTACCACATTTCTTAAATAGTGCACCACGTTAGCCAGCATCCAGTCTTCTGGCACCTCTCGTGTGACTATTGATGATACAAGTATCTCAGCAAAGGGCCCAGCAATCACTTCCCTCTCTTTCCATTGACTTTTCAGGTATACCTGATCAGGTCCTGAGGATTTATCCGCTTTTATGCATTTCAAGACATTCAGCACCACCACCTCTGTAATATGGACATTTTTCAAGATGTCACCATCTATTTCCCCACATTCTATATCTTCCATTTCCTTCTCCACAGTAAACACTGGTGCAAAATACTCTTTTAGTATCTCCCCCATCTCCTGTGGCTTCACACATTGGCTGTCCTGCTAATCTTTGAGGGGCTCTATTCTTTCCCTCGTTATCCTCTTGTCCTTAATGTGTTTATAAAATTCCTTTAGATTTTCCTTAACTCTATTTCCCAAAGCTATCTCATGTCCCCTTTTTGCCCTCCTGATTTCCTTCTTAAATCTACACCTATGCCTTTATATTCTTCTAAAGTTTCACTCCATCTCTGCTGTCTGGACCTGACATCTGGTTCTTTCTTTTTCTTAACCAAAACCTCAATTTCTCTAGTCATCCAGCATTCCCTATACCTACCAGCCATGCCTTTCACCCTAACAGGAATATGCTCTTATTATCCCATTTTTGAAGGCTTTCCATTTTCCAGCCATCCCTTTACCTGCGAACATCTGTCCCCAGTCAGCTTTTGAATGTTCTTGCATAATACCTTCAAAATTAGCCTTCCTCCAATTTAGAACTTCAACTTTTAGATCGGGTCTATCTTTTTCCATCACTATTTTAAAACTAATAGAATTTTGGTCGCTGACCCCAAGTGCTCCCCCACCTCAGTCACCTGCCCTGCCTTATTTCCCAAGTGTAGGTCAAGTTTTGCATCTTCTCTAGAAGATACATCCACATACTGACTCAGAAAATTTTCTTGTACACACTTAACAAATTTCTCTTCATCTAAACCCTTAACACTATGGCAGTCCCAGTCTATATTTGGAAAGTTAAAATCCCCTCTATTATTCATACAGATAACTGAAATCTCCCTTTATTTTTACTGTGGCAAACAACCTAAATCAATATCAATCAAATGTCAATTAACAAACTGCTTGATTATGTCAAATTAAAACAAGGTACAGGTTAGCTAGTGAGTACACCAGTAACACGGTTTATACTGTATGCAATACTTCTGGCAGATACTTAACTTGAAAGGACCAATTTCAGTCATACCTAGCTCTCCATAAGAAGGTTTCCTCTTTCCACCTGGTCAGGTTCTACTTTCCAGGGTCTTTCAGCAGTTGTTCCACCAGATCTGATTTTTCCAGATCTGATTGTCACCTGTAAGGAACATCTTGGCAAATCCCTGTTGGCTCAGTCTTGAGCAGCTGCATCAATTCTGTTTCATTTCTTTTGTACAGTAACTGAAGACTTAAAAGCATTGCCATTTAATATAGTTTTCCTTGCTTCTCCATGGCAGAGGCTTTTGCTGTCTGTGTTGCCTGCATCACTGCAGCAATCTTTCTTCTGTTTCATTGAGTTCCTGTGAAACATTGATAAAACTGCTTAATGCAGTTCTATTAAAGTTTTATTCCCCATGGCAAATTGTGATCACATGGATGTTTCTCCACATGGAGGAGTTTTTAAAATCATTCACAGCATGAGTGCGTCACTGGCTAGGCAGGCATTTATTTCCTGTCCCTAGTTACCCAGAGAGCAGTTCAGGGTCAAACACATTGTTGAGTGTCTGGAGTCACATGTTGGCCTTAAAGGTCATTAGTGACCAAGTGAACCAGATGAGGTTTTCCAACAATTGACAATGAATTTGTGATCATCATTAGACTCTTAATTCCAGACTTTTATTGAATTCAAATTCCACCATCTGTCATGGTGAGATTTGAACCCAGGTCCCCAGAACATTATCTGGTTCTCTGAATTAACAATCTAGTGATAATGCCACTAGACCACTGACTCACCTGAAAATTCCTGGTAAAAAACTATAAGCATCAGGAATTCAATAAAAATCTGGAATTAAGAGTCTAATGATGACCAGGAATTTACTATTCACTTTTCCTGAAGAATCACTCTCTCTTTATTATCCTACAATCAGCATCAGACCTGCCAAATGGTGTTGATCAGTCAGAAAACTGTGTATTCACCTGGATATATCAAAAAACGTTCATCTTCTAATGCAAGGTCCTGAAGAACACCCTCAACACAGGAAACCATTCAGAAACCTGTAAAGAGGATCAGCTCCTCTTTTTACAGCACTAGCTTTTGTTTAAATATCCACCATAAATATTAGTGAATGGATGAAACAATAAGCTGGGAAGGTAAATGGATAAGTTTGCAGGCTTGGCGATATTCGTCAATTGTGTAATTTCGCAGGAATTAGATTAGGATTTTTTTGTGTAACGTTCCCTGCAAACTTTCAGAAATGGGTTTGAGCAATGTCCCATGTCTCCAAATCTAATTCCAAGTCTCGAACTTTTCAGGAGGAATTCGGGAAGCATTCAGGAAGAATTTCCTATTGGAATAGATTTTTAAAATAGAATCCCTGCTGTATGGAAACAGGCCATTCAGCCCAACAAGTCCACACCAACTCTCCAAAGGGCATCCCATCCAGACTCTCCTCCCTACCCTATCCCTGTAACCCTGCACTTCCACTGGATAATCCATCTAACCTACACATCTGTGGAGTGTGGAAGGAAAACAGAGCACCAGGAAGAAACCCACGCAGAAACGGGAAGAATGTGCAAATTCCACACAGGCACTCTCCCAAAGCTGGAATTGAATCTGGGTCGGTGGTGCTGTGAGGCTGTAGCACTAGCCACTTTCCAAGCAAATCCCACAGAGTTTGGGGTGTCAGCAGTTAGGTGGAGTCTGGATACACAACCAGGCTATGATGATCTACAGAATGAGTTTTGGGCTCTTCATCTTGTAACGTTTGTTCACCAATTATGACAAGATATGTGGTGACTCATCCATGTGGTAGTTGTACCACGATGGAAATCTCACTTTCCCAGAGTCATAGAATCCCAGCAGTATGGAAACAGGCCCTTCAGCCCAACAGGTCGACACCAACCCTCCAAAGAGTAACCCACCCAGACCCATTCCCATTCCCTATTATCCTATATTTACCCCTAACTCATATACCTAGACAGCACATCCCTGAACTCTATTGGCAATTTAGCATGGCCAGTTCACCTAACCTGCACATCTTTGGATTGTGGGAGGAAACCCACGCAGACACAGGGAGAATGTGCAAACTCCACACAGACTGTCGCCCGAGGCTGGAATCGAACCGGGGTCCGTAATGCTTTGAGGCAGCAGTGTGAACCACTGAGCCACCATGCTGTATCATCGTATGGGTTAAAAAAATGGAAATTCCCTAATTTACCTGTCATCTAGGCCCAGGCTGACAGAAAGCATGAACCAGATTGCTACTTATTATTTTTTATTTCAAGTATTCAGCCTCTAGCTACAGATAAACACTTCTAAACAATTAATATGTGATGCTACAATCAAAGCTCTAATCCCCTTATGAACTGTCCTGTACGTACACATATGCACACGTGCACAGAGATAGATGAAACATTGATTTGGTCTGAGGGAACACTGGGGCAGCAGTTCAGTGACTATTTGTTCATATAATCTGTTAAGATTATTCTTATGATTCTTGAGTTGTTTAGAACATGACTTTTCCATTGTCCTTCTCCAATGCTTCCAGTGGTTTGTAAGAGGCACGCTTGATTCACTTATTAAAGATCTCTGAGTTATTAATGAAAAGTCATGGGTTATTATTAACTGCTGAAGGAAGGATAAACTGGATTTCTTTAGGCTTCCAGTTGGCTTATTGTGGAGAACAGACAGCATGAGCTCTTAAACTGATCATGTCCAGAGGCTTCTCTATATCTTGCTCATAATCCCAAACTGTTCGAGTACCTGAGAATCAATCACATGATTGTTGACGAGCAGAAGACCTTTGGTTGATGTGCGAGTGACCAGTGAACAATGGCAATCTGCAGTTTGTTGACAACCAAAGGCCCATCTGTACAACCTTTGACTCTAGTTCGTCTGCAATCTCTAGCTGAAACCCACGGTTATGCAAACAGTTTTTACAAAGAGTATCAAATTTCTTGCTTTCAAGTCATTGTAGTTCTTGTAGTCCCTAGTTCTTTCCTCATTCCATCCCACATTAGCAAAGCACAGAAATGAAAAAAGATTTTTTTTACATTTGTGGGATTTTGCAATTAGCACATTGGCTGTTATGTTTAACAAGGTAATATCAACTGCACATCAAATGTAATTCCTCGTTTACACTTCCAGTTGGCCTGAAGCAATGAAAAAACACTGTAAAAGGGTGGATAGGAGCTTCTCAAGACAGGTGCAATAAAATAAATATTGTTTTATAGCTTTTTGAAATAAACTAAGTTAAGCTTTTATCTCCATGAATAATTTTGTTAGGATCATTTTAACTTGTGTTGATCATTGCTTATAGAATGTTCACCAACTGGTAGCCCAGTGTTTGCTTAATGTGAGGTAATGGATCCTCTATCAGTTGCAGTATATTTGTGAAAGAAGCAAGAAGCAAAAAGGTAGAGTTTCAAGGGACAGGATCAGAGATAGGGAATGCCTGATAGTGTCATAGTTATAACTTGCACTCCCATTGGACAATGTGCTTTTCTGGAAACAACATCTTTGAAGAAACTTTGAAGAAATAAAGCAACTTAATGAGTGTTAATGGTTTTGCCAATATTCTCACTAAAAAGCTCAAGCTGTTTAAGGAACAGTAAATATTTAATACCTTCCCTCAGTTATACGATGAAGAGTCTTACCGAATCTGCTTTATAAAAACAATGGTTAAACCATTGCATTCAGATTCTCCCAAGTCTACAGTGAAAATCAGAAAATGAACTCCAGGTTTTCACTCCCAGTGAGCAACACCAGGAAAGATCTTTCAATATATAGAGATTTATTCCAATGATATTTTTCTCACTGTGTTTTATTTTGCTAGTTGGGAAAGCAACCCTTGGACTGCGTGTTCAGTTTTCTGTGGAGGTGGAATACAAACTCGAACTGTGCCTTGTGTCGAAGAGAACATGTATGGGGAAATTATTCCAGTGGAGGAATGGAAGTGCATGTATGCCTTTAAACCAGTAATGATTCAGAACTGCAACCTTTTTGACTGCCCGAAATGGATTGCCATGGAATGGTCACCAGTGAGACATGCTATTTCCTTTTTAACAAAATCTCTTTCATCTATAGTTTTGCTAGTTAATTGGTTACCCTGTATAGTCAAACAGCTCAGCTGTACACTGATATATTTGCCAGTGATATTTCACTTGGTTTCCTGTCAATTGTAAAGCTCTCCAATAGGGAAATACTTTGAATAATGAAAACCAATACTGTGTCATTTTCATGGAATAATTTGATAACTTTAAGAATAGACAGCCAATAAAGTGAGTCTTTGCAGAATGTTGATATAAATATTATGAAGTATAGGATATGTAAACTTACATTGTTTCAGTGTTGATTATAAATTAGTATTGATTTTTTGGAGTGTAAGTGAACAACTGTAAGAGATTAATTAGATTATTTTAATAACTGATGAATGTTCTTTTTGAACATAAAGTCAATAAGAATCTCTTTTCTCACAGTGCACTGTCACATGTGGCCGAGGTCTGCGATATAGAGTTGTGCTGTGCATAGACTACCGAGGGCAACACACTGGTGGATGTAGCTCACAACTCAAACCTCACATAAAGGAGGAGTGCACTGTGCCAATTCCATGTTATAAAACAAAAGGTGATTTTATAACAATTTATGACAATCTTGTTCCTTCATCTGCTAAATGGAAGGAATGATCTTCTATTGGGATTCATAAAATAGAGCAAACTTGCAAAAATTAAATCCTAAAGGTCCAGTAATGCATTTAATAGATCTGTTTATAGGAGAGTTGGAGTTTGGATTTTGCTTTAGTTGTCCATGTTCAGTAATGTCCATACCATGATTTCTGAAGCATACTGCACCTTTTATAATCTTTCTGCTTCCACTCCTATTACTGTTTAAGTGCGTCCTTTGGTGCTTCATCTCATTCATGAGTTGTTGTCAGAGACATTATCGACATGCAAACATCCCTTTGCAACAAGTTCTGCAAAGTACAGTTAGCTTCTGTAACATGTCATTATCACCTTACCTTATCTCTCCTATACTACCACTGATTTACCAAGTCACACTGTCTCAACATTGGAAAGCTGGGACTCAACCTATTCCATTCTGGTCACAGTTTGATTTCTGACACAACTTTTTCTTATTCATTCACGGAATGAGGGTGTCGCTGGCTGGGCCATCATTTATTGCCCATCTCTAATTGGCTGTTAAGAGACAACCACATTGCTGCAGATCTGGAGTCACATGTTGGCCAAACTGGACAGATTTTCATGGCAGATTTCTTTCACTAAAGGACATTAATAAACCAGATGTGGACAATGGATTTGTGCTCATCATTAGACTCTTAATTCAGATTTTTATTGAATTCAAATTCCACCATCTGTTACAGTGGGATTCAAACGTAGATTTCCAGAATATTACCTGGGTTTTTTGGATTAATAGTCTAGCAATAATACCACAAAGCTATTGCCTCATTTGTCATCAACATCAAATGTTTCTCTCTTGAGAGATGCTGCTAACCTTGTTGGGTATTTCCAGTATTTTGTAAACAGGCATAATGAGGCACTGTTCTGACCATCTGGTGACCTCCTTAAAGAGTCAGTTTATTTAATCAGGATTTTCCTACTCTTCAGAAGTCCATGCTGGCTCTCTTTGATCAGATAATTGTCCAAGTGTTGGTCATTCTTTTTGACAATATTGTTACTTTAAAAAAGTTATTTTGTCCTTTTTTTTTGAAGAGAGGTTGTAAAGGCAGAAGTGCCAAAGAGTATAGTTTAACAATGGAAGGGGAGTGGCCAGTTCTCCCATTTCCGGTTTTTCCAATTTGTTTTAAGCTGTAGCAATCACAAGATGTCAGATTCTGGGAGAGTTGCAAGCTTCAGTAAAGAATTGCTCTGAAGTTCTCTGAAATCTCTCTCTGGATGCTATTCCTTCCTGCTTGTAAGAATCTGTGTTTGAATCTACACTTTTGCCAATGGATGCTTATGGGATGTTACTATATTGGAACAGTTAATTAGTAACAGGTACTGTATCAGGTCAGTTAGGTTTTCCAACAGTTAAGTTATTCTAAATTATGTTTTTTTTTATGTTTCAGCTGTAGTTTTATCTAAGTTTTGTTTTGTTTAAAGCAAGTGGTTTGCATCACACCTGGATTTTCCACTTCACATTTGCCTTTGAACTGAGAAGAAGTTAGGTTGCAGGCTACCTTTTTAAAAAGAGTTGGAAGGGGTCTGGTTAATGATTGATTCCAGTAGAGTTCCTACAATTGATGCTAACCGTCTGGGCTGCAGGCAGAACAGTTTTAAAAAATGTCCACCTGCATCTGTAACATGCTGCTGGCGACCTTGATGAGCAGAGTGTGGAACTGGTGCCATCTCAGTGTGTGGAGGTCATCACATTGACTGTTGCTCTCGCAGTCCCATCTGTACCAGAACTCTGTAGTGAGCACAGCAAAGATGAGGGCACGGAGAGAGATTCGTCTGGGGTTTTGGAGGTAGAGAGATTGGGAGCTCAGGGAGACAGGCAGTGAGAGTGCAGGAAGGGGATTGGGTTTTAGAGGCCAGGTGTGGGGGCTTAACACCTTCTGGGGAGAGATTGCCCCAGTGCAGACAGGACACCCTCCAAATGCTGTGCACTGCTTCATACCCACCTTTTCGACAGATTTTCTTTCAAGGAAAAGAACGCTCCCACTGTCTGCCATGTGCCCACATGTTATGGGCAGCATAATATCCAATTAAAAAACTGAATTGCATTTTAATGATCATTACAATGGTGGGTGGGTCATTTCGGTTTCAGCTGCCACCCATTTATCACATCATGGGCCCAGGTTAGGCATGGGTCTGAGAATTCCCCCACTGAAAACATTGCTAACAGTGTAGCGGGGTGGCAGAAGGAAATACAATCCAACCATTGGTTTCCTCCCCCCTTATTATAAAGTAACATTCACAATTCTCTAATATTCAAGGCAGAATTCTTGTTCTATACTGAAAGCAGGAACTTAATAAGTTGTACTATGAATTAGTATGAAAATTGTGCTGTGAACTTACAAAGTCTCTAGTGTTACCTGTGTGGCAGACTAAATATGCCACTGGTATCTTACTGAACTGCTTTTAAGATTATCTGAATGGACTATAATGAATAGCGAGCCCAGAGGACTGCTCCAAAAAATGGGAAGTTCAAATGGAGAGAGAATAAGTCTCAGGGCTCCTTGTTCTGCAGACGATATGTATGCCATGGGAATAGTACCTCATTATTCTAGAAAATAGATCCATGGATTATATATCTGTTTAATTTAAATGCTCTATAATATTTTGAGGACTTCAGTTCAGAAGCTAATATGATTAACTCAGCAGGAAAGAATTCTTAATTGAATAGTACAATGTAATTATTGTTTTGAATGTGTCTGGGGACCCATGGGTTTGATATATGTATGGTATTTCCAGAAAAACTTCCTGTGGAAGCTAAGGTACCTTGGATTAAGCAAGCACAGGAACTGCAGGAACCAAAAGCTGCATCTGAGGAGCCAACGTGAGTTCATGGGTTTTAATTTTCACATTATGCTTAATGCAGTGTTTATTTAATAGTGAGTCAGTTTGCACAGCACATTTTAGTGGTCTGCAGTTTGTCCAGTTGGATTCTAATGTTTGAGGACTGAACACTAAATTGTGTTTTCTCACGAGCTTTGGGACCCTGAAGTTGGCACCAAGTCTTAATTGGCAGTTACCGAATTGCAGTGTGCCTAAGGGTGAAATCTGCCTGGCGGAGCCCTCCTACACTTGCCACCCGATTGAGAGTATCAGGTTGGAACCTGATGCTGTTGACCCAGTTGGAGAGCCAGCAGCACTGAAGGCTCAGCAACACAATTAGGAGAGCCTGGTGTTGCTGAGGATGATCAGTGAAGATTGAGATAAATGATTATTTCTGATTTATGTCTTGTTAATGGGTGTTATATATGCTCATTGTGAATTTACATGGACCTGAATTTCATCCTCTATACATGTTTTGAAACGTCCTGGTTCAAACTCATTAATGGTTCTATAAACAGATAGACATATAATTGATCGTCTTGCTCACAAGAGTGCAGTTGGTTATCCTAACACTTCTTTCTTGATAGTTGACTGAGGTGGAATAAAGGCCATTAAAAAGTCAATGCAAGGGTGACAATTTGTTCTGTCTTGGCAAAAGAAATAGTTCAATGGCTAAGCAGCTGAAACCAAATACAATTACAATCTTTTTGATAACCTTTGTCCTCCTCAATGTCAAAGCATGACTTTGAACACTTGCTTGATCTTTGTTTCCAGTGTAGTTGTCTCTTGGCTCAGGCACAGCATAAAAACTTCCAAGTTTCACTTACAGGCCCCTCATGTTTGCACACCTCAATCCCAGTGCAAAGTTCTGCCCGTACACTGTTCCTTCCATGTAGCCAGCAGCGATCCAGAAAGGAAATCTTGGCCCACTGCTTTTAATTTTTTTAAGTATGGGAATGTTGTCTAAAAATCTGCTAACAACATTATTATAGGCAGTTGGCACTGAATTGTGCATCAGTTTGTAACTCCCATGGGAAATAATGTCTGTAATGTAGAAATGACAAGCAGTTCAGTAGCATAGCCATTCCATCATCGAGAGATCTTATAGTGAATGGGCTTAATGTGCCAGTAAACCTTCACCATATATCAAAGTAAGTTAAATATTAAGAACAGTCATTGACGGATTTAAGTAAAGCCATAATGAATAAGAGTGAGTGATGCTAATATGAGCTGAGCTTAGAAGTATAAAGAATGCGTTCCTGAGAATTTTGGTGAGCTGTTTAAACTGCAGCAGAGCTAATCCAGATCCATTTGGCTCAATTTTGAAGATTTGCATTGTGGAACATTGATGATACTTTACTATTAGAACTTGAATTTCATAATTCGCATCTTGGACCTAGTGGGTCACCTTATTAAAAATGTGCTGTAGTTGAACAATTGAATGTGATGAGAGAAAAAAAAAACTTGTTCATAGAGGAGGACTTGGAGACTGAAGATGTGTTGTGTATTTGACCGATTGTACTGGGTAATTCCTTTTCAAGAATTAAGTCCTGCTTTGCAGAACAGAATCTTAATTCCAAGGTTTCAGTAATTTATGGAGGAAACTGTAGTGATGCATGTTATCATGTAAAGGGGTCAGTACAGGGGCAAGAGGACACGGTTAAAGGGAGGCCCAATCTAACACAAGGCAAAAACAGCACAGAACAAAGCAAGAAACTGTTCTCTCTTTAACCAGTAGATTAAAGAACCATTTCATGAATAGCACCAAGTCTGACCTAGAAAGTATGCATTAAAATAATGAATTCAGTGATGAATTTAAAAAAAAACATAATGAAAGACCGGATTAACAGAGCATGATTAAGAGTAGTTGAAAAGCAAGTTTAAGAATATATTTTGCTTTCTTAAATGAAGGTTAAATCTCCAACAATGACTAAAAACTGAAGGAATGCGATTGCACAATTCTCAAAGTTAATTTGCAATGCCAAAGAGGTTGTTTCACATTAATAGGATTTGCCATGCCATTAAACAAGTACTTAGACTGAAATGGACAAAGTCTAACTTTCTGTGTGATCTTAGTCCCTATCAATGACATTAATACAGGGACTTCACACCATTCAGTATAAGTGATGGGGCAACCACAGAATTGCAGAAGTCTTGCAACATGGGAGGAGGTCATTCAGCCCAAAGTGCCTGTACAGGCTCTTCAAATGAGCATCAATCTCCTGCCTCTCCCCCATACCCCTGCACTCTATTTATATCCAAATACTTATCCAATGTCCTCTTGTATACAATTGACCCTGCCTTCTCCATACTTCTGGATAATGCATTCCATATCCTACTTAATGTGTGATGACATTTCTTCTCACGTAGCCCTTTGCTTTGTTTGCGCATCACTATAAATCTATGCCCCTTACCCCCCCCCCCCCCCGGCCTTCATTTGCTTTTATTTTTACAAGTTGGAACAGTTCCTCCTTATCTATTCCTTTCTGGTCCCCTCATGTTTTTGAAAACATCTGTCATATCTCCTCTCAGCTTTCTTCTATCCAAGAAGATCAGTTCCAACTTCTTCATCCTATCCTCATAACTGAAGTTTCTACTTCCTGGTACCATTCTTGTAAATTACTTCTCTCCAAGCATTCACATCTTTCCTATAATGTGGGATCCACAACTACACGCAGTACCTCAGCTGAGAGCTAGCAAGTGTCATACACAAATTCAGCATATTGTTTCCTTGTTCTTGTACTCTATGGCCCTATTAATAAAACTAAGGATACTTTATTAACTGTTCTGCTTACCTGTTCTGCCACCTTTAATGTTCAGTGCACATATACCCCTGGTCCCTCTGATCTTTCACTTTCTTTTGAATTGTACCACATAATTTGGGTTGTATTTCAGTGTTCTTCCTACCAAGGCACATCACCTCAGACTTCTCTGCATTGAGCCTCACCTACCACCAATCCACCCACCCCATCAACCAGTCAATGGCCTTGTGAAGACCACACAGTCCTCCTCCACAGTTGATAATTCTCCCAAGTTTTGTGTCATCTGCAAGCTTTGAAATTATCTCCTGCACATTAAGATCCAGATCACTAAGAATCTATCAAGAAAAGCAAGAGTCCCAACATCAACCTGACAGTCAATGAGATGCCTTTTGCAAGTAACTTTTGGATTTCTGTGCACCTGTCTGAAAGTTGCTGTCTGATTTGTACTTAAATAACGATGGGAGCTGCTGATCTCACTGTTCCTTTTCCAGCAAAATCTGAGCATGGAGTGAAACCTTCATGTTCCCAGACAAATTGTTGACTCATCTCACTAACATCCCGATCATAGGAAGCCACCTTGTTACAGTAGCACCATCACATGGAGTAGAGAAACCAGATTGTTCAGTGGGATTTTAGTTCTGTGAAGCAAACAGCTGGGAAATTGTGCCTCAAATTGTTGCATATTGGGCAGAGAGCAAATGAGGATTGTTGTTATCATAACCTCTCATCAAATCCTTCACTCTGAAGCAATTACCTTGAGTTTAACTTGATCCTAATTTCTCATGCGCATTTCTTAACTGATCTTTGATTAACATTGACTACCATAGGCAATAAACTCATTGCGTATATCAGAAATTGTGGCATTATCATGCTGAAGATTAGATTAGATTAGATTACTTACCGTGTGGAAACAGGCCCTTCGGCCCAACAAGTCCACACTGACCCGCGAGGCATAACCCACCCAGACCCATTCTCCTAACATTACGGGCAATTTAGCATGGCCAATTCACCTAACCTGCACATTTTTGGACTGTGGGAGGAAACCCACGCAGACACGGGAAGAATGTGCAAACTCCACGCAGAGAGTCGCCTGAGGCGGGAATTGAACCCGGGTCTCTGGCGCTGTGAGGCAGCAATGCTAACCACTGTGCCGCCCACTATGAATCAGCTACAGCCTTTAGGAACACGGAAAGGGTGCAATGAGGCGATTGAACTGTTATTACCAACAAAAAAAAAAGTAACATTGCTCGCATCAGAATATTACTCGTCGAAATGTTGTGCATTTTGCTAACTCATTGTGGAAGGTAACAGTCACATATCTGGATTATCAAGTCTTATGTTGCACTATGGATATTATTGACCATTATTTTCTTGTTTCTTCACAGATTCATTCCTGAGCCCTGGTCACAATGCAGTACTTCTTGCGGAGTTGGTGAACAAGTACGGATGGTCAGGTGCCGTGTCCTGCTTACATTCTCCCAAACGGTGGAGGAGCTTCCCGATGAGGAATGTGAAGAAGAAAAACCACCCACTAAGCGAACTTGTTTCTCTGCTCCATGTGAAGATGGTACTGCAACATATGATTTGGAGGTGGCTTCCTATGGTCGGGATGACAATGAGATGGAAGAACAGTTTGACTGGGAATATGAAGGTTTCACCCCATGCTCAGCTTCCTGTTTAAGAGGTACTTTTTATATAGATATTATACAGTTGACTTCCTTAGCTGAGTTTGGTCCTGGATCTTTGCAGATGAGTCTGCTACGTAATTATTGCTTCGTTCCATTACACGGCAGGAACATTGACACAACAAGTTAATGTCAACAAGTTATTTGATCACAAAAAGTATTGCAATATAAGTTGAATTTCATAGCTGTCTATTTTCAGGAATTGATTAGGACCATGAGTCCCAGCTACATTTTCTTTCATAGAGTCAAAGAATGATTACAATAGAATCATAGAATTATTTCAATGAAAGAGTGCATTCAGTCCATTATATATGTGCTGATTTCTGATAGAACATTTCCCTCGTGCCATTTCCCTGCCTTTTCACCTGCAGCCTTGTATTTTTATTTTCCTTTTCAGGAATAATCCAATTGCCTTATGAAAGCTTCAACTGAACCTGCCTCTTCTGAACCTGAACCTACAAATCTTCTCAAAACTTGCTGAACCTGCCTGGATCACACTCAGTGAAATGCAGATTTTAACTGCGTTAAAAAAAGTTTTCCTTGCACCGCTGTTGCTTCTTTTGCAAATTACCTCAAGCCTGTGTCCTCCTCTTCTCGATCCATCCAATAGGATCCGTTTCTTGCCATGTGAAAACTTAATGGGCCGAATGGTATAACAATTCTGTGATTTATACATTGTCCAGATACCTCATGATTTTAAACACCGCAACCAAAGGTCCGATCAACTTCTTCATCTGCAAGGAGTACATCCCAAGCTTTTCCAATTTATTTTCATAACTGAAGTTCCTCATCCCTTGTACCATTCTCATAAGTTATTTTCTGCACTCTATCTAATGCCTTCACTTCCTTCCTAAAGTGTCTTGGCAGAATTAGACACAGTATTCCAGTTAGACCAAATCTTATTTTAATGCAGATTTAGCATAGCTTTCTTGCTTTCATGCTGTCTTAAACTCTACCTTCAATGATTAATGCATATTTACATCCAGATACTTCTAGTCCTGCATTCACTTTAGAATTGTAACCTTTGTTTTATGTTGTCCCTTTTTTTACTAAAATGAACCACTTGACACTTTTCTGCATCTTTCCATTCACCAGTGTGGTTTAAATAGCTTCCATTATCATCCTCCTATAGTTCACTACATTTCCAGGTTTTGTATCAGTAGCAATTATTTTAATTGTGCAATGTGCATTTGTACTGAGACATAGGGAGTTTCCGTGTCAAAGTTGGAACACTAGAAGTAGGCTAAATGGGTGGGGTCAAGCTCCCACAGAATCAAGCTTTTTAGTTTTAGTTTTCAGTAGGAATTGTAGGGGTGTTGAAGCTGGATGTGGAAGCTGTTTTTCCTCTCTTGGTTACAGTTAAAGTGACTGGATCTCTTCCTGCTGCTAGAATTGCATGGGAGATGATCTGTATGACTGAATTTGCCTTTGTCAAGGGTGTGTTTATGGGATGTTACAATATTGGAGCAGTTACTGTTTAGTAGTTAACTATTATTCAGTTAAGTTTTCCAATAGAGTTAAATTATTCCATTCCAATTTCTTTCTTCCTTTGTTGTCTTTTAACTATAGTGTATGAATAAAGTGTGTTTTGCTTCAAATCTGGTGGTTTAACCAACTGAATTGCATCCAGAAAGCAACATCTAACGCTTGCTTTTAAAAAAGAAAAAGTTAGGGTCCAGGCTACCTCCTTAATATATTTTGAGGGTATTTGGCCTGGTCCATAACAATATACTCTAGTCCTCATATTCCCTTAGCTTTCTATTTAAACTTAATAGTTGTTATGGATTGTGGATATTGGTTCCTTATTTAGTTAAGGAAATCAAATAACATGCTCACTATTTCATGATGAGTTAACAAAAATTAAAATAGAATGCAAGATCAAATTTTTTGGGACATAGTTTCAAAACATCTTAAGGATACCTTTTTTAAATTCTCTTGTGGGACATAGGCATCACTGGCTGGGCCAGCATTTATTGCCTGTCCCTAGTTGCTCTGGAGAAGATGGTGGCAAGCTGCCATAAATATCAAAATAACGAGTAGGTACATTTTGCCTATGTATCTGATGGTGTATGTTATCCACAGAGGCTATCGCCTGAAAGATATTTTATTTCCCAGTGATTAACGGGTTAACAGAACATTTCTTATTGTTTTTGGACTTTACTGTGCTCCAATCTTACTGTAATCTGGAGCTGGATTGGAAATTGGGCTGGATTTTATGCAGCCCGAGATAACATGAACCATGGTGCCAGGACCAGTTAATCACAGGAAGGAGCTCATACAGGAACCCCTGCCTCTGCCAGAGAAATATCGATTAGCTCCATTAATGAGCCTAATTCCAAAGAAGAGCCATGGGATGCCGAGCATTAACTGTTTCAAGATTAGAGTGGTGCTGGAAATGCACAGCAGGTCAGGCAGCATCCGAGGAGCAGGAAAACCGATGCTTCGAGCAGGAACCCTTCATCAGAATATTTCCTGTTGAAGGGCTCCTGCCCAAAACGTTAATTTTCCTGCTCCTCGGATGCTGCCTGACCTGCTGTGCTGTTCCCGCACCACTTTAATCTTGACTCTAATCTCCAGAATCTGCAGTCCTCACTTTCTCCTACAACATTAACCATTTCCCCACTCCACTGATGCTGTCAGAGCTGCTGAGTTTTTCTCATATTTTCTGTTTTTATTACACATCTCTATCATCTGCAATATTTTGCTTCTGTGAAAGTTTAATTCTAGCACCTTCAGTACCTGTTTACTCAGCAATGCTGCTAAATAATTACATATTGCTAAAGAACGCAATGTTGCTGAGGGAAAAGACCCTGCTGGCATGTTAGACCATAAACATGTTGGTACCTCCCAGGATATTCTATACTCCTAATGTGATAGTAATGAGCAAAAGTCTGGGGAAGGTATGAATGTGAGAATGTGGGTGAGTGTTTGAAACTGGGTGAGGTAATGAGGTTGGGTGGGTGAGTGAAGGGTGGGCAAGAGAGGGAGGGAGAAAGGGGGAGAGAGGTGAATGGGTGGGTGAGTGTGTTTGAATGAGTGAATGTAGATGACTGGGTCAGTGAGGATAAGTGGAATCAGGAAGGTTAGCGCGTTGTGTGTGGGAGTGGCTGGGCAAATGTGTCTATCTATCTCTCACTCTCTCGCTCTCACTCACGCACACACATACATACATCCACCACCATATTTCCCCAATAGCTTATGTCTAAGGCAAGCTGGAAATGGAATCAAACTGAAGTTGAAAGGCAGCCCATTTCCAAACTCCACTTTCATGAAAATTCTGCAAAGGCAAGCTCGGAGTTTGTTCCTCCAGAGCTGAACCAAGACCAGAGTTAGCTAAACTCAGTACCTTAGCTCGACTCTGTTCCTTCATGGTGTCTCCATGGTTAGCACTGTTGCCTCACAGCTTCAGGGGCCTCGGTTTGAAGAAGTTCAGATCAGATGGATTGGCCATGCTATGTTTCGCATAGTGTGTAGGGGAGGTGCATTAGCCATGGGAAATGCACGGTTACAGGGATAGGATGGAGGGCATTTCTCTGGGTGGGATGCTGTTCAGAGGGGTAGTGTGGTCTGCTTCCACACAGTAAGGATTCAATGATTTTATGAACTTCACTAATATTCAGGATTTGGATCTGGTCTTTTTCTCTCTCTAACTCAGCATCTTAACCAAAACAGCAAACAAAAAAGTTTTATTTTTTAGCTCTGATGCTTGACATTTTTGTGGTTATTTTTATTGATTCCTCACTCAAGTTATTCATTTATCAATTTGTTGCCTTGTAATTAATTTATTTAAATGTGTGTTTCCTGCTGTGGTAAACTTCATCTGCTCATTGGCTGTCATGAGTAAGAGAACAATTGAAATGTTCCCCACCCAACTTCAGTGAAAAATTATCAGTTGTGTGAATAAAGCACCTTCTACATTGTGATTACACCATGTTCCCATTATGTCTTGTTAAATCATCCTGGAGAAAAGTTAACTCATATTGGAGAACATTTTTCTGATTTTAAAATAGGAAACAATTCATAGTCTTTTTCAGAACTTGTGCCCATGGGTTTAAGTAAATAAAACAGGCAAAAAAAAGGTGCATTTTTTGCACTGTTTATTACAGAATCTACTGTGGCAGTTGTGTTTTGTATTTTCAATGTATTTGAAAGTTTTTGCAGAACGCTACAAGTGACTCACCAGCAAATTTTTTTTTAGTATTGCCTTTCGATGAATAAATTAGTGTAATATGTGCACCGTATCCAAATCCTTTGATAATTCTGTGTGTATTTTTACTTCCAGGGAAACAGGAAACAATAGTTGTGTGTCGAAACAAACAAACACAGGAAGACGTGGATGACACTTTGTGTGACAATTTCAAACGGCCTCCACACATGGTCCGAACTTGTGGTACTGACCCTTGTCCTCCCAGGTATGTATCATTTCTGGGCAACAGCCTTCAAAGATATTTTGCACTTTTAATTTACAGCATGAGTTGAATATCACAATGAGGAGTATATTCAATTAAATGAGATGAGCCTAGAGTGATGTGAAGGGAAATGTGTAGAAACCTATTCATGTCTTTCATTCCTGCGTTGAGCTGTAGTTTTAAGGAGGGAAGAGTATGTTTTGTGAAGCTCCGTATAGCTTACAGTTCATCTGATGTCAATGTAATGCAAAAATCATGACTTGGGATCTTTCCTTGCACAATCCATCTTGGCACATTAGAGTGTAAGAGCACACTTCTGACAGATGCATAGCCAACCTCAGTCAAGTATCCAATGTCAAATTAATCTGCATTCGTTTATTGATCTGAAATTTTGTCATCACAGAAATGAATGGGTGAAGGTAGGGAAGTGGGTGGCAGGAACGCTATGAAGGAGCCAAGTGACTGCTGCTGCCCGTGAACTCTGAATCATGCAGTTCGAGTAGCTTAAAGGACCAGGTAGCAAAACAGTTTAAAAGTAACCACTAATTTGACTTACATTGTCCCTTTAACTTCTGCTTGACATCACACTCAGCTCGACTGTGATGGAATGCTTTGCATCCAGCATCATTGAACTGGCAAATGACAGGTAGTACAGCATTTAACGTCTGGCAAGACTGTTGTTTATGGTTCAACTGAGCTAAACTATTTGGACAAATGCTATATTATGTTAAACAAAAATGGACAGCAACGCAGCATTCTCACCTAATTCTGTACCTAAGTATGGGGTCTGTAGGATGATTTCAGCTTCAGTGAAGTCCACCCTGGCTTGGTAAAGAAGACCCAGCAGAAAGCGAGGCAAATGCAGCCTAGTCTATTCCAAGCACTAATTTGAAATCTAAAACTGTTTTATAGGTGATCCAGTCACACTTCATATTCATAACCTTCAGGATTATTGGGTGATACAGTAAAATATAGGGCAAATTCAGCCATGCAGAATTTCTGTGTTACTAATCTAGTCAAATAGTGACTGGGCTACATGCTTATAAAAAACTAAGACTTTAAATTAAAATACATAAATCTATCCTTTAAATTAATGATTCATCAATTGCTTAAATAATCAGCTGTTCATGTTTGGAAGTTGCAGATCGAGCTATCAAAATGCCTGCCAAAGTTTGGGATAGACAGTTTGAGTTTCAGATTGCACAGGCTGTTCACTAATGTGTTACAACGTGATTTAAGACATTGACCGACAGCTCCGGACCCTGTCAATTCTCAAAATGGTGGATCTGTCCCATCCCTGGGGAAGCCCCTGTGTGCACACACCAGCCATTTCCCCGAGGGAACGTTGTGTTCTCCTATGTAATACTCTTGTACCTCGTCAGTAGTCCGTTATATATCAGGATTATAAAGAGCCTGAGAGCAGATTTCTTGCTTACTCTGTCATTGAGGACATGGTGCAGTTGAACTAAGTAAACAGAGGAAATTGGAAGTTGGTTTCCTTTAGAACTCATTTCTGTAAAATTAGAAACACTCTTGGGATTTCATAACCTTTCAAATAACCAGAAACGTGTCTATGGTACGAGCCGCAGAACAGTATTCTTCCTAATTTTTATGATTGTTTATTTTTTCTACTGATTTGCTTCGGAATGCAAACCTGTTGGAAATATTCTTGAAATTGTGGTTACAATTTTCGGTTGTCCTGCAGGGAATTTTCCTCCTGTGCGTTTATTAAAATGAAATCTGTGCAGCAACTGATTACACTGGTATATCTCAATGCAATTCACTTTCAGGAGTCACTATTGAATTATATGAGCAAACAGGGAGGTCTCACCAATAGTAACTGATAATGAGCTTCTTTTTAACTCACTCTGACACTTCCTCCGTGAGAAACTTAGATAGAGTTTTGTATTGGGAAGGATACAAATGTGAAAAGCCACATTTTGTTGGAGCTTGCACTCATCAGGATGATTTGCAAGAACTCTAATTCAAGGGGAAAGCCAAAATTGATATTGCATGGTTTTTCAAAAATCACTAGTGTCAGGGAGGGTCCCAGATGACTGGAAAATGGCTAATACAGCAGGCCTTTTTAAAAAGAGAGGGATGCAGAAGACGGAATTCTGATTAGCCTGATCTCGTCGTTGGTAAGATTTCAGAGTACATTACTAAGAATGAGATTACAGAGTACTTGGAAGTGCATGGTAAAATAGGGCTGAGTCAGTGCAGCATTGTCAAGGGAGGTCGTACCCGACAAATCTGTTTGAGTTCTTTGAGGAGAAAACTAGCAAGCTCAATAAAGGAGAGCCAGTGGATGTGATGTTTGGGGTTCCAGATGGCCTTTGACAAGGGGCCATGCACAAGGCTGTGAAATAAGATGAGAGCCTATGGTGTTAGGGGCAAGGTACTGGGATTGTTAGAGTGTTGACTATCTGGCAGAAGGCAAAGAGTAGGGATAAAGAAGTCTTTTTCCAGATGGCACCCGGTGACAAATAGAGTTCCACAAGGGTCAGAGTTTGGAACTATCACTATTCACATTATACATTAACAATCTGAAGGAAGTGAGGACATTGTTCATTTTGCAGGTGACACAAAGGTAGGTGGAGGGACTGGTGGTGTTGGGAAGGCAGGGAGGCCTCAGAAACACTTGGACAGACCAGGGGAATAGTCCAAGATGTGGCAGATGGGACACTATTTTCTAAATGGGGAAAGAAGCACAGAGGGACTTGGAAGTCCTATTTTAGAATTCTTGTAAGGTTGATATGCAGGTTCAGTTAGCAGTTAGCGAAGCAAATGTAATGTTAGCATTCATTTTGAGAGGAATAAAATACAAGAGCAGGGATGTGCATCTGAGGCTGAACAAAAGCTCTGGTTAGATGCATTTGGAATATTGTGAGCGGCTTTGGAACCCATATCTACACAGTGACATGCTAGCCTTGGAGGGGGATCTAGAGAAGGTAAAGAAGAATGATCCCAGGAATGAAGGGCTTGTCATATGATGAGAGGTTGAGGACTCTGGATCTGTACTTAATGGAGTTTATAGATGTGGTGGGATCTCATTGAAACTTATAGAATCCTGAGAGGCCTAGATAGAATGGACTTGGAGAAGATGTTTCCACTGATGGGAGAGACTAGGACCTAAGAGTACAGCCTCAGTGAAGAGACTACCCTTTAGAACTGAGATGAGACATTTCCTCAGATGGTTAATCTGTGGGACTCATTGCTGTAGAGGACTGTGGGGGCCAAGTCATTGAGTGTCTTTAAGACAGGGAAAGGTTCTTGACTGGAAGGGAGATTATGGGGAGAAAACAGAAGAATGGAGTTCAGAAACGTATCAGCCATTATTGAATGGTGGAGCAGGCGTAATGGGCTGATTGACCTAGTTCTTTCAAGTATGCCATGGTCTCGTGGAGTAAAGAATGTGGATTGGTTGATAAGTGGACTCTGATTGTCAGGAATACTGCCATTTCCCATTGAATTAGAATCTGGTGGGAAATGTGAACTTTGTCCACAGGTGCTGTGAGACCTGCTGAGTGTTTCCAACACTCCAGATTTCCTGCATCTGCAGCATTTTGTTTATTTTTAGAACATTGAAGAATCCCTGCCAGAGAGTGTAAGAGAGTCGAATGTTACGGAAGTGGGCATAGCTGCTGAATTTGTGGCATCAATCACGCGAACTAAAACTTGCAATAATACAGCAGCAGTTTATATTCATTGAAAAGGAGGGTAATCTGGCAACAAATGACACTACATCAAAAAACAGGGGACGTAAAGTTTAGTCAAAGGAGGTAAGCTTTAAACAGAATCCTAAACAAGGCAGAAGAGGTGGACAGACAGATTTGAACAAGACAATTCCAATCTCAATAGCTGAAGGCACAACTGCTAGGTGGAAGGTAGTGGACATGTGGTCAGAGTTGGAGAAATGCAATGTTCTCTGATGTTTGTAAGGTGAAAGGAGGTTTCTTTGCAAATACTTGTGTATATGCCAGCAGGTAGTGTTTTGTGACCTACATCATTTGGCTGAGGAAATGCATGTCATTGACATGTTCCAAAGAGCATGCCTAAACAGGAAGACAATTTCTAGTGAGCATGAGAGCTTGCACCAATGATACAAGCAATTTGGATGCTGGCCACTGTCTGGATTTGTATGATTCCTACATTTCTATTTCCTGTGAAATGCAGAAAAGAAGTTCAAGAATCTCGTTTCTGTATTTGGATATGAAAAATGGATTTTGGCTTCACGTATATGAAACTTTGAGGGTGCAAGAACTTACAGCATGAATTTGGGGAGTGTGTCATGATGCCACATGTAACCTTGTGGTCAATTAGACATATACCATGGAAAAGAACAGCTTGTAGTTGAACTGCAGCACACAGACTCAGCTCCAGGACAGCTTTGCAAGGGCTCCTCAGTGTACTGTTCCAAACCCAACCTTCTCCAACTACTTCATCAGTGCCCTTTCCTCCATTGTAAGGTCAGAAGTGGGGACATATGCTGATCAAAGTTTGGGAGAAGATTTGTAGCTCGGGTGCTCGTTGTTGTGGTTCCGTTCGCCGAGCTGGGAGTTTGTGTTGCAGACGTTTCATCCCCTGTCTAGGTGACATCCTCAGTGCTTGGGAGCCTCCTGTGAAGCGCTCTGTGATCTTTCCTCCGGCATTTATAGTGGCCTGTCTCTGCCGCTTCCGGTTGTCAGTTCGAGCTGTCCACTGTAGTGGCCGGTATATTGGGTCCAGGTCGATGTGTTTGTTGATAGAGTTTGTGGATGAGTGCCATGCCTCTAGGAATTCCCTGGCTGTTCTCTGTTTGGCTTGCCCTATAATAGTAGTGTTGTCCCAGTCGAATTCATGTTGCGACAGTTAACGATCTGTATACACGAACACCAACTAGCCACGAAACGACATGACCATCTATCCTTAGTAGCCACACACACAGACAACAATTCATATAGCATGGCACTCATCCACAGACTCTATCAACAAACACATCAACCTGGACCCAATATACCGGCCACTACAGTGGACAGCTGGAACTGACAACCGGAAGCGGCAGGTACAAATCACTATAAATGCCGGAGGAACCAGCACAGAAACGCTTCATAGGAGGCTCCCAAGCACTGAGGATGTCACCTAGACAAGGGACAAAACATTTGCAAGACAAATTCCCAGCTCGGCGAACAGAACCACAACAACATATGCTGATATTGACACAATGTTCAACACCATTCGCAACTAGAATATGGAACATAGAACAGTACAGTACGGTACAGTCCCTTCAGTCCTCAATGTTGTGCCAGCCTTTTATCCTACTCTAAGATCAGACTTACTTACATACTTTGCATTGTACTGTCTTCCATTGCCTATCCAAGAGTTGCTTAAATGTCCCCAGTGTATCTGATGCTACTACCACTGCTGGTAGTGCATTTCATACCCAGCACACACTGTGTAAAGAACCTACCTCTGAAATCTCCCGAAACCATCCTCCAATCACCTTTAAATTATGCCCCCTCACGATAGACATTACTGCCCTGGGAAAAAGTATTTGACTATTCATTCTATCTATGCCTCTCAATATCTTGTACACCTTTCATCCTTCTTTGCTCCAATGAGAAAAAGCCCTAGATCCCTCACCCTTTCTTCATAAGACATGCCCTCCAGTCCATGCAGCATCCTAGTAAATCTCCTCTGCATCCTCTCTAAAGCTTCCATGGTTTTCTTATAATGAGACTACTAGAATTGAACGCAATATTCCAAATGTGGTCTAACCAGGGCTCTTTACAGCTGCAACATAACCTCATGACTCTTAAACTCAATCCCCCTGCAAATGAAGGCCAATACACCATACGCCGCCTTAACAACCCTATCAACATGGGTGGCAACTTTGAGTCATCAATGGATATGGACCCCACACTGCCAAGAATCCTGCCTTTAACCCTGTGTTCTGTATTCAAATTCAATTTTCCAAAGTGAATGACTTCACACTTTTCCAGGTTGAACTCCCTCTGCCACTTATCAGCTGAAACTTGTATCCTGTCAGTGTTTCACTGCAACCTACAACAGCCTTCCACACTATCCACAACTCCACTAACCTTTGTGTCATCGACAAACTTACTAACCAATCTTCCCACTTCCTCATCCAAGTCATTTATAAAAATCACAAAGAGCAGAGGTTCCAGAACAGATCCCTGTGGAACACCACTGGTCACTGAGCTCCATTTACCACCACTCTCTATCTTCTAGGGGGTAGCCAATTCTGTATCCAGACAGCCAAGTTTCCCTGTATATCCCGCCTCTTTACTTTCTGCATGAGCCTATCATGGGGAACCTTAAAAAATGCCTTGCTAATATCCATGTACACCACATCCACTACTCTACCTTCATCAATGTGTTTTATCACATCCTCAAAGAATTCAATAAGATTTGTGAGGCACGACCTGCCCCTCCCAAAGCCATGCTGACTATCTATTCAAACTATGATTACTTGGTTTTGATTACTGGATCTGATACCATCCAGGAAAAAGCAATCCACTTGATAGGCACAGTCTCCGCCATCTTCTACACTTTTCATCCCTTAACTACTGATGCACAGTGACAGCAATGTGTACCATTTACAAGAGACACTGAAGTAACTCATTATGTGTCCTCCAACAGCACTTTCCAAGCCCACAATTTCTACCATCAAAAAGGGCAAGAGCAGCAGATGCATGGGAACGTGAACTGCAAATTCCTACCCAAACTATTCCTCATTCTGACTTGGAAATATATCACTGTTCCTTTAGTGTTGCTAGGTCAAAAATCTGGAACCCCCTTCCCAGCATGACAGGGACATTAGAATTTTAAGCATTTAGTTTATCAGCACTTTTGCAATGGTACTTGGGGTTGGCCAGTAGAGACTGGACTTACAAGTGATGTCCTGATTCTGTGGATTAAAAATTTTACAAATGTCAAGAGAATGTGTGCAAACATTGTTGCGTCTTGTATTAGTTAGCAGCTGATGAAATGAGTATGTCTGTGGATGAGATTCTTCACCATGGTCCTGCCTGAACTTTGTCTGTCTCTGACTTTCCCAAACTTCTGCCATCTGTGGGATACAGAATGCCTTCATGGGCTGCTATCAAAATGCTGCTTAGTGCAGCGATGGATAACAAATGCTGCCTTAGCCAGGAATGGTCATATCATATTCCATGAATTAATTTCTTTTAAAAATCCAGGATGGTCCTTGTGTGCTACAACTCTATCTTGGAGAGGTTAATTCTGGCCAAGGTTTTCAATGGTGCGGATTTTCTCAACTGGTGTCTCGGCAATCTGCAAAATGTGGTGCAAAGTTTTCAGGCAGCAGTGACATTTTCCCTGAGCATTGACACTGTATTTGTGATTCTGATCTCCTTCAGGGTCTTGGTATCTGTAACTGAAGGCAGGATCTGCTGACATCAGATCTGTCTGCAAAAGCTTCCAGAGCTGTGCATGTAATGACTTG